>NW_022170663.1:45071463-45261463 GCF_008802855.1 Photinus pyralis
AAGGGCCAGTACTTTCGCTTTGTGTTAAACGACCGATTAGTTAATCGCTTTGTTAAACTAACCAATATCAATAATCATGATTAAGCGGTTTCGGTACTTTACACCGTAGTTTAAATCTTGTTTAGATAACCAACGATTATGTTCGGTTGGTAACAATGTTTTAACAAAAGTAGTTCAAACGTATCGTTTATTTCTTTGTTTATTTCCTAACATAACCTCTTCAACATACGATTGATTTGTTAAAATGGCAAAAAAACGCGATAGAGGTTGCAATTTTACAATCACCGAAGTAGATTTATTAATGAAATGTGCTCTGCAAGAGTCTAAAATAATAGAAAATAAATTAACCGATGGAGGAAGCTTAAGAGAAAAACAGAGTGCATGGGCGAGAGTTGGAAAGTTATTTGACAGTGCGAATTCTGAAACGAAGCGTGATGTTAACGCGTTGAAGATGAAATATGAAAATATAAAAAGAAATCTCAAAAAGAAAATAGCGCTTTCAAAACAGAATTACAGGGGCACTGGAGGTGGCCCACCCATTGACGTGAAGTTATTGTGGTATGAAGAGCAATTGTACTCAATTTTACAATTAAGTATAGAAGGTCTTACCTCAACAGGTGATTCGGACACAATAGTTGTAAACGAGACAAAATTAATCGACATAAATGGTAGGTGGTTATTGTGACTAGAATTTGTGTATTTATTTTATTTTGTTTAGGTGTAGGAGAGCTTCCTGAAGAAAATACTGAGATTGTATTTTCAGATGTTTACATGGAAAATGAATCGTCATTGACACAAGCAATGGTTATCGTGCCTGCTGGCTTGACCTCTAGTGGCATACAACCAGAGGTACAACCTGTAACTGACGATCCAACTAATACAAGACCAGTACATGTTGAAAATACTACTACACCACAGGTGTGTATAAATGGGTACTACCTACATAAAATAGTACTAATAAACTTATTTGTAATTTTTAGCCCACAAAGTCCTGGAACTTGAAACGTAAAAGAACTGTTACCTCTGATGAAAAACAGAACAGCCTCAAGGGTTTTCAGGATTTGGCTTTCCAAAAAACAGAATTAGCTAAAATTCAAGAGGAATGTTACAAAATAGAAAAGAACATTAAGCTTGATGCAGCACTTAAGCAGCAAAATAAAACAAAGCAAGAGAAAGAGCTAGCAGATATTGAGATGAACATTAAACAAGAGCAATTACAGGCCATAATTGAGGAGAGAACAAGAAAAAAAGAATTGCATGCCTTAGCTGTGGAAGAACAACAGTTAAAAATCGATATATTAAAATGTGAATTGAATTCCAAGCTAAAAGATTTAAAAAGTGTAACATAGAAGGCTCACTTTATTTTTATTTAAACTGTATACTTACAGATATTCTTACATTTATATTTAAGTAGTAAACTAGACTTAATTTAGAAATCTATATGTTTCTTTTAATTATAATAATAAAAAAATATTCAAAGTTGTTGAAAATAATTAACATATCTTTGTTGCACAAAGTTTATGTTTCGATCTCCTGCAACTAGTTGAGGTGGTTCCATATCTTCTAGTAAATTATTTACATCGACAGGAGGAGGTACAATTTCATCTTTATGTAGAATAGCTATGTTATGCAATACAGCAGTAGCAACAATTATCTCTTGTGCAAAATGAACTTTGCATCGTAATCCCAAACTCAAAACAGGAAATCGCCTTTTATATATCCCAAATGTTCTCTCAACTACTGTTCGACTGGATATATGCGCTCCATTATACCTTTCTTCGGCTGGTGTTTGTGGATTTCCTATTGGTGTCATTAAATAATTAAGCAAGGGATAGCCACTATCGCCTAATAAAACAGATTCTCCAAATTCACCTGCTTCGAATCGTCTTTTGATAAGCGAGTTTGCAAATATGTGGCTATCGTGACAAGATCCCGGCCATCGTGCCACTATATCCATGATAACATACCTGCTATCAGATATTGCCTGCACATTTAATGAAAAGAAGCCCTTTCGGTTCCGGAAAACTTCTGCATTGTTCCCACCTAAAAATAAAACTTGTATATAATCACAGAAATTATTCATGTCGTAAAATATAATGTTTTGTTAAGAAGTGAATGTATTCTTACCCGGAGATTGAATTTTCACATGTGTGCAGTCAATTGCTCCAATAACTCCAGGAAATTGTGCTACATGAAAAAAACGTTCTTGTACTCTTCTTTTTTCTTCTTCATTTTCAGGAAATTTTATGTAATTGCCTCGAATAGTAAGTAAAGCTTGTGTTACTCTTTTTATTATTCTTCCTGCAGTTGTTTTGTGTATACCTATAAAATCTCCTAGCGTTATATAAAAGCTTCCACAAGCATAAAATCTTAACGTAATTAAAAGCTGATTCAAAGGGTCAATTTCATGGTACCTAAGGGAAAAAGTGTTATTTTGAATGCATTCTAGTATTTGATAATACACACTGTAGCAGGTGTTCATGTTGAAACACATGTCCTATTGCTGGTAAAATAACATTTCTAACAATATTTTTACTGAACCGAAACCGATCATAGAACTCCTTGTCAGTACACTCAGCAAAATGGTCTTTTCTCTCTTTCACGGTATAAGACCTCAAACCATCAATAAAATTAATGATTTCTTCATCATTATCATCAAACAATTCGTCAAGTTCAAACAAATCCATTATGTTTTATTGTTTGTTGTAAATTGAAAGCAGAGATAGTAATAATGAAGTAAGGTTATAACACACATGGTTAGCTACATAACCATGATTTTTTCAAACGGTTAGTTTAACAGCAGTTCCGCCCACTTTTAACCCTGTTTAAATCTTAATCGCGCCTCAAAGTACCCAAACGTGTGGTTTATAGTTAACCAATTGCTAAATTAAACTAACCGCCGTTGAAAGTACCGGCCCTAAAGGAAATAAAATTTAATGAATTTAGTATATTAGCCTCGATATTAGCACTACAGTTTGGGTATGCAGTAGAATATTCAATAAAAGTATACCTCTTATCAGTTATCGTAAGAAAAATGAAAGAATTGTTGTATTGCCAACACCATTAAACCATCAGCGGACATAAAATCTCCACTTGATGCAAAAAATGCTGACATCAATGCATGTATCAACAATTTTAATTTCGTTTGCATATTTTGCATTTTTTAATTATATTTTATGCAAATGAAAACAAACTAAACAAGAAAATAATGGTTTAAGTGTAATGTCTGGACAATAAAGATGCGGGGGAAAAAGAATCGAGTAAATTTAAACCCCATGCATATTCCCTATTGCTGTGCCTTGTACAGTGATTTCAGTTAAAATTACCGAAGAAAATGGGTAAAAATTCGACTAAAAAGATCCACTGATAATCGACAGATAAGAAAAAGAATAATCTATTTAAAAGATACTTACTTGTTATTTAATAAAACATTATCAAAGTCCACGTGTGAGATCGAAGGGACTTCAGCGCATTTTTGTGTGGCAGATCAGATCAGTGTTTTAATAGCTAGTGTTGACTCCACCATCAATAAAAGATCTTGTGGAAGGCTATCGCATTCACTTTGTCGGTACTCGCTTCCCACTTCCCATATTCCCTTTGACGGTACCCACTTCCGACGTTTCGTTCGCCCGCAATTCGCGTTTGAAGATTTGACTCCCCCATCAGGAAGATCGTGTCGGGGGCTACCACATTCCCTTTGACGGTACCCACTTTCGACCTTCCGTTCGCCCGCAATTCGCGTTTGAAGATTTGACTCCACCATCAGAGGGATCGTTTCGGGGGCTACCACATTCCCTTTGTTGGTACCCACTTCCGACGCCCCGTTCACCCCAAATTCGTGTTTGACGTTTTCACTCCATCATCAGTTAGATCTTGTCGGAGGGTACCACATTCCCTTTTCCGGTGCATTACACCCACATTTTGGTGGATTTCGCTAAAAACCTTCCACAAGATAGTACTTAATTTTTGGGGCGCTTCTCATTGCTCGAGCTTCTATCGGCGACACGAGAAAGAGAGACAGCGATTCGAGATTTACGAAACGTTAAACCGCGTGACAAAACTCGCAACGGAAGGTAAAAGGCGCCCGAAGTTGACTACCTCTCGAAGACGGGAATGCGCGCCTTGCAAAAGGTCGTTAATTTCGCCACCTAGGACAAAAAACAAAATTCCGCCACGCAGGAGTTGTGCGCGTTTACAACATCTTTTCGACGACACCAGTTTGAAAAGAATCGGATCAAAACTGTAGTAGACCCGTTGCCTTTCTACAAGAGTTCTTCTACGCGCTCACATTTGCTGCCAGCCAGCCAGCCATCCGGCCAGCCAGCCAGCCAAAGTGAGATTAAAAGTTACTTTTTACAAATAAATTTGCAAAAATGCGCTAAAAATCGCTAACAGTAATAACTAATTGCCAAACACAAAACTGAAGCCAAGACGAAAGTAAAATAAAATCACCTGCCGACTGACCAACTCCCAACGTGAACGGTGAATGCGAGAGGGTTATCTAAATTTGCCTACTTTTTACATGAAACTTCACGAAATTTGCTGAGTGAGTGCTAAATTCCAAGAGACTGCCGCGACTGCCAAAGACTATCTAGCGACTGCTAATGACTGCCATTGACTGCTATAATTATAGTCGACTGCCATAAGACTGCCAGCGACTGCCGTAGGACGGCCAGCGACTGCCGAGAAAATGTACATGTAATGCCAACAGTGAGACACCCCTCGCTCTCCCCTATCCCCTCTTTTGATAAGGAGGCAGAAAGTAGTAGTTGCGGAAGAAAACAGTTCCTTTTTTGAGACCTTTAATTGGAATACCATGAAAGATAAAATTAGTTTCTACTCCCTCCACTCACTGGCCACCTACTGATATCGAAAAGGAGTCGGACAGGAAAGTGTAGTTTGTACAAACCAATTCATTTTGGTGCGAGCTTACATTAGAATACCATGAAAGGTAGAACGTGCGTTCACCCCCTCCTTCCGACCCCCATTCCAAAAATTTTACTTGTCGCTACTAAAGGCATGCGTATGAAAATTTTGAAACCAGTTGGTTGTCACGTGTAAAAGTTATGCACGTTTTCCCCTAAAAGTAGTTCAAAACCGCAGAAGTGGGTCCGGACGGACGGACAGACGGACGGGCGGACGAACGGACAAAACGAAAACAACAGCAGATTTTTTTAATACTTAGTTGCTTAAGCGCACGTTAGTGAATTGAGACCTAGTCGAACACCATGGTGAAGCATTTCGGATGGTGTAAAAAAGGGGAACACATTGCAAATTTTCATGTATTATAGGAAAAATCGGAAGGATCCCAAAAAATCTTCAGAATCTTATGTAAGTTATCTCAAGAATCAGAAGAATTCGAAGAAACAGAAACATCTATACAACCATAAAATGAAAAAAGTCACACATTCGAAGAGTCTTATATGGATCTGAAGAGTTTGAACAATCAAAGAATTCAAAAAATGGCAAAAATAAAAATTATATAGATCTAAAGAGTTTTAAAAATCGAAGGTTTTCGAAATACTACTGAAAGGTCCTAAAAACTTTAACGCTGTTAAGGCAAAAAGCATATAAATCTATGAATCTGAGGGATATAAAAACCGAAAAAACTGAAAAATGGGGCCTGAAAAACTAAAAAATCTTAAGGTATGACGGCCGTGCTTCTTAATTTGCTACCTAACTATGAAGGAAACCATACAGAGCTTCAAACAATTTTTTTACTCTACGTAACTACCGTCTACAGCTACACCAATACTCGAATTATCTAAAAAGGGTGAATGGAGAATTTTAACCGGAATTATGGAAGGAAATAGGGACGGGCAATTCACATACATCAGAGGAAGAGGGAGGTCGGTAATTGATTACACAATGGAAAAGGAAAAAATACTGGACGAAATAGAACAATTTAAGGTAGTTACAAGGGTAGAATGAGTTCACCAACCAATGGAAATGAGTTTAAAGGATAAGACAAGGAGATCAAGAAATGGAAAGATACAAAGACGTAGGGAGAGTTATGGACAAGAGACATTGTGGCGTCGTGTAGGGGGAAACTAGAGGAACAAGAAGAAATTAGAGGGAATACAGAGGAGAAGTTGGAAAATATGAAGGAGTAGATTATTAAAAACCAATCACGTTAAAGAAGGGAAAGGAGAAAATAGAAGGAAGTGGTGGGATAGAGAGTGTACAGAAGAGAAAAACAGATGTATAGAAATGATGGAGAAGAAAAGAGGAGGGAAATGAGGTACGAGAACAGAAAAAAAAGTACAAAAGAAAATGCAAAGAAAAAAAGGGGGAAGCAGAAAGAATACGAAGAGCAAATCAAGGAAATAAAGAAATTTGAAAGATGATAAACAGTGTAAAAGTGAAAAACAGAGCAAGTGCGAGAAAACCACAAATAGAGGACTGAAAGCAGCACTTTAATAAGGAAAGAAGGAGCAAGAGGAGGTGATTGAGGCGCTAGAAAAAGAGGAGATGGAAGGAAATATCAACAAAAGAAATTGAGCAGCAATTAAAGAGACTGATGAAAGGGTAAGCGCCAGGTGGGAGATGGAAAATTGGAAATGAGGCTTGGATCTCGCCACAGATACTATAAGGAAAAGTAAGTGAAGTGAAATATTTGTGGCAACAAAATAATAGGACAAATGCGCGCCAATAAGAGAACTAAGAAACTAAGAAAAAAGGGAGAAGTTGCGATGAGACCGATTGGGGGAATAGGACAGAGGACACTCGAAAACGGTTTTATAATAAGAAAACCATACTACACCCTGAGGTACATTAAATTTTGAAGAAGGTACACTGAATTTTGGGAATTTATTCAAAATGTCTCTGGTGCTCTCGTGATTTTTCGAAGACGGATTTTTCGAAAACGGCAGAGGTCGATGAAGGCAAGTTTTGGTACATTGAGGTACACATAACCAGATACATTTTCTATGCTCGCCGACTAAAAATTTTTTTGACCTAAATTGGGTTTCATTTTTTGTCGTAAAATAGTTGTTTGGTTAACGCTTTGGTTTCTTTTGAAAATCCTTTTAAGCGTGCACGACTCTAAACATCTACCCAAACAAAATACTCAAAATACTTCAAATCTGTATTAAAAAGAATCCCAAATTATTCACGCCCTTGCGCGGAGTGGCACCCCCTTCAAAAATTTGTATGGAAAGTTTAAGAAAAAAATGTATGACTAAGAACTGCAGAAAAATTTGAGTGCAACGTAATTGAGAGGCGCTCGACAGTAACTTGAAAAACTTAGGAGAAATTAGGGAAAGCCTAGATTAAACCGAGTTAAAAATGTGTCTATGACGGATATAAAGTGACGATTTAGTTTCATAACTATAGAAACTGATATATTCATATAATTATCAATAAAACAGTAAAAAATTCCTTCTTTAAAGCTTCACAAGCTCCTTTATAGCGAGGGGTTGGCCACTAGGTACTTATTTTAAGAAATAAACATTTCGTTCATTACCAAAAAATTACCATCATTTTCTTTAATACCTACCATCGCCTTAAATTGATGAATCTCAGAAACCTGCCAGTTATCTCCAAAAAAAAACGTGTTTTTCAGTTATTTAGTATCGCCAAAATAACGTTTCATAGAGACAATCTGCACGGTAAGTTTAACGTTAGTGATAGGCACATCACAGAGCTAAATATGTTGTTAAGTGTCATTAGCGTTCGATATGGTAACATGCAACACTAATTAATTTTAAGATAAGCACGTACTATCGCCGTAGTAGACAGGTGTAAGATTTTTCGACAACTCAATCATTTGATAAGAAGGAGGAGATGGTTCGGAAATGTTGAAAAGAAAGGGAAATTGTTTTAAATAGCTGAGGAAGACGTGAATCGTTGCTTTTTTGGAAGTGGACGTTAATCGTTTTGTTTTTGTTGTTTTGGAGGACGCTGAAACGTAGCGGCTTATTGTTTTTTGTATGTGTTTAGCAATTTTGTCGTTATTGAAGCTTTTTGAAAAGACATCCATTCTTGTTTAGTTGTAAAGTTTTGTGAAATAAAGTTAAAGAAAGTTTAAAAAGATTTAGGTCGTCGTAATAAAAGTTAATAGTATAGTTTGAGTTAAGTTCAGTGGTGCATCACGGATTCGAAGAAACCGTTTGTGTGTTTTGGTGTTCGTGCGAAAGCCTTATTCTAAGATTATCCAAGTTATGTACATGTAGAACCATCAAAGAGACAATTTTACATCAGAAGTGAGGTTCCAGAAACGACATCAGTTGGTTTTTGTGTTTGCTTGTGCGTTTTGTTTCTTGAAAATCGCAGATAAGACCTGATATTTCGGATTATTAACACTTTAAGGTAATTAAGATTTCTTTAAGTAATTAATTTGTGCAAGCGATCGCTTGGACGTGGTATTTTGTTTATAAACCCTGTGTGCTTCTCTTTCTTTTTTTTTTGTTTCAAACTGATTTTGTTGAATAAATTTGTTTCATCTGTAAATGATTAATTATGTGTTTAATCGAACCCAAATTACGACCCATATATGAGTTTTCATGCTAAATTTTACTGTTTGTAACTTTATGACATTTTTCGGGACAGTTTTTTAATTTCATTGAAATTTGTTTCGAGTCATAAAGACACTTGAGGATTAATAGTATGCTTGGTACTAAAAGAGAAAAGTAATTCAAGGTCATATTTTCGGCCATCGCATGTAAAGTTATTGACGTTTCATTCTTCAAAACAGATCTCAGATCTGTAAATATTTTATTTATTTATTTACTTATTTATTAAACCTGCAGGAACGCTTTACCACTGAGCCACATAGTCAGCTTTCAATATATTTAGTTCGTTCTTATTAAATTCCGTAGCATATAGCTCTGGCATCGGAGCCAAGAAAAATCTTGATAATCAATGTGCGCATGCGCAAATGTCACAATATCGACTTTCTGATTTATTAATATTTTTGTTGAAATGTTATTAACCACAGACGTTTCTAGTAAAAATTTCAAAATCAGATTTCTTTGAAATTTTAACCATTTATGCTTCTAGTAAAGAAAAACATAGTTCACTATGGCCTTTTGGGAACTACTGATCAATGCATGGAAAATGCGCTAAGGTTACTCGCCTTAGGGCGAACACCTTTTTTCTTGTTTTAAATAAGTCAGGGAATGGATAGATTGGCAAATTCTAAGTATCCTTTGTTTCATCAAGTTTTTTTCTGAAAGTCAATAGTTTTCAACCTATTCGCAAGTGAAGTTGTCAACTAGTCAACCAAAAAAATTCACATTCTCAGACGATTTTTTGCGAATAAATTTGAATAATAAATAAAAAGAATGGTGTCCACCCAGGACAAACTCAAACTCAGTACCTCTGATTCTTCAAACCCCAAAATTGAAAGTACCAATGCAAAATAAGTAAAAATTGTTTCGGGTAATTTGGTTCTTTGAAATGCTTTCTGTTTTTATTAAAGTCCTTTGCATCAAAACTAAGCAAGTTATGACGAAAATAATGGTGGTCCATGGGTGTTTCTTTTGGTGACTAAAAATGTGAAAATCCTCCTATAATTACCAGGATAATTGAAAATAATCGTTACCACTTTGCAATTCACTTTAGTTATGTACCTACTGACGACATGCTGCAGAAGTTTGGCAGGTTTTAAACCAGCTTGGTGCTTAGTTTTAAAGAAAATTGAGCTTGAAGAGAATATATGCGAAAATTGGACCGTATTTTACTCAATTATTATCCCACAGAAAAGCAAAACCTACAATTCTGTACAAATTCTTGCGTATGTTTAAAAGTTTTTGGGTTATTTTAAAGAAAAGATAACTTTGTGCAAAATTACAAGAACTATAGCCCATTTCTATCAAAACTAAGCATTTCAAATAGGGAAAACTTCTAGAGCATAGGTATATGAATATAAAGTGAATTGTAAAGTAGTAACGTGGCATTTAGGGGGTGATTTTCACATCGACAAAATACTTACCTATTAAGTTATTCGCGAAAAAGGGTCTGAAAACCTTCAATGGCAAGTTCACTTATGAATAGGTCGGTAACTATTGATTCTCAGAAAAAACCTTAAGGAACAAAAGTTACTTAGAATTTGTCAACCTATCCATTCCCAGATTCATGTGGGTAATTAATTCACCAATTACTTATTTGACTATTTTATTCAACAATTATCAATAATCAACCGTACATCAACGTTAAAATCACTCATATTAACCGTATAACATCTGCACGAGGGTATTTTCGTGTTAGTCGAGGAATTGACCCACAAACGCTTGAATTTGTACCCGAGATGGTAAAACAGTGATGGGAAATCTTTGAGATTGTCTTTTAATTTTCAACAAGAGCCGTCATTTAACCACGTGAATCAAATTTTCAAGAGTATACAAAACTTCGTCTTATAAACAGGACGCTTAAACTGCTTCCCGTTTCTTTTCCCCTTTTTTTTTCTAACAATAATGTTTATGCATACCTTCCACAAAATTCACGCAATTAATTTGGGCTTGAAACAGAGCCATCGTTCGCTAAACTGCAGTATGCAGAAACACGTAGGCGATAAAAAATATGAACCAAAACTCTAAAATATTTATAGGAAGCGGCGGCGGCGGTCACACATCTCTTCGCACCCATCTTACAGTATAAAATGAACGATTCAATGAACGACGACTACTTTACTTCGCCTTTGGTCTAAATTTAGATTTATTTTCAAAACAAATTACTTTTTAACACTGAAAAGTCAATTAGTCCTCGGTTTAAAGAGATTACGCACTCTCCCCGTTTTTTTCAATTTTTTGAATATTGCGACCTGCATTTTAATAAACTGTTTATACCAGCGCGCGGTCTTTTTGTCCCCCTAACACTTTTCGTATCTCAAAGGCTTCCGATGGATTTGTAACATGGTTCGAGTCGTTTGATCTCATGCGATGTCGGCAAAAGACTTTCCATTCCACGCTTCTTGTTATGATTATGAAATTAAACGAATTAGGTTAAGTTAAACAAATGGTTGCGAAATTTAACCTTAACATTCAAAAAGTGGATTTGTTCCTTAAAAACCTAACCCTTACGGTTTTGCTTTGCAAGGGTGCTAGTGAACCTCTTGGATTTTCTACGATTAACCATTGAATTTTTTTACTACAAAAGGTCGAAGGCCTTTCTCCATTTATGAGATTATTGTCTCACAATTAAAATTTGCAAAAACTTGCCTTACTGCGCGTACCTGTAAAAGATGTTACTGTTACCGTTGAGTGAAGGATGCTATTACATAAACATAAATTGAATAATTATAAATTATGTTGTGACAATTATTTTTAATTTGATTCTCCATATGAGAATAAATTGATTACAGATAGTTACAAACAATAATTTGCATGTTATTAAACACGTACACGGCGCTTGATTGATAATGAAGCATATTATTATAATTAATATAAGTACCCACTTCTATCTACATTTTTGGAAATTGAAAAAAAAACGAAACAGTTTTTTAAGAACATTTCTTTTGAGATAAATGAGCTCATTTAAATGTCAATCCTTAATTATACTTATCCAATTAGTCGGAATGCAATCTCGAAATTCGGTATCCCAATTACCACCCATTGTTAATTGGAATTCGCAGGTCAAACGGCGAGATCATCGATATCACCTGGTATCTACGAAAGTTTCACTTTACCATAGAAAACAAAACCTGCTAAAAATGGTTTATCAGGTCTGAAATTTTAAAATATTAATTTGTCCTCTTCTTCTCGGACAAGAGAGCTTTCGGCGGCTGCAAAATTCCTACCGGAACGATTGCAAAACTGATTAATTCGCTACTTCACTTACGTGAAGACAATTAAACAAAATGAAAACACAGACTCACTCCTCGTCTCCTAGAGCAAATGAGTAAATTCAGAAACTACTTAGTAACGAAGCGGCAAACGAATAACGCTTATAGATACCGGCTGTTCGGCAAAGCTGTCCACTCCACGGTGTTCACATACGGTGTGGTCATAACTTCGGGTATGAAACTTTAAGGTGGAAAACAGGTGTTTCGTTGCAATTTTTGTTGCATACGAAAGCTCCTGTTGTTTAGAGGACGAGGAAAAATTAATATTTTAGGATTTCAGCTCCGTTAAGTCATTATTCGCAGGTTTTAGTTTTCTACGGCAAATTTAGAATTTTTTGAAAAATCTTTTTGAATCAATATTGAATTTTTTAATTTTTTTTTAGTTTCATATTTTTGGAAATAGAATTTAATATGCTACCTTTTCAAAACAAAATATACAGGGGTTCCATTAAAAAAATTAGGTTAGGTCGGATAACTGGTTTACCTGACCTCGTATACTTATTTCGAAACAGGTAGATTATTTAATCAACGCTTATAAAGAAACCTTTGTAATAAACATTTTTGTGTATATCTTTTAAAGAAAATATAGCGTCATTCTGAAATTGACAATTTATTACCCATATATCTTACGCGAGTGGAAATCTTCAAATTTTGATTATTAAAAATTCGAGGGTGGTAGGATTACTCGGCGACGTAACTAATGAGCGATATTGTTTGTGCTCCTTCTTTTGTAAATATTTTCGAGTTTAAATTTTAGAGTTTAATTTTACTATTTAATTTTAAAAAGAGACTTGTAAAACACTTTCAGTTTAATTTTCTAGTTCGATAAAAAGAATTAATTAAAATCTTTCTGCCCCTTAAATAAAATTTTGAGGTTTTAAGTTTAGGAAGATCTGAAATACGTTTCAGAACTTGCAAAAATGTTCGAGCTTACTTGGATTTTCTAATCGTCTTAATTTACAATTGGGAAATCACGAGCAAATACCCGATCTAAATACTTGGCGGATATGGCGCAGTGGCGGTATACCTGGATCGTAGTTTGGTGTAATATTCAGCCTTAGTCTTAGAAGACTAAATTTAATTCCAACCATAGAAATTTAGCTTATGACCTACAAGCATGCCAAACTAACAGGATTAATGATATTTTTGCTATAGGTAAAATAAACTAGAACGTTTATCATTATCTCCGTACCTGCCTATACTTTTACCTTCTCGTATATAAAATCCTTTGCTTTGAGACGCCAGTAGGTACAATATTTTCATATCTAATTTCAAATTAATTCTCAAAGTACGCAGAATTGGAAATGAGAGGACTTTGATATTATAAAAGGCGTTGCTTTAATTAGATTTGCTCCAAACTGCGAAAGAATCTTTATAACTACCTACAAACTTGGGTGTTATAAGTTTGAGTAAGATGTCGAAGGATACCTACGTATGGGATTAAGTCACTGAAAGCTTCCATTTTAAAAATAAAAATCTGAAGCTTCGGCAATTTCGTATTTTTCTGCATGAGAAAAATTGAAAATCGTGTTCTCTAGTAAGAATTCAATTCGTGTGAAGTAAATTCAACCCAGAAAACACGCCTCAGGAAATTCGCTCCATTGAAAAATAAAAACTCAATGCCGGTTAAATGATTCGACGTTTTCGACCCCTGACATATTCGACCTCGGAATCTGGGGAACCTCAAAAAAAATTTTCAGGGATAGAGGATATCATTTTGGCAAAAAAAATTGTTATACAGAGCCGCTATTAAAGATGGAACCAAAGCTCTCACGCGCGAGATGAAAATTAGAATGCTCGACTCATTTGAAATTATTTCATATATTTTGAGGTTAACCATTTTTTTTGGCACATGGTTTTTGAGTGCTACCGCCGTGAATTTTTTTAAATGGCATTATAGGTCACGTCACGTCATTAGAAAGTTTACTTTTTCTCTTTCTTATTACCTTAAACATGTATGGTGTTAAATTAGAAAATAATGCAGGAAAATTAGAAAAACATTGCCTTTGCTGGGTTATGTATTGCCCTTTAAATTTAGATACTTTTAAATTAACAAAACGAAAAAATTAACAAAAAAGCAATGAGCACGTGCTTAATAAGTGGCAAGATACAGTAGGTACCTACATATAGTATTATACTATAATATTTCCTTATACAACTATCGTCAGAAATGTGTCTAAATTTTGTGAAATATGGACCATTTCTAATTTAACACCGTTCATGATTAAGGTAGTGAGAAAAAAATGTGTAATGAAGTATCACATGACCTAAGTTGCCATTTAAAAAAATTCAAGATGGCTGTCGCTTTCAAAAATGAAATAATTTCAATTGGAAGCGTTCTATAATTTTTATGTCTATATCTCAAACGGTTGGAGCGTGAGCCATACCATATTTAATAGGGACCCTGTGTTATACTATAGTATAAGATATAGATACTTAAAGGCCTGCTTAAAGGTATGCGAAAAAGGGCAAATTTTCTGCCCCTGCACCCTCACAGGGATTGTTTTTTGAACCGTGGAACGAAAAATAGCATATATGAATCTCGAACACATTCATTACCTATCACTATGCATATATCATACAGGGTGTTGAACCGGTTTACGCACCATAGGGATTACAATGGAAATTTTTTTATATTGAAATATTTTCACCCCTAATTATTTTACAGCAACGTTTTTTAGATGGTAAAATTCTGTTTCTATTCATGTGCCATTTATAATTTTTAGTTGTCCGAAATCGGAGAAATTATGGAAATTGTAAATTAAAATTAGAATTATAAATCAAATTATTGAAACACAAATTCCATTTTTAAGCAAATACTAATTTCTCATTTAGGTATTTATTTTTTCCGGTTTCCCGAATTTAAAAATAATAAATGAGGACATGATCCTGTTGAGCCAGCTTCCCGACAATAGCGTCCAAAGTACTCGTACACCAAATTTCAAGACGATTGGCCACTTTTAAACAGAGTTAATAGCCCACACGAACGGACAGACGCACCAAAAATTAAAAGCTATAAAATTATCTGGGTATCTGAACTAAGAGTTATAGCGAACAAAGACGAACGGCCGGACAGATGGACGGACAACCATACAAAACTATACAGGTTCTGAGGATCCTTAATAAATCACGTAATTAAATTTACGTTACGTTGCCTTACCAGCATCCTAGAATATAAATGTACTCGTGTAGATTTGGTAGAGTTGTCAATATAACATTTTGGTTGGTGATATACCAGAGGTTGACAACCGTTTGCTGTACAAGGGCCAAATATTTTACGGGGAGAGTAGTGCAGGCCGCACTTGGGTCACAGCATACCTAAAACCTACAATATTTATGTACAAATATTTGGGGTTAAAAATTTAAAAACTCCTATTATATATTTTTATATTATTTACTGAATATTATTATAAATTTACATTTTTTAGAGTTTATAAAAAAAATGAGATTTTTGCGGTTGAATTAGTTTTGCAAGTTTTTTTTAAATATTAGCTTGCATGTTTCAAGTAGAGTAGAGACGGGAAGTATTGAAGTCTGAATGTGAATCCGATAGCCGAGAACAATGTTTATTTTATAATAGTTTAGAATTGCAGTTGTTCACTCACAAGTATATTGTACTACCATTGTATAAACAATAAACATAGTAGGTAATTTAGTCTCTGAGACAACCTTTTTTATTTCTTATAGTTTTCAGAAGACAAACGTCCATTCTGTAAATCGGCTCGCGAAATTGGGTAGATTTCGGGAAAAAGCGGTAGGTTCAAAATTATACCTATGTTACCTATTTAAAGTAGAATTTATAAAGCGAAAGTATTCAGACTTACCGTATGTGTACCTAAATCAAATAGGTAAAGCAAAGTATTAATGAAAATTATGTTGCTACGAGAATCTTGAGGGCCTGAATTGGAATGATTAATTAATCAAGAACAAGGAGTCAATGCGACTGTAGGGATGGAATTGGAGGCAAATTTTGCCTTATGCCCTGTACACAGCAGGGGTGAAAATTTATTTCCCTCACTGGGACAGTGGAAATCCTCTTAATATCGAGACGTTAGCCTTACGGGCCGTGGCGGATAAAACGTTTTTCATGGGAATCGATAAAGCTAGAGATCAATCGCTGGCCTTAAATAACCAAAGGTTCAAAGTGAAGTGAATGCAGTCCATCAGATCAGAGAGAAGTAATCAAGAATATGATGAACGTCTTTTGGATGAATATGAAGCAAACATTAAAGATGAATTTGGAAAAATTTTATAATTTTGCCGAAGAGTATAAATCGAAATATATGTTGAAACATATTTTCAACTTAAACAAGAGACTTGATTACACTGATTCTATACCAACATCTTACATTGCAAGAAGGTCAGTAGACAAAAGGCTTGCGAGCTGGTTACATGTAGATCGTCCATCATTGAGCAAGGCCAAATTAAGAAGCATCTAAAAAAGATGAAATTCCTAGGGCGAAAAATATACATTTTAACTGCCCAAATGCAAAATTGCATTAATCGAGCCTTTGAGTAATGCGCAATTTTGTGCTTACCTTTTTATGTACTTAATGCATAATATAATACGTTTATTAGGTACCTATCCACAATCAGTATCATATACCAAGTAGCGTGACCATAGTCTAAGGAACGGGAAGTTCTTAGTATGCCCCGTTTTCTAGCGAGTTACAGCACTCGGTAGCGTTCACCTCGTACCGCTTATCAGTCAAAGCTACCCCGGTAAACTTCAGACCGTCAAACGTAAAATCCTGTTTTTTCCCAATTTCTATATACCTACAGACAGACGGACAATGTTTATTTCTGTATAACTAGAAAATATCGCGAGCATACCTCCAACCATTTATACCAAAGCTTCATCGCAATCGGATGAACTGTTCAGGCAGGCATAGGAGACATACAGAGAAACACTCATTTATTTTTATTTATATACAGGGTGTTGCATGACATAACAAAAAAATTTAAGTCGATATTACGATACTTGCAATAATGCTTATTTATTGTAACGGCACTCTACTTAAAAAGTATTTTCCCACCACCCGCAGCCACCGAAGGTTTGGAATCGACTTGAATACCATGATCGACATATCGAATTTTTTGTGATCATTTAATCATAATATCAACTTAAATCGTTATTTTTTTGTTATTTGCAACTACATGCGAAATTACATCTCTCACTAGTAGACGGAGGACAAATGAGTAGGTAGATATAAATTTTGTATGAAAAGATATTTTCAAAAACTGTTCGATTTTATTCCTTAATCATCAAAGTATGTGTACAAGAAATGTCGTGGAATTCTCTCCGTTTTCGTTGTCCGGCCAAGAATTGCGGTGGAACTTTTTTTTCGAATTTTCAAAAATCAATTCCATTTTCGTGATTTTCATGTTCAAAAACCCCCAGAATAATCGGATAGGGTATACCCGAAAACCTATTCAAAGACGTGCCACACATCTTTGTAACACTTATGGTTGCTGAGAAAAAAATTAGAGAAGAAATCCAAATTTCACCACTTGTTTGGGGGTGACTTCCAAACGAAACACGTTGGACCCTCGGTTTATTTGGAAAAACCAATTTTTTACATACGTTCATGTAACACCCTGTAGATCTAAGATCAAGTAATAACCATGGCTTCTAGGAGAGTCAGTTTACATTTTTCACTATCAATGACCGTTTTCTAAATGACATTGGGTTTACATTAAAAGTTTGGGTCTTTTTAGTCTAAAGTGGTCCCTAAAACTGAGGCTCATGTTTAATTGAGTTTTCACTAATCAAGAAGCAAAATCCAACAATCGTCTAGGATTTATAACCACAATAAGCACAAAAGTTTAAAAGTGCGAGGAGTGAAAAAAATATTGCTATAACTTTTTTCGTAAGTGGCGCAGAAAAAGTTCTTTCCTGATGGGTGAAGAGCCACCCCATATAACGAATCATATAGTGAAATGAAAAATTTTTTACCTACTACAAGTTTTTTAGTAATAAACGAGAAAACGGTTCCCCAGTTATAACGATACCATAACGAACCAAATAGCGAAAAAAGTAGAACAATGGCTACGTGCGTATTTTACTATTGTGATGAATTTACTAGATTAGTGCATAGGCATTTATCTATTTTTGAGGGATTAATGATTGAGCATTTTGATATTTCGTAGTTCGTAAAAATCGAGTCTCTCTGGCGACAATTGTTAGGTACCGGTGTATAGTAAATGTCAACAAAATCCATCTGCAAGATTATGGTGTGGTGAGTAATTATGCACGTACCTGCAGTAACCAAACAGACAGGTAGCAGAGTGGGCGATCGGTACAGGCAACACGACTCTCAAAAACGAGCTTTGGCTAAAGATTTCACTACTTACTAATGCCTTACCTACTTAACATTCTAGCAGGTAATGCGTAAACGGAGAAGAAATCGATTTATATCGCTCTAAAATCTACGGATATAAGGGAAAATATTTAATGACTGTATAATTGTTATTTTGTGTGGCGATTTTCCGTTAAAAGTTTTTTTCTGCGAAATTCTTTAGGAACAAATATTTCGGAGGAGAGAGACTTTATTGTTACGCAATAACCTACATGGAACTATACCTGGGGGAGGAATACGCCGGAGACAAGTTCTCCGAGAGGAATCTTCTGGGACGAAGTTTTTCCTTGGAACGAATATTCCAAGAGCATATGCACTATTGTCCCCAAATCAGCATTATACCAAAACCTTCTATTGCGGTTACACAAGTATAATTCACAAAACGATATACTTAATAATAGGTAAAGAATAATCGCCCAGTAACTTTAATTATATCGCCAACCATTAAGTACTTTAGTTTTAGCTCTTCGAAAGCCTATTTTTACTATTAACAAAATAATCTTCAAATGTTATTGTTGAAAGGGAAGCTTAATCGCAATCTAGAATCTTGGAATTGTTTAAATTTTTAGATAAACCTGCAGGTAACATCAAAAGTGTGTATAGATAGGTAATTATAAAAGTCTTCCTTTCGCAGTTTGGAACAAATTTAATTAAAGCACCCCCTTCTATAATGCCAAAGCGCACTCATTTCGAATTCTACCTGCGTCGAAAATTAATTCGAAATTAGATATGAAAACATGTACCTTATACCGATGCGACATCTCAAAACCAAAACATGTATATAGGGGATTTTTATAGGTATATACTTACGTGAATCGAAAAAATGAATTTTTAGTTTTTACATATCTAGTAGTAGGTACCTAATAGGTAACTAAATCTAGTTGATGATCATGGATTAACTTCACGTAAATGCATTTTTAAATTCTCATAGGTACCTATAGACCGGCCTATAAATATGAGTAGATCTCGGAGTAGGTACGTAGGTATTTCATTTTAAGTTCACAAAAATTTGCCATAGGTAAGTATGGGAAAGCAAACTTGCATTGATATTAAACAGTATTGAGATATAAATAAGACTTGGGATATTATAACAAACTAGGAAGTCGCCTCCACTTACTTTGAATGAAAAATCGTACTAAGGAATATAATCAAAATGTAAAAATTTTTCTATTTCGTGATATGAACTGAATTTAAATTAATTATAATGTGATCGTTTGGTCGAAATTCAACCTAATCCAATAATTTTGAGGGCTTTTATGACATTACCACAAAAATTTATACTTTCAAAGAAGTAACTGCAGTGAACTGAATCCCTTGATGGTAGAACAATAAAAAGGCACATATTAAATGGATTGAGCGCAACCGATTGTATTCATTATTATAATATATTCAATAAATATACATACGTGCTCATTGATACATTCAAATATACGTCTACATATACACTATGGTACAATCAAAAATGTTTTGCATCTATATACAGGGCACGCCCGGCCTTTGCATCTCATAGGTATCGCTCTCACAACAACCATTTTCTAAATGCATTCGATTAAAAAAACTAATAAGATAATAGGAACCCGAAAAATAAACAAAAATCAAAAAATGAAAAATAAAAAAAAACTCTAAACTAGTAGGTATTATCACATTGAACAAAAACTATTCGCACAAGCTCAGTCTTGGTGTATTTTACAAGAGGACGACCTTTCAGTATTTTTGCGCGACGCACTCCTGCTGGTGATGGTAGTACGAGGAGGGCGTCGGTCGGTAATTCGACGGGCTGGATGTGTGTCGAAAACTGGCAAGCTGGCAGCTGGGTGGTACGTTTTCGAAGATGATGTCGCGGTAGCCCGCCGTTACGGAGGAGTCCGGCGACGTTTCCGGGCTGTACCAGGGGCTGTTGTAGCGCGGCGTCTCCTCCGAGATGTACTGTTGAGGGGTGGCGCTCGGGCAGTAGGAGTACATGCCGCCGGAAGCGTGCAGACGGGGGTTCGAGTACTGGTCGCGGTTCGTCATTAAACTATCGACGCTAAAGGCGGCGGAGGCGTCGATGCCTTGCAGCGAAGCGGTGACGTCGCCGAGTATGTGATCTTGGTGCACAATTACGGATTTACCCTCGTGGTATTTGCCCATGCAGTGGGTTAGTTCCGTGTTGGGCTCGCGCTTAGGTTTACATTCTAGTTTAGGTTTTGTTATGTCTAGGGGCTTTTCATCACGTTTAGGAACTGCGTCGGGTTGTAGCTGCTGGCGCTTGATCGCCTCTTCCTTTTCCCGCACGGCGTCCTTCTTCTTGAAGCGCCGTCGGCGTCGCAAGTACGAGCCGTTGTCGAACATGTTGTACGAATCGGGATCTAACGTCCAATAACTACCCTTGCCCGGTTTCTTATCGTCGCGCGGAACTTTCACGAAGCACTCGTTTAAACTTAAATTGTGCCTTATCGAGTTTTGCCATCCCTGCTTATTTTCGCGGTAGTACGGGAAACGTTCCATTATAAACTGATAAATTCCGTTGAGGGTGATTTTCTTATCGGACGCGTTTTGTATTGCCATCGCGATCAGGGCAATGTAGGAGTAGGGTGGTTTGACCATGTCTTTGGGAGAGGTTAGCTGGTGTTGCTGATGAGGTGGCCATCCCGGATATCCGTAAGGGGAGTATTGCTCGTAGGGGTAGTGTCCGGTGGTGGCCGCAACAGTTGTCGGATATCCAGATGTGGGATGTTGGCGGTAATAGATGCGGTTCTGATGGTCGCCGAAGATGGGGTGCATATCTGCACGGAATGGTCGAATGCGATCCGATTGAATGAAATCCACGGTTTTGATATTATAAAAATATACAAAATTGTTTTAGTTCGGCACCACTTGTTGGATAAACAAAGAACGAAGGTAAAAACAACAAACAAGGCGAAGCCGCGCGCAAAATTGAAGTATTAGAAATTTTCTAAAAGAAAACAGTTCTGTTAGTTTAGTAGTGTGTGTGTTTTGTGTTTTCAGTCCAATCAATCTCTAAAAACAAGTTTGCGTTCACTTAATATTATGATACACAACATAGGGCAGTTTACACAGAGATTAAGTAAAAACAGAGTATGTTGCTTCTCGCCGGGACACAATGTTACTAGTGAAAACAGATGGGGTCCACGGCGGCGGTTGCCGAATTAGTAAGCGGCAACGGGTGCGGGGTAACCCCTGCGCAAACTGTTAAGCGCCCGACACGCCCGTGCTTTCGCCACCAATCCCGTTTTCCTGGTACCCGCCTTTCCCGGATCAATCCAGCGTCACCGGACAACCATCGCGGTGCCGCTTTGTTCGACGAACGCCACTTTTGTCACCCCTCGCGTCAACACCCACGCCTACAACGATTTTTTTTCTCACGCTCTTCCTAGCAACCGAAATGGAGGAAAGTCGCGAAAGCCGGTCCGATTTAATATCGAAACCGAAATGAAATTCCAACCCTCCAAAGAGATTATGATTAAAGAGAGCAACGGCCTCTTAGTTTATTTTTGCGTCAGATCTAACCGACAAAATATAATAGTGTTGTATACCTTGGCAGGGCCACGGATACATCCCGTTTCCCGGCGAGGACGAAACGCGCGCCAGGGAAAACAATGTCGAGATTCATATAAACGAACCATCATGTTAACTATCTAGTTCAGTACGCGGATACACCTGAATCGTTACCTATCACCAAGCTTTTTTCCCGCTACGACCACGTGCACGACCCGCGGGATAAACTCAGTGAAACAGTTAACACCCTGCATTCATGCTGGCAAACAAGAACACAAATCCCGAAGCATTAAAGGATTTAAAAATCATCTCGCCACAACACAAACAAGGCCGTAAGTAGACAATATAAGCGATTATAAGTTTTCGAAAAATTTCTGACAGGAAGTTGCCTCGCTGTCGGAACTCGCCTCTTAGAGGAAATCTCTTAATCTTGCGGGCGTGCTTACATCATTCTTAGAATGCACCTGAATATACTTTAAATAAATCATATCCCGTTTGTCGGTTTCTCACACGACTTTATAAGAAGAAAAGCGCAATTAATTGATTAAATAAACAGACTTATCCAAAATACATCACTTTCATTTCTAATTATGTAGGCGTTGCGACGGTAATTAAGGGATCTTCCGATTTGTATTTCATACGTAAATCGTAAACAGCATTAATATCTCACGGGAATTTCATGTACGATTTAAGAAATAGACAAAATTTGAGTCAAAAAGTGAATTAGGTGCCCATGGAAAGTGCTAAAGTTTAACTGCAATATTTCCCTTTTAGGAACACTGCAATTAGGTATAACACAAATAAATTACAAACCTACATCAGGGCTATAAGATGTCGTAGGTACTTAAGTTTTTTGCGCGGCTCTAACCTTTTGGAGCAAAAAAAACTTTTTCACCCCAAAAGACGGTTTCTTCACTCTAAACTGTTGCGATCTCCACGAAACATTAAAATAACAAATCCAAAATTAATCTTTGAATTCCCCAAGAATGTATAGGTACCAAGTTATAGGTATTTAATTCTTTATATTACACATAAACAATTTTTAAAGGCAATAATTTCCCACGGATGGACGTACTAGTTCAGTATATAAGTGCATTGTATTGTATGAATATGGAAAGTGCGTATTTGGAACAAGTTCACTGCCCAATGAAAATCAATAGGTATGTATAATAAATATGTGTCTAAGTAATGGATTTACTCCAGGGTATAGGAACAAAACACCTTGCGTAACTTAGTATCTATACTGATGATTTGAACAGAAACTATAATAGCTCCTCCGATTTTTTTCTCTGAAAATTTAACACTCGCTACTGAGAAAAATTTTTTATATCCGCCAGAATAATCTCCCATAAATATAGGTACCTAATAGGTAATTTTGCCCCAAGAAAATCGCGTCATTGGCTTATGTGCAGCATACCTATATGTAATAAACAAGTAAATAAATAATAGAAAACGAGCCCCTGGGTATGGCTATAGCATGTGCAAAACCAAATTTTGAACCTGGTGTTAGTTTTGCATTTATTTAAAGCGTCCATTTAATAAACGGTTTTAAAGCGTTTTGAAAGGATAAATTCGGTATTGGTAGTATGGTATACGTTTTTTTTTGGGCCCAATTTCATACCTTACGTTTAAAATACGATTTTTATTCGTATATATAAGCTACCTACTACCGGGTGATCGGAAAGTAGTGCGGACAGTTTGAATTTCCCACAAAACTAAACATTTATAAAGTTGGTAACATACCAAATGTCATTTATTTAAAAGCAGTGGTGGATCAATTTAATGGATCACTAAACAATAATCACAATTAATTAATTAAAAAAAATTAATTTATCAAGCTCAGTTGCACGCTCGGGTTCATGTATTCAAATATGTATTCCAACGTTGCCCGAGCAATAGTCATGCTAATTAAACCATCACCGTAAGGTTCATTTCATTTGCCTACATACAATAAGACGTATCCACGTATTCTCATAAATTAACGTCATCAACACTGGATGAAAACATTCCGATATCAATGTGTAAAATTTTGTGCCACATATTATGCGATAAGTCTGTAAAAATATCAAATAGGGATGTTATCGTTCACATTGTTATACCCACCAGAATCATTAGAGTATTTTCGATAACGATTTCTTGGGGCTACGTTTTTATTACACCTTCGACATCATGGTAAGTAGCACATTTATCGTTGAATTGCAGTAAGCACAGCTGAGCCGAATATGAGCATCTTTTAAACATGTACGCCTTTCAATTGTGCATCAAAAGACAAAAGTGCATCCCCTTTAAAAAGCCTTTATGCCTAAAAAGTAAGGTTACATGATCCTTATAAAGTATGTTCTCTTAATGTACGTACCTTTACGAAATGATGCACGTGCGAAGACCTTTTTAAAAAGAGCTGTTTGCTTTGAAACGCCTGGATCACAGTACGAAGATTAGAAAATAAAATTCACATAAAAAAACTGCGCCAATGGATGGCAATTAATGCATAAATAAACCAACTTCTAAACATGTTTGCCAATTCCCTAAGTAAAAAACACTAAAAATTTAAAGCGCCAAATTTAAATTGTCTGCAGTTTTTTTCGATCACCCGGTATAAATGCGTTAATTGCTTCCATAAATAAGAAAGTTGGCACTGCACATCATGTACAAAACCAAATTTGGAGACTGGCGCTACATCTGCTTTTATTCCAAGTGGCTATGTTTCAAATTTCTATTAAATACCTTCATAAACTTCATTCACACTTCCTGTCTGTACTGTGAATCTAGAGAGTTCAACGGAATAATATTGCATAGTTGCATACAGGAAGGTGGCATTGATTATTGCCTATAGAAGATTATAGTTAGTTAGTAGCTACAAGTGGAAGACTATAAGGGTCGAACCTGTTGATATCAAAATGTAGCTTTATTATTATATTTAAATAAAGTACTTAAATAAAACCCAAGATAAATCATTACATGGCGATCCTGCCATCCTGCAAAAAACTACCTTAAAAATTTAAATTTACGTGGAAGCCGAGTGGAAACACTACACAAATTTTAACACGAAAAGTTTAGATCGAAGGGTTAGGAGAGAACTAGAGAAGTAGGCACTAGGCAGGAGTAGGTAGTTAGCGGTGACTAGACTAGAAGCCAAGGAACGAGAAATTGACCATGGAAGATGGAAGCTGCATCCAGCATCACGACCTCGAGCGATAGTGTCTTCGACTTCGAGTGAGTGCTGGGGTAGTGAAATAGTGAAAAGAAAAAAATTAAACTGCGTAATGGAAGAAAATTTGGTAAATGCTAGATACATAAGTTATAATTAAGTAATAGCATTGAATAAAAACACTTTTTATTCAATGGTAATAGGTACAGATTTGTTTTTTCTACTTTAATAAGTAAATGGACACAAGCAAGGCAGTTCAATATTTTAATGAGTTAAAGCAAATCAGAACGTATTTAATAAAAATAGGTCCAGAGAGACGTAAGGGAGATAATTTAATCAAAAAAGTAGAGGAAGCAAGCTTAATTTATAGTAAGGTTAAAGAATTAGCTGCAGTAAGAATAAAAAATTCTAAGTTTAGTAGTGAGGAAATTTCATTTATACAAAATTTTGTAAGCACGCGTAAGTTATATACCGAAATTTTAAATTTTTTGCCTCCGGACGTAGAAATAAAATCTAATAAAACTATGGCCACTTTTGACTTAAAAACGGCAGTAAGTTTGTTGCCTGTTATGGACAAAATAAGGAATGTACCTACCTACTACAAAACAATTGATAGACGCAATCGAATTGTACGTGTCAATGCTTAATGATGAGGGCAAACGTCATTTAATAAAGTTTGTTTTAAAAACGCGATTGTCTACAAATTATGATAGTGTGCAAAATCTCGTAAAGGAAATTAAAAAGCATCTCTTGTGACACGAAAATCGGACACTGCATTGCAAACAAAATTATTGCGCGTTAAACAAGGTGACAGGTCAATCGAAAAGTTTGGTGAAGAATTAGAAACACTTTTTGTTGATCTCACAATTTCGCAAGCCAATGGTAATGACGCAGCATTTGAAATTTTGAAACCATTAAATAAACAAATTGCAATAAAACAGTTCACCATCAATAGTTTACGGAATCAAAATTTGAGTACAATCGTAGCCTCTAGGGATTTTTTTTTTTTTTTATTGAGATTAATGTGTCTCAGCATATCAGAGGCCATTGACACAGATACAGTTGTGTATAAGTTTATAGGCTAATGGTATATTACATTATATTTGTGAAGCAAGGGTTCATATTTTGGAGCTGTAATTGGTGTTATTTAGATATCTGAGAACTTTGTTTATCTGGTTCGGTGAGTTGAGGGCTTCATCCAGGGTGTTTGAGAGACCAAGCTGACTTCTCGTGTGTGAGTGAAGCTGACATTCCATTAGAAGATGTTTGACGGATAACGCGCTGTTGCATA
Source organism: Photinus pyralis (assembly GCF_008802855.1). Taxonomy (NCBI): domain Eukaryota; kingdom Metazoa; phylum Arthropoda; class Insecta; order Coleoptera; family Lampyridae; genus Photinus; species Photinus pyralis. The sequence goes on from NW_022170663.1 coordinate 45,097,542, forward strand.
GGTGGAGGTTCTGAATTCATCAAGTGTCTGTGTGTGAGATTTGTGTGTCCAATTCGAAGTCTTCGGATTGATTATTTTATCTCTTCTTGTTAATGGAGGGAGGTGAAAAGGCTTGACAGATTTCCGTATCTCGTATAGCTTAGACGGGATTCTGGACCAGTGTTCTTACCATGTTAGGTGTATCTTATCCTTGAAGAAGTTTTTCTGATCTTTGTATAATTGGATTCCTTCGGTAGGGAGGTTTGCTATTGATGCTTCTTTTGCTGCACAATCTGCTAGTTCGTTCCCAGTAATGCCGACGTGGGAGGGAACCCATAGTAGGGTTACGTTTACTCCTACAGAGAGAAGCTGCTGGCAGCGTTCGTGTATAGACTGGACTAGGGAATGTGAACTGTAGATGTTTTGAATGGATTTGATTGAGGCGGAAGAATCAGTACATATTGCAACTGTTTTGGAGTCCTGAGTTAGAGAGTTGCACGCTTGGAGTATAGCAAATAATTCTCCAGTATGAATACTGCAAAAGGCAGAGAGGGCGTTTGAGGAAACAGTTCTATGGGAGAGAGAAACTGAGCATCCTACCGCATTGCTGTTTTTAGAGGAGTCAGTGTAAAGCACTTGATCGAATTTTGACTTATGCATGAGGTCTAGGAAGTTGTGTCTTATGAGTTCGTTGGGCGTGTCGTGTTTGGAGTAATTATTTAGATTCATGTTAGTTTTTGGTAAACATTTTTTCCCATGGAGGGGTTGCAGCGCTAGTGATATGTGTCGTCTGCTTAAGGTCAATGTTGAAAAGAAGAGATGGCAGGATGTAACTGACTGGTTGGGTTCTTTTGGGGGTGTTGACGTTTATGTTTCTCTTGAGTATAACTGTGTAGGCTGGATTTAGTGGGTTTGCAGATATTCTCGAGCAGTGTGATGAGAGGAGTTGTCGTCTTCTTAGCCAAAGAGGGAGCTCGTTGGTTTCGCAGCATAAACTATCAACTGGACTAGATCGGAAAGCTCCTGAGCAGATACGCAGAGCTGCGTTTTGGACGCTATTGAGAGGCCTTAGGTTCGTTTTTGAAGCTGACATGTAGAGGATGCTGCCGTAGTCCATTCTGGAACGGATGAGGATCTATATACTCTCAGTAGAATGTCTTCTTCGGCTCCCCATTGATGGTGTGATAGGCTTCTGAGGATGTTAAGCCTTCTTAGACAATTGTCTTTAATCTTTGTGATGTGACTCTTCCAGCTAAGTCTATTGTCGAAAACAATCCTTAGGATTGAGAGTTGATCGACCGAGGGAATGTTGATATTGTTAAGTGTAATATTTGGGATGGTCTGATTATTCCTTCTTCTGGAAAACTTGATGACTTTGGACTTTGTCGCTGAGAAACGGATGCCGATTCTGCTAGACGATTCGTAGAGAGCATCCACTGTTTTTTGAATTATGTTCACTGTCGAGACGGTGTTGCTACCATGACAGAATACGAACAGGTCGTCGGCATACAGACCCGCGCAAGTTGGTGGATTGATCGTTTTACAAATATCGTTAATGGAGAGGATGAACAATGTTGGGCTCAGTACCGAACCTTGTGGTACACCATTTTCCTGCCTGTGGGTAGTTGACCTCTTTCCGTTGGCTGTCACTGTGAAACGACGGTTTCTTAGGAAATTTTCAATGAAGGAGAATATATTCCCTTTGATACGGTGGTCTTCTAACGTTCTCAGTATAACCGGGTGGGGAAGAGAGTCAAAAGCACTCTCTATATCGAAGATCGCAGCTATAACTTCGTGGTTTTCATTGAAGGCATTTATAATATGGGATTGAAGTACTAGTAAGTTGTCTATAGTGCAACGTTGCGGTCTGAATCCAGATTGGACAGGAGAGAGAATGTTCCGTTTTTCAAGATACCACAAGAGTCTATTGTTAACCATCTTTTCAAGAAGTTTGCACATGGAGCATGTTAGTGCGATAGGTCTATAGGAGTTAGGACTACGAGGATCTTTATCTGGTTTTTTTGTGGGAAGGATGATAGATTCCTGCCATGACTTTGGAAATATTCTCTTGGTCCAGATCAGGTTATAAAGTTCCAATAGTTTGTTGACTATAGCTCTTTAAAAGACGCAATAAGGGGAGCGCAAGATGAGAGTGTATCTTACAATAACCAAACCTTTCAAATAATGTCTTATTTCACAACGTCGAGGTACCTAACCAACGTTATCCTTATAAATCCTTCAATAGGGAAGGAATACAGACAATTACAATACTTTTACGAATTCACAGTTTAGAAACAATCAAAATAACCATCAATTCTATAGAAATAACTCTGAATATAATAATAAAAATGTTGAGAAAAATTACTCACGCGGAAGAGGTAATAATGTACCTAGGTCGTGTAACCAGAGGTCGAGGTTTCAGTTATCACCAAGAACGAGGTAGAAAGAATTATTCCTATTTTGCAGAAGAAACAAATATGGAAAGTGCGACAACAGCACCTAATACAAATTCACAAAATACTCAAAGTACCAGTCAGTTTTTTCGAGACCAGCAATAACGAAATAATATACTCATTTAATTCACTGAATTGGATAACAATGCACTTATTTGGCGAAAAACTTAAATTCTTAGTTGACAAACTTGACACGGGTGCAATAAAAGTAAATTGCTTAAATTCAAACGTACAAATACACAAAGAAAATTTAACTGTTAAAGATATTGGAGGAAATTTGACCGCTGAAGGTTTTGTTAATTTAAGATTGAAAGTTGATAATGTATATTTTGAACAAAAATTCTATGTATTTAAACGCTTACCATGTTCAACTGACGGAATTTTGGGGCAAAATTTCTTGAAAAAATATTTGGCACAAATTAATTTTGAAAATAGTAATTTAAGTTTAGTAAATAATCATCAGGAGATTTCAATTTCGTTACATAGTGAAAATGACCAAAACGTGTGTATTATACCTCCTCGATGCGAAAGTTTTCATTATTTAAAATTCGACAATGAGATTGTAGGGGATTTCGTAGTAAATTCACAAGAGTTGAGGGTGTTTATTTAGCAGCAATAGTGAGACCAGAAAATGGTAAACTACTCATAAAAATTTTAAACGCAAGAGAAACAGAAGTATAAGGCTAAAGAATATTACACCGAAAATACGATCACTTAATGAATATGATGCTTGTCAAATTCATGCAAGTGAAATCACTGCCAATAGAGTTAAGAAATTATTCAGTCTTTTCAATTTAAACGGTTTAAATTTGGAAGAGCAAACGACCATTGAACAGATTTGTGCAAAATACAGTGATGTTTTTCATTTGCCGGAAGACAAACTTTCAGCAATCAATTTATATCAACAATCAATACATTTAAAAGACAATTCGACGCCAATATACGTAATACCTTACCGTGTTCCATATTCGCAAAAAGCTGAGTTGAATAAACAAATTCGTAAAATGCTCGACAATGATATAATAGAAAAGGCTAAAAGTGAATTTTCATCGTCAGTTTTGCTAGTACCTAAAAAATTAGACAGCAATGGTGAAAGGAAGTGGAGACTTGTTACCTTTCAGGTTCGTTATACTTTTCTACATTAGATTTGAGTCAAAGTTATTATCAAGTAGAGTTAAAACCAGAGAGTACCTAGGCCTTGTACTGCTTTTTCCACAAACGAAGGTCAGTACCAAATGAAAAGATTACCAATGGGTTTGAAAATTAGTCCCAGCTCATTTTCTAGATTAATGACTGTATAGCAATGTCGGGGTTAAATTATGAGCGATGTTTTATTTAGACGATTTAATAATTGTTGGTAGAAATTTACAAGATCATAATAAAAATTTACTTAAAGTGTTAGATGGACTTAGGAATGTTAATTTAAAATTAAATCCTTCAAAATGTAATTTCTAAGAAAAGAAATTCTTAGATGACGCAAATATGGTTTTACTAAACACCGGTCTTCCAACGCGATATAATATTAGCAATAACACCACCTCTGCTATTGATCTTACCCTTTGTCATCCCACGCTTGCCACCGAATTCATATGGACCACAATACCAAACCTAAATGTATCAGATCATTATACTATATTGATTGAAAAAAGTGCAAAAACCAAGGTTCCAGTAATAAGCAATCAAAACTGGAAAATATCCAAGGCAGATTGGGAAAAATACTCTTCATTAATAGATCAACGGAACTTTTCTTTCACGAATAATGATAGTATCGACTATATAGTAACCAATTTTACGAATATTATCATTGAGTGTGCTAAAGAAGCAATACCCAGAACAAAGTCAGTCAAGTTTACGTACTCCGTCCCATGGTGGAACGATGAATGTAAGGATGCAATCAAACTCAAAAATAAAGCTTATAATAGATTAAGAAAATTAGGTACAACTGAAGCCAAAATTGAATATAAAAAATATCGAGCGCTGGCAAGAAGAAAGATACTAAAAAGTAAAGAGCAATCATGGGCACAGTTTGTTAGTTCAATCAATATACAGACAACAAATAAGGAATTATGGCAGAAAATTAAAAGTATGAAAGGACAACAAACAAATTTTCAGATACCGGCTTTCTTAAATCCTGATGACAATGAACTCACCTGTAATCAACAAAAAATTGCAAATATTCTAGCTGACACTTTTGCAGAGAATTTTAACAAACAAGATGGAAGAATCCAAGAAGAAGAACAACACACATCTTCGGACAACCAAGAAGATTATAACAAGCCTATAAACAAAGCGGAACTACAATATGCAATAGCAAAATGTAGAAGCTCTAGCCCAGGACTAGATACAATACACTACCAGATGATTAAGAATCTACCACAAAGTTTTAAACTACACCTCCTTAACATATATAACCATATATGGAATAACAATATCTTCCCAACAAGCTGGAAAACGGCAACTGTTATTCCAATCTTGAAAGCCAACAAAGAAAGAACAGATCCAGAAAGCTACAGGCCAATCGCTTTGACAAGTACCTTGTGTAAACTACTAGAACGAATAGTTAACTACCGCCTCGTGTGGCTTTTAGAAAGAGCAAATAAAATATCAATTATACAAAGTGGCTTCAGGAAAAATAGATCAACTCTAGACCCTCTTTGCGCATTAGATACAGACATTAAAAATGCTCTAATAAACAAGGAACAATTAACTGCAGTATTCTTCGATATAAGAAAGGCATACGACACTATCTGGACGACAAAGATTCTGCAAACGTTAGCTAAATGGAATATAGGAGGTCACATGAGCAATTTTATAAGGAACTTCCTTCAAAACAGAAAATTTTTTGTTCGAATAAACGGTACATTATCAAAGGAATGCGAACAAAGAGGCGGAATCACTCAAGGATCAGTAATTAGCCCAACATTATTCCAGATAGCTATTAATGACATATCCCAAAACCTTCCGAAAAACGTGAAAGCACATCTATTTGCAGATGACCTGGTAATATACATCAGTGAGAATCCAGAAGTTACCCAAGAAAAACTACAACTATCAATAAAAAAATTACACAAATGGTCGAAAAATAATGGTCTTACCTTTTCACCTGAAAAAACCAAGTACATAACTTTCAGTAAGAAACGATCTACTCCATCATTGCACTTACGTCTTAATAACATTCTTTTACAATCCACATCAGAAATAAAATATTTGGGAATAATTTTTGATTCAAGAATGAACTGGACCAAGCATATTAATAAAACTATCCACAGCTGCAAAACTACACTTAATTTAATTAAAGTAATAGCCCACCATAAATGGGGATCTTCCGAAAAAACACTTTTTACATTATTCAAGATGCTAATAGTCCCGAAAATCGAATATGGAGGTATTATATATAACACCGCAAACAATAATCTTTTGAAAAGAATTGACACAATCTATAACAGCGGATTACGACTGGTAACGGGTGCTTTCCACACAACTCCCGTAATAAGTCTTTATGCTAAGATGGGATTTCTTCCCCCGCACTACAGAAGACAAGTCAAATTACTAAAATATACAATAAATGTCCTCTCAAATCAATCTAACCCGAACTATCCGGCCTTTAATCTCCCTCTTTACCAAAATACATTTCGGCACTCTCAGGGACAAATTTTACCAATACCAATACAAGCGAAAAATATCCTCTCTGATCTAAACCTAACAATGATTACGCAAAATTCCTACAGCAGTATTCCAATTTATACACATCCTCCACTGATAAACCTAGAATTAACTTCCTGTAGCAAAACAGACACGCCGCCAGAGTTATTTAAAATAAAACTACGAACTATCTTAAGTCAATATCCAGACTATATAAAGATCTTCACAGACGGATCTAAAGAAAGTGGAAAAGTCGGAAGTGCTTTCGTGTGTCCGGATAAAAACATTTGCGAAAAACAGCGTCTGATAGAATATAGTTCAAATTACAGTGCCGAACTTTGTGCTTTAAAAATGGCGTTGAAATTTGTCGAAAATAATGTCAACAATAATTTCCTGATACTGTCAGACTCTAAAAGTGCTCTTCAATCCATAAAAAATTTATATCCTACAAACAGTTACGTAAAAGACATTCACAAAATTTTATATAAAATTCAAGAACTGAACAAAAACGTTACATTCATTTGGATTCCAAGTCACATAGGTATACTGGGAAATGAAGAAGCTGATGCAAAGGCGAAAGAAGCTTCCGAATTCCAATTACAAACAGTAGACGACAGTACAGTTTCACCAGAGGATACCAAACATTTCATAAATACAACCATTTTCCAAAAGTGGTATGAGGACTGGGAAAACATCCAAATCAACAAACTACGAAAAAATACAGCAAACACCAACTTACTGGAAACCAAAAGTGAAGCTAAATAGAAAACAGCAGGTTATTATATCAAGACTACGACTAGGACATACAAAACTGACTCACAACCTAACTGTGATTTTTGTGACATACCTCTCTCAGTAGAACATATATTGTGCGAGTGTACAATAGAACGAATACAGTACGGGATACCAAGAGACATTACGAATGTGTTTGAAATAGACATATTAAAGTTATTGGGTTATTTAGAAAATACAAACCTGTTAAATGAGATATAGATCACTCATGTAAATTTTTAAGTTAAGTTTAATGGTGTAAAAGACCTAAGCTGTTCAATGCACCTTAAATAAATTAATACAAATATTATACTTAGGTCACGTTATATCCGCAAATGGTATTTTACCCGATCCAGCAAAAATTAAAACACTACAGGAATATCCCATTCCAAAGAATTCAAACGAAGTAAAAAGGTTTGTTGCATTCGCCAACTATTACCGGGAATATGTAGGTACCAAATTTTGCAAGCATAGCGCTGCCATTAAACAAATTACCTATGTCGAAGGTATTCTCATTTTGAATGGTCCAGTGAGTGTCAGCAATCCTTTGATTATTTAAGAAATTCATTAATAACTCCACCTGTACTAGATTATCCAGATTTCTCAGACGAAAACGAATTTATATTACAAACCGATGCTTCGGATTTAGCAATCGGTGCAGTTTTATTAAATAATAATGAAAAACCAGTACCTTACATTAGCCGTCCTCTCAATAAAAGTGAAATATTGTACCCTACGACAGAAAAAGAATTATTAGCTGTTGTGTGGGCTATAAAGTATTTTATGTCTTACTAACCTATCATAGCACATTTTATATTTATGATAAGCGGGCATAAAGTACCACTTTATGCCCTAGGGCATAAAGTATCACCATAGTAACTCATTTATGCTTAATGACAAAACAAACAAATATTTGCAGATCATTGAAAATTAGAAACGTCGATTATTAATTGTCAACACCTACTAAATCACAAGATTGGCCTTATTTCGTATAGTTTCTGGAACTTCTTGCTCATTCACAATGAATTGAATTATTTAAAATTACGTTTGACGTTTGGATGGTTTCAATCACATTAACAAATTCGAACCACGCATACTCGATCAAACATAATGAATTATTTTGTAAACGAATTTTGACGAAGAAAACTATTTGTAAAACATAAAATTGTGTATGTACCACGGGCATAAACTGATAGGCCCTCGAGCTTTTTAACTCGTCGCCCTCGAGAATATAAACATCACTATTATGCCCTTAATACATAAATAACTATTAGACCTTTTGTTTGGAAGAAAATTTAAAATTTTGACAGATCACAAACCGTTAATTTACTTATTTAATCATATACTAGTCCATCTAGTCGTTTGACAAAATTTAGATTACAGCTTGAGGAATTTGATTTTCGAATTGAATACATAAAAGGAAGTAATAATGTAAGTGCGGACGCATTATCACGTATTATAATAACCTCGGATGAACTTAAAAATATGCAAATGCACGCTCAGTTAATTACAGTGTTAACACACGCTAAAAATATTAAAACAAACAGATTGTTTTTAAGACCAAATCCTCACTGGAAATCGAAAAACGATCACTGGTATGACAATATACCTATAGGGAAAAATATAATTCAAAACTGGACAAAATCATCTGCAGAAGCAATTGGCTTAAATACTCAAGAGAAAAAGATGACAAATCACTCGAACAGATCGACCGCAGTTAGTCAACTGGCAAAAAATGGGGTTCAAGAGCAGCAGCTCATAAAGATTACAGGCCACAATTCTAACTCCATAAAACCTTACTTAAATATTGACCAAGAACATCACAACCTAATTATTAACAGCATGCCTGAAAATACATCGTCGTCAGTTACACTGTTAAACGTTTTTCGGTGTAAAATTTAAAAATGCAAAGTGTATGTTGTTTTCGTGTATAATGCTACACGAAATCTGGTACCTTCTTACTATGAGACTATTGGTAAAACGCAATTGTGTAGAATTTCTATAAGACTTACACCGTAACTTGTAAAAGTATTCAATGTGGTGTAATGTTTTTCGTCAGTATAAAGAATACACGGGTTCTTCGTTTGATTAACCCCAGATTGTGCAAATAGACTCAATATTTTTCAATTGTCTCGACTTGAGTCGGTCACCATTATTACTTCAGTCGGTTGTTCACATCTCTTGTATGATGCCATTGCAGTTGCACCTACATTCAGTATAGGTACCTTAGAAGCAGTTATCTGTATAAGACTTCAATTTTGAATTAATTTTATTGTGCTGGTGAAAGTAATATGAACGCAATTAAATTTAACTACAAAATCATTGTGAAGTGGTTAATGATCCCGGAGGACAGTACGTATGATGTAGTTATGCGGATAAAGGTAATGTTATACACCTATTTAGTTAATTGAAGGTTCATAAAATCTTGCTTTTTAAAAAATACTGTGCAGTTTAGTTGATGTTATGGTATTAGGGCTGGCCCTTAGGTATAGAATATAGAATTTTGTTTATATATATACAGATATATAAATTAGTTATATGCATTTCGGTTGTTTTATATTGTCTATGTATATGTACTAATATATACATATTTGTTTAAATAAATTAGTTTATTTAAACAGTTCTAGTAGCAAACGTTTGCGCTCACTTCCCTCCACCCTCCTCTATATTCAGAAAAAAGAAACACAGGAGTGCGGTTATAGTAACACGAAAATTCGGTTTTCCCGAGAAATTTTGGTGCAGTCGATTTTTGGTAAAAAAGGAAGGTTACACACTGCCTTTTTTTGAGGCCCGAAAAAAAAATTGTCTCAGATCGACCCGGAAAAAAATTTTTCTTATAGAACGTGGCCTGTAGAATCCATAATTTCAAACAGTTCCAAGATTGGGCTATTAGTTCAAAAGTTACAGCCCTTTGAATTTTCTTTCGAAATTGGTTTCTAGTCTATAACTTTTGATTGAGAAGTCTGATCGAAAAAGTGCGAATTGTTTTGGATTCTACGCACCAAAATTAATAAGAAAAAGTGTTTTCCCGAGAAATTTTGGTGCAGTCGATTTTTGGTGAAAAAGGAAGGTTACACACTTTCTACACTACAAATGGTTACCTTGACCGTGATTTAACGAAAACTGTGTGTAAAGTGTACACATCTTCGTGTGAAAATACCTACACCAACACGGGGTAAAATTTTACCACGATCATTTGGTAGACTTTACCAAAATGGATATGGTACAGTCTACCATTCCTCGTGTGGTCGTATATCGACCACTTTCCGTGTTGATTTTTACACGAAACTTTTTACAGTGTATTGAAACTAACACCTCTGGGTCTTCGTTTAATTTTTCGAATTGTTCATTTACTAATTGTACCTTTAAATAAATAATTTTGTGTTTTTATTTTAAAAAAAAGCAAAAAATTTTCTTTCGAATAACCCTCGAACATTGATAAATCTTCAAAAACTTCATAACAGATTTCTCAAGCTTGTTGCTTATTGGAAACAAGCTTTTGAAATCTGTTATGAAATTTTTTCGTACAATTATCATTGACATTCGCGATTTACTGTCACTAAAAAATTGATGCTACTATTCATAGATAGGATTGAACGCCATGGAAACGCATAGTATAAATCGCGAAAAAAAGTAACACTTTCCATACGATTTTTCGTCAAAAAAAGTTCAGTAATTTGATAACTATGCAAAAAAGTACGTTTTCAGAACGTGTTGTACGCGAAGTTTTTTGTGTAGAGATCCTTACTACCACATAATTGGGTAATATGAGTGACATTCGCGATTCTGTCGCTCAAAAAATATTTTTCTAGCAGTGTGATAAAAAAGTGAGTCAAGAGAAAGTGTATCTATACTGCTGTTGCTTTAGGTTTTTTTGTCATAGGGCTGGAACACGTTTTGGTGCATAATTCGCGATTAATTTGCCGCATAAGGAAGTTCTGGCGAATTTTCCTTATTTCGCTGTAACCGATGTCCTATTATATTATTCAATGGAAGCTAAAATCGCACATATAAGAGTAGATGAACTTCGCCAATCCGATAGAATGCAAGATTTCATTGTAACTGGGCAAAATGGCGCATAATTCGCTCTAAAAATTAATATACGAGTTTTCTCTATAATTTTCTTTCTACTGTTGGACGTATAATTTCATTAGATCCCCTCGTAATTACTTTTTTAGCTACTGTACGGATTTGCGAGGTCAAATGTAGGCCACAAGAAATTTCAACGTTAATTTCTTGTCGAGTTTTACGCATAATTCACGTTTAAAATATATTTTGGACTCTAAAAGTGTATGTACCGTGTATAGGACACACTCAGTAAAGGCGGTTCAAAAAATGTTTTTACCTTTTTTCTATTTCAAAAAATTTTTTCGTTTCCACCTTGTATCTCAGAAGCGAACATAGCTCAGTCTCAACCACAATAGGACACACAGTACACCGGCCTTTATATTTGAGGTTGACTGTTGATCTAATGGCAAAATAAATGAATGGAGCACGTGCAGGCAGTGGTGTTTGTAAAAGCTATGGAATACGTAGTACCCACACAATCAAAGAGAAACTCATTTAAGTACAAAAGATTGCGTGTAATATAAAGAGATAAAGCATATTGAAAAGTAGGTAGTTATACACAAATGGAAAATAATAATAATAAACGACAAGTTAAAAAATTATACCAACTCCTAGGTGCACATACTACTCGTCGTCACTTTCCGAAGTGAAGTCAATTTCATCACCGCTATCTTCTTGGTTTTGACTGGAATCAGACTCAAAATCATAATAATCATCGTTATTAATGCCTTCAACACTAGATCTTTCTGAATTGGAACTATTTTCAGTATCTTCATCAGTAGTAGCGTCACCACTGACATATTCATGTTCATTACCTCCCGAATTAGAGCTATGTTCGTCGTTTGTATCGTCCTGAGTGGAGTGACTAGAATCCGAGGCATCGCCGTTTTCTAAAACATCCTCACTTGAAACAGAATAAACTTCATAATCGCCATCGACTATTGATTCTTGTGCAGAACTAAAACTTGAAACATTGTCGTCTCCTCGACTATGATTCATTGAATCGGATTCACTGTCGTCATCTAGGTGAAGAAAAATATCTTCTCGATAAGAATGAAAAAGGCTATCATAATTTGAACCTCCTTCCAAACCACTTCCATCACTACTCTCATCCGGTGAGATCGAAGTATCAACATTGCCTACATAGCTGTGAATGTTACTAAATTCCCTGAAGGACGACGGCGACGGCCTTGGTTTCTCTCTCTCCTCTATTTCTGCCTTCCGCCGATTTCGGTACTCGACGTCCCGCCCCTCCACAATTTTCTCAATGTAATCGTCCAAAAGGGTCGTCCTCGAGTAATCGGTAATTTTGGCCCTACAAATGGGACAATCGCTTTTCTGAGCACGCCACTGATCGATGCAATGTTGGCAGAATTTATGCAGACAAGGTAGCGTTATCGCCTTTATAAACAATTCGTTGCAAATGCTGCATAGCAATTCGTCTTCGGAAATTTCCATTAATTTTGAAAAAATGATACACGTGTAAAGAAAATCGAAATTGTTACCTAAATAAAAGTGTACACTATTTAATCACAATACGTGGAACGTGGGTACTCACACTATAGATAACAACTACATTGCACGTAAACGCATAAAATGCCGTCAACTGGTCAAGTGCAAGGTACACTCAAAGTCATGTTAGAGAAGGAGAAAGATAGCTATGCGCTTACGTAATAGATTCCTGGTGTGGGAAATTTAAATTTGTAGACACGTAATTTTCGGAGGTAGATAAAATGTGATAGATATGTTTCAGAATCAAGATCAAAAAGCATCTACTTACAAGGCTATTTTGAAATAAATTGGACATGGGGCTGAAATGATTTATGAAAGATACGTAGTACGTGTAGGTACGTGTTTTTTGCATAGGTACCTAGTGGTGAAATTACCGGACATTTTTTTTGTAAATAAATCGCATGGAAAGTTTTGTTTTTTCACGATTTTTACTATGCATTTCCATGGCATTTAGTAGCAATTTTTGAGCGACAGAATCGCGAATGTCACTGATATTACCCAATTATGTGGTAGTAAGGATCCCTATCCAAAAAAACTCGCGTATCGGCTTCCTTAGTTACCAGGGATATAAACAAAAAAGAGTCTCCATGAATCCATGGCCCACTATTTAAAAACAGTAAAAAAATAAGGTTATTTTACGGCTAAAATTAAAAAAAAAGTAGTTTGTGATACATCAATGTAATCAGGAAAAATGAAACACAATTGATATTGAGATATACAGGGTGTTGCATTTAAAAATACCAACATTGGCGCTGCGGAATACAAAAAAATTCTATTTTATAATAAATGATTATAATTTTTCCACGGCACGTCCAGCATCCACCACAACCTAAAAATCTCGATAAAATTGACGAACAGAAAAATGTAACATGAAAACTCGTATCTCCTGGGTCGGAATTCGAATTGAATTGAAACAAATTTATTAGGAAAAATCAATCATGAAAGCTAAAATAAAAATAGGCACTCAGGGTCAGAGTACACATACCACGCAACAAGCGATCGATTGAAACAGTTAAGTAAAGAAATATTCATTACCCTAAAGTGTTAATAATCCAAAATATCCGGTCGTAATTGCGATTTTCAGTTAATAACGCACCACGGGGAGCTTTTGGCAACGCTGCCGAATGAAGAGACACGGTTGATGACAGAACGCAGTTAAAGTGCTTGCAGAGAAGTAGTTGTTTTTTCTATGATAAATACAAAACAAAGACCTTCATATAAGCGACAACTGCTCGATAAACATTAAACACAACACCCCGACGAACCTTTTCGTAAACTTCATTTCTTTAACTCGGTTTAAACATTCACTTTAACTTAGAGCACTTTCTAACTTTCGTCTGTGACTGACAAGACGGACTCTTGCAATAATACGCTCAAATACAGCAAAATGTCAATCACTAAAAAGTGTTGACAAACACAAAAAGCAACAATCTAAAACACTTTCCCTTGCTTTTCCACTTTCCTAACCATCCTCTTCTGGTTTTACGTGGGCGAAAAACGTCATGTTTATCTAACTTAATTATCTGAACGCAGCGATAACGCTCTTATCGCAATGACCGGAGATAACATGCGATAACTTTAACAAAACGTTTTACGCAAATATTTTCAAAATATGTTTCTAAATGGACAATAAAATAAAATCAAGATACAACGCGATTATTTAAACAAAATTAACACATTGACCTAAAATTAAAAAAACATGATCAAAATTGTGTTCATTCTCAAATTAACGACCACATTTACGCTTAAAGGAAATGGAAGCTCACACATACAGGGTGACCCAACATTATTACTGAAGTCAAATAAAACGTCCGCATGACGTAGTTTACACAAAAATATAAATACCCAAAAAGACATGCTGGACTTAAAAAGCAGTCGTCCCAAAGTTACAGTGAGAGAAACGGGTTTGCAAGGAAGGAGTTTCTCCTGAGGGTTTTCCCGGGAAAGGGGATTTTCATTTCATTCAAAGCAAAATCTGAGGCATTTATTGCAAAAATTGGTTGTCTACCAAAAAGGAATGGCCGGCTGGCAAAGGACAAGTTTGTAAATGCCTGACTGAATGATAGGGACAACAAGATCCTTAGTGTGGACAAAGGCCGAACTGAGGGAAACGTGTTTGTAGTCAGAAGTAGAAGGTTTGGGGGTGGTTTTGGTTGGTTATCAAGTTGAATGGGGGGAATAATGATTGGGGTTGGTCATATTACAGCTGTGCTTAATATTTTCTATCCTTTCCGTGACTTAGAAACTGACCAAACCATCCCCTTCTTCTGATCAAAATTACTGCGTCGTCGAATCACTAACCTCTGGTTTTACGTGGGCAAAAAACTTAACTTAACTATCTGAGCGCAGCGATAACGCTCTTATCGCAACGACCGAAGATAACATTGGTATATCGTATGAACGGTGCCAGGTCCCCAGTATTGATCATGGTATACCTACTATAGCTTTTTAATGTAAGATTTAAGGGTAATAATACTATGCAAGTTCAGAGAGTAATTATTGACTGAAAATGATGAGGGCGTCACGGTGTAGTTAAAATGAAGTTATTGGCTAGGGTGATTTTTATGTAATTCACCTAGTTGTGAAGGATATATGTGTATAGTTAAATTTAAGTCAGTCGGAAAGCAGAATAGTGGGCGTAGAATCCGTCGGCGATGTGGTCCATATTCCGCGTTCTGTAAAAAGCACTATTCGGCGTAATGAGGCAGTCGGCCGCCCGTCAACTTCTTTACTTTCACCATCCGGTCAATAGTTCAAAATTATCTACCGCATGCTAAAATTCCAGATGGACATCAAACGTCGTGTCGGTCCCTTATAAATTCGAACAACGAAAATTATGTCGCACTAATGACTAATTTTATGGTAAATTTAGTTGGTTCGCAAACAAATTAAAAATAAAATGATCAAATTACTAATTTTAAAATTTGTAGAACCCTAAACTGTCAACGGGCGGTCTTGAACACGTCCAGCTTTGACACTAACATCAACCATCTGGGGAGTTTTTAAAGCAGCGGGATATCCGGACGGAGTCCTTTAATTATTGTGCATTTTCAATTAGCTTTCTCGCGTTTCGTTCAACTTGCGCATTTTCTTATCATTCTCAAATGACGTTATATTTATTTATCTAATATAATTGACAGATCGAAATGGTCCAAGAAATAACCCTAACCAAATCGGAGCCACTTTTTCATGGAAGTAAATCGTAAAGCGTGAGCTCAGACTTTTTTTCTCGTATTTTCATAGAGTTGGTATTGTTTAATGTATAAATACAACGGTTATATGATATATTTATGGAAGATATTTTGGTATTTGTATAAGAGAAGATCCTCATCACCATTTGGGCTACATCGGCTGCCTGCCAAATAGCAACGGGTTTGTTGCTGCTAGACCTTGTACAAATACACAGTCTGTCAAGAAATCACTATTATAATCATCCACATTGTTTTCAAATACTGTGTGATACACGCTTGGTTTAAGGACTTTGAGATAAATGCGTTTTTTCGGCGATTCTCTATACGAATTCACTAATTGTCACACTAAAACTGTCTAAGAAACATTTATGGCCACAATAAAGAGAATAGCAGAAAAAAAAGATATACTTCGATGGACCTGTTTGTTTTTATTATGTAGGCGACAGCATGCAATAATCCATCTGTTTACACTTATTTTGTGTTATTGTTCGTAAATGTCTCGTAAATTTGGGTCTTTTCGTTAGTGGAAAGTATAGTAAATAATACATAAAAAACTTGATCTGAAATCCTGTCTTACAGGAGCTGCCATAATCATAAAACCTGTCCATAAATCAATAGTAGAACTTAGACCATAGGTTAGTGTATAACTTTTGTTCGGGAAATTATGCAAAGAGATCTAAAATGATTGACGTGCGTTGAAATTTGCTGGAAGAGTTGTAGAAGTTGTAGTAGAATTTTGAGTGGCAAAGTTATATCCTGAAATAAACGCATAACGTTTTTCTCATTGGGCGCTCAGGGATATGCATTTCAATCATTTTCGATCGCTCTGTATAGTCTGCTTTTGTCTAAGATAATGCAAATCAATATGTAAAACAAACCTATGAATAACTTTCAATTTCAATTTTCAACTACATTAAGTACGTCTTTCCCTTATTGTTCCCATTGGATGGGTCCGTTCACTTAGCGCCCTATTGTGCATTTAAGCTCACAGTTTGTGCCTTTTTATTTTAGAAATATTTCGAAAATTCAAATGGGGGCAAAAATTAAACTTTGCCTTACATGTAGAAAACCTTAAATAAAACTAAAACCATAACAGATAGGTATAGGGAATGTAAGAATTGATGTAGAATTTGTTTCGACATTTCAAAGTGCCAAAAAATAAAGCAGGTTTCATTTGAAAAAATCAACTTTTTAAGGTTCGAAGTTAAACTTGATCATTAATTTTAAAACACCCAGTAGAAGAGCGCTAAAAATCTAAATCGTTCGCATTTAGCATCACGTTAGTATTCTTGATTTTAGAAGATTTTATGAAACTCAAAACCGGAGCCAAAAGCATAGGACGCTAAAGAAAAGCAGTGAAAACGTCAAAAATCTTGAATAACTTGTAAACCTTTGATGATTGGTATAGGGAAATAGGCAATAAAATATAGGGTGTTCTATTTAAAATAAGAAAGTTGCTATCCACATCCTGTAAAACCGGAAGTGAAATGATCATGATAATATTTTCCTTCAATATACCTTAAAAAACTACGTTGGTATGCAAATTTTCAGATGTAAACTATTAATGGGAGGCTCAAGGAAGTTAGAGCTTTAGGAATATTTTTTATTTTAATAAAAGACCGGAGTTTTTTTGTGAACAATACGAAGAACGATGGATCTAAATTAAGTTCGAACTGATGACGAAGACAGTGGCGGATTTGGATTTTGTCTGGGGAGGGGTGCATATAATTTTTAAAGTGAATATACATATTTAAATAAAAACATTTATTTATTATACGTAAAAACATTGAACATTTTGGCATAGTACCGTAATATATTGAACACATAACTAATTATTAATAAAATAAGAAAAGAATAAACCAGAAAATGTCTAAATGACATCCAGATTTTTTTTTTGTAGTATGCGCAAATCGATTTTTTCCGCTTTCCACGATTAGGGCTTGTGTGCGAGTACACCATCTTGTTGAAACTAACAGTTTCGGACTTTTGTGTGCCGTACATCGTAATAAAAAACGCTACTCAATATAGTTGCTACTTTTTTCACGGGTCTTGTCATTTCTCCTTCACTCTCTTCTCATTTCCACATCTGAATCTTGCCATTATTTTAATCTTTTTTGTGTAAATTATAAAAAAACTTACTCCCTACAAATATTTTTTATATACTACTTCCTTGTGCGCTCTCTATCTTCACCCTCTGTTATATTTGTGCATTCTGTTCCCTTTGTGCCAGCTCATTTTCCATCTTTTCCCTGTAACGGATTATTTTCTTAATTACAAGCATTATTACTGTTCACGTTTATTGTTTGTCAATGATCTCCGTAACTTTTGGGAAGCAGTTTAATCTATTTTTGGAATTTTAACCCCGCGTCATCTTCCTTTTCTTTTTCGCAAACAGTTGGGTCAGGACTAATTATTTATACAATGGACCAATTGAACGGCTTATGCGGTCGGGGAATTCCGTTCCAAATTTGGATTTTTTTCGATTCTCACTAATAAAGTTCAAAAAAGAGGCACAGAACTATTTAACAGAAAAGGATGAAAACTTTTACCTAATCTAAGTTATTCCCTAAGGTTTATTTTATTTTATTTTTCTTTGTCCTTGCTAAGGGATTAAAAATTGTACTTGTGTATTTGTATTTTTCGTAGAGGATCTGTACATTTATTTGAGTTATTGAATTATTGTTTTTTATAATTTTAAAATTATTATTTTTCTTATAGTTTTTGGCATTTTGGGTTAATATATATATAAACTACCATTTATCAGCTCTACTTGTACCTAATCTAAATTTAAAATTTAGTTTAAAATGAGTTATTTTTATTTTTTGTAGTACTTTGAAACTGTACACCGAAATATGTTTGTGCTTTTGGGGTTATTCCCGTATTACATCATTAAATTAAATTAAATTTCGTTTGAACCAACAGCTGAGGCGTTAGTTTAGAACGGATGGAATTTTAATTGCCATCATCCATATTTTATTAACTTCTGGCAGTTGGATTCATTAATTGGGGATTCTGGAAAACTATTGAACGGGTTCGCCTAAAATACCTCCATTTGCATTTTCCGTAATTGAAGCGTACCTTTTCTTTAGGTTTCGGCCGATATTTGTCATACTACAATTATCATTCGACGATTGTTGCATTAATCTATAATTATCCCTCTTATTTAGGTGGTATGTGCATTTCAGTTTATCAAGAAAAAGGAGTTACCTTTTTTTTCTTTTAGGGTTTTAATTGTAGGGTTCAAGTTGTTCGACATACAAATTTGGGCAACCTTGGATTAACCTCACCATTGCGAGTGCCATCGCCTTTAACATATATTCCACCTGCTGATAACGAGCGGCCATTTTTTGGAATTGGGTCACCGGGTCATGAACGAAATTTGATGTCGGGCCTTTTCCGCAACAAAGAGACAACTTCCGTAACATTTTGGCGTATTATCTAGTAACTATTTTGCCCCTTCTGGGTTATATGCTATCACATTCAAGTAATTTGTTATTACCTATCTTTGCGATTTCGGTTAAGTTAAGATCGAGTTAGTCACGCGAATGCTATTGGAGTCTGCCACTTCCTTCTGAAGCCGTTGGCCGAAGTACCGTACCTGTGATAAAGCTTACTACGAGTAAACCGAGGCCCTTCAGGTATTGGTCAATTAATTGTGTACCGAGTTCTGCGGCTTGGGAGGGTTTCTTTTTTTTGCCGGTTTTGGGATCCGAGAACTGAGCTCACTTATTATTCAAGGTAAGTGTTGCCTTATATGTTTTACTTGTACTTGGCCCAATATGTGTGAATTTTTGCCCGGAGTTTCAATTTATTTGTGGAACCTTCTTAATTAATTCTTGATTGGAGGTGTGCGAACCTGGAAAAATTTAAATCATTATAGTCCCTTTCCGCCCCTTTCTTTTACAGAGCTAGGCAAGTCTAGAAAATTCTGGAAGAGAAAGCTATGGAAATAATTGTTGACGCACAAATGCGCACGTATAGGCCAAAAATAAGCAAAACCTAAAAAGGCAACGCTTACCTTATTCTCCTATCCATAAACCAACAAACAAAAGAAAACTCCAAGCCGCAAAGCTCAGAATGAAATGCACTGAACAATACCTGAAGGACCTCGCCTTCTGTAAGCTTATGTCACAAGTACGATAATTAATCGCCCAACCGCCTCAGAAAGAAGTGGGTGCCAATAGCATACGCGGGTCTAATCACTGAACAGAGATCTGAAGATAATGAATAGGTAGTTAATGACGTTAAGAAAGTTACTTAAACATGTAACTCGAAAAAGGCAAAAATAGTTAGTTCTAGTTGTTTCTTGGCTAACGATTAAATCCGTGGTATTGGACCTGGTGTATGACTCCGTGACCCAATTTCAGGAATGGCGGCACTTTAGCAGCTGGAAATTTTGTCAAAAGGGTGTTCGCACAAGCACACCGATGGTGAATTTACCCACATGCGTATGTAAAACGTATCCGGAAGTATACTTTGAATTCGAACTGGTCCTTAAACTGGGGTCCCATAATTTAAAACCCTAAAAGAAATTAAATGGAACCCTCGTCGATAACCTTAAAATCTACATACTGCTTTAAATAGATGAATGTGCAACAATAATCGATGGAGAATTGTATAGCAAATATCTGAAAACTTAAAGAAAAATATATTCAAGTATATGTAAATGCAAATGACGTACTTACAAAGAAGAAGCAAAAAACGCAACTACATATATCCTCCTTACTATTGGAGTTAGGGCGAATCCGTCCACACCATAATGCGGAATCCCCAATTTAATCACCAAAAACTAATAACGTATGGGTGACTGTAATTAAAATCCCATGCGTTTTCAAACTAACGTGCACTCGGCCACAGCTTGCAATCGAAAGAGGAAAATGAATGTTAACCTTCGATAACGACAAATCGCAGCGCCGTAATAATTGCGTGTTTAAAATTCCAAGGTTACGACTGTTACGAGGATCATTCAACAAGAAAATATTGGCTGCTTTGCAATGAAGAAAATAAACCGTTACACATTGCAATATAAATATTTCGAAAATGGCAAAGGTTAAAATTTACAATGTAACTATAAACGCCAATAAACGAATGACAATAGCGGAGCTCACTTAAACCCAATCTAGCATTTTGAATAGTTACATATCGAGCAACGAATAAATATAAACTATAACTAAAAACTGCAATTCACTTAAGATATTTCTAAAACCTAACAGTGAAGGGTGACATCGGTTTTAAATCCGGGGTACAACGATTATTTTGAATCCTAAGATATTATTGCAGAGAATACCATGTACAGTCTTTGACAAAATTAATGATCACCGAATAGATCAATCTCGCAATAAATTAAGATAATCTCGTTCTTGAAGAAACCGACTGAACCTGATGGTTGGTTTCTTACGCGAGAGTTTACCTATTAGGCTATCATTACTTTTGTAAATGATCGTACCTTTGTCCTTTGTCCTTTACATTGTTTTAACTAATTCCTTTGTTTTTAATTTGTTTCTATTATATTTCCAAAAGTTTTGTTGCGTCCACTATTTAACGAAATTGACTCATTTTAATGTCTACATCTTAAAAAGCAATGGAATCAATTTAAGATTACAAAAGGCTAAATAAATATTATTTCAGCTACCTTCGACACAAGGAAAACGCCCGCAAATTGGAAAATAGATTTAGCAAATGGGATTATTTTATATGCCGCTACTTACACCGCTGCTCGGTGTATATCGAGGCGAGTGCTATTTATTCAGGCAGCATTATTATACACTGACAGTAGGTCTGATGTCCATTTACAATTAGAGACTTGGAAGTTTAAGTAAACATTTTCGAACATGGAGACAGTACGGTCCAGCAATGCGGTTCGTTTCTGGCAGTTTAGGGTAAACTGAGAAAAGGATCAAAAATAAACATATGTGACTGCGTAAGCTCCTTGAAGTGTTTTCGAGTAGTTAAAGGAATGTAAGTGACAACGACCACCTGCGTTAGTTCAAGGTGTGAATTATTTTCGTTTCGACTATTTTTTCTTATTACCAATTTGTACAATACGTGGCCGCAACAAAAGTGCAGCTTCTGTTTCGGCTTTGTTTAGGGTTTATAACTATATATACAACTACCAGCATTTGTTTTGCAAATATTGGCCCAAACTGATTATACGGAAATAAAAACGAAACCACTTAGAAACTGTAAGTTAAAAACGAAATTACGTAAAACTGATGATATATCTTCAATAATGTGGGAGACTATTTTCTTAGTACCTACTTTTCGTTTTTAACAGTAACGTTTGCCATCATTAAACTTCTGAATAAAACATTCCTCGCGCAATTTGCAGGAAGGGGTTGAATTCAGCATGAACTGTCCCATTTAGTTTTTATTTAGGTACCTACAACCAATCCAAATACTTTAAGGGTTAAAATGACATTTTAATTTTCATTTATCGTCAACCTCGCCTACAAATAAACTTAATAGAAGAAATAAAGAAATGCAGCATACACTTAAATTCTGCCTCAAATTTGATTCACTTAAAAACCGTTCAGGAGTTTTAACGATTTATTTAAGCTTCTTGATGATGACGTACTGTCGAAATATGTAGCAACCATGAACATTCTTTTTGAATAAATAAACGACTATGGGGGAGGTTTAGAGTTTTTTTACAATAGAATTTATTTTCATAGTTGAAACAATTTTGTGAGAAGAAAACTTTGAAATGAACTTAAGAAAAACCTGAGAAAATGTGATGGAAGCGTGCGAGAAGCTTAAAAATAAGTCGACGACATTGAAAGCGTCTAATGAGGAAGTTGTGGGACGCTTAAGGAAACATGAAGGGAATTGGAGAAGAACGTTAGAAAGATATGACATGCGGAGAATATGACATGAATTTAATAGAAAATTGAAGATATGAACAATGAAGCTTGATGGGACCAGAGCTGGGCAGTATTCGATTTTGTAAATACTTTTTAGTATTCAAATCCTTTAAAGTATTCAAATACTTTGTAATTAAATACTTTTATGGAAGCAGTATTTGTATTTGTAACTCAAATACTTTCACTAAGTATTTGGATACTTCGTAAAGTATTCGAATACTTCGCATAGTAGATATTTGAATACATAACCTTCCTTTTTTTACCAAAAATCGACTTCGGGGTCAATCTGAGACAATTTTTGTGTCGGGCCCCAAAAAAAAAGCAGTGTATAATCTTCCTTTTTTACCAAAAATCGACTACACCAAAATTTCTCGGGAAAACACTTTTTCTTATTAATTTGGGTGCGTAGAATCCAAATCAATTCGTACTTTTTCGATCAGACTTCTCAATCAAATGTTATGGACTAGAAACCAATTTCGAAAGAAAATTCAAAGGGCTGTAACTTTTGAACTAGTAGCCCAATCTTGGAACTGTTTGAAATTATGGATTCTACAGGCCACATTCTATAAGAAATTTTATTTTCAAATTTTTAATATATTTGAGTGACAAGTATTTGAATACTTTTTACTGTATTCGAATACTTTTTATAGTATTCGAATACCTTTGATAGTATTCGAATACCATTCTATGGTATTTGAATACTTATTTTTTAAAGTATTTGAATACTTTTCAATGTATCTGTATCTAGTATTCGCTTGTGCTGGAATAAAAGTATTTAGTATTCAAATACTTTTTTACAGTATTCTATTCTGCCCAGCTCTGGATGGGACTTCTATGGGCATTTGGGAGAAACTGAAGGAGAACCTGCTTAAGAGAAACTTGAGAACTTAAGGAACAGTTTATTTCTTTATTTTTAATTATCTATTTATTTATTGTTCCTTAAAGAACCACAAGAAATATTACTTTCTTCAAACAAAATGGCAACAATAAAAATTCTCTCCACACAAATGTTCAAAATACTCCCCCAAATACTTATATTATAACTATACACAAAAATCTTAGTAACTTGACTGTGCAATTGAAATCCCCCAATTGAACAAAACCACCAATCAAGAATGATCGATTAAATTGATTTCTGAATTTTAAACCAAGTTGCCACAAATAAATTAATATTCCGGACAAGTACAAGTAAAACATATAAAGCAATTCTTACCTTGTATAAAGTTTGATGTTGACGCCAAGAAGTGACCTCAGTTCTCGCATCCAAAACCTGCAAATAATTAAAAGAAAACCTGCCAAGTCACAGGGCACAGTATATAATTAGTTGAATAATGCCTGAAGGGCCTTGTTCTACTCGTAATCTGCTTCTAAAACAGGTACAGTACTTAATCGGCCAACCCCTCCGCAGGAAGGTGGTGAACTCCAAGAATATTTACGTTTCAAACTCGATCATAACAACCGAGATGGCATTGTCTCTTTGTCCAGGATCGAATCCCGAATCCCGTTCCTTATCAGCAGGTGGAAGATATGTCAAAGGTGTTGGCACTCGCAGACAACGGTGAATTTAACCCAAGGTTACATACTCGTACGCCAACAGAATTGTAGGTAAAGTGTCTCTGAAACATAAGCTTGTCCTTACAGTTAAATTAAATTTGAATTTGAACTAACATTAATACAAATCAAATGTAAACCATCTTCGTTGATGTCACAAAATGCACATGCCTCTTAAATAAGAGGGCCAATTACAGATTAAGCAGCAATTGTCAATGGCCGAACCTAAAGAAAAGGCACACTTCAAATACGGAATATGCAAATGGGAGTACTTACGACAAGTCAGAAAAAACCCAATTATATCCTCCCTATTGGAGTTTTTAGGCGAATCCGTTGAGAAACTTGAGAGGAATTTGATATCAACTTGAAGGAACTTAATGTGGCACTTAGAGACGCTTAACAAGAAACTGAAAAACCTTAGCTGAGTATCAATGGTATGAACTGGAAGAGAGCATAAGAACTTGACAACGTCTTAAGCAGAACGGGACGATAATTTGAGGAGAACTTTAGGATGACCTTTAGAGCTTGGAGGAACTTTGCAAGAATTTTATGGGAACATGAGTTGAAGAAGAAATTAAAAATCGAACGTAAAAATATTTAAGTGAAACTTGAGAAGACTTCGGTGGGAACCAGAGAAGTTCTTGAAATGAACTGGAAAACAGAATGGGAATTACGTGAGGGAAAGTTGGACAAATTCGCAAGACACTTCTATCTAGAGTGTCTCTAGATTAAAATCCCTTTTTGATTTCAGAACTCCCCCGCGTAGTACTTCGATTCACTTAACTGTCTCTTTTTGCTCACGGTTTGTGCCTTTTTAATGTTGGAGATGTTTAGAAAATTCAAATAGGGGCTAAGTGAACGGTTTAAAAAAATAAAAAGTGCACGTTTGCGGTCTTTATGTCTGTCTGTCTGGAACTACACCACTTACCAGACTTGGTATTGGTCAGAGATTAAAAATTATTTCATGTTTGTATTCTCATTAAAGCATGAAATGTCCATAAGGGCTATTAAAATCGAAAAAACAAATTTGAAAGTGCACTCTTCGCTTCTTACTCAGAAGCGGCTTAACGAATTTTTATACTTAAATGACGGTATTGTGTAGTACTTCGATTGTGCTTAATTGTGCTTTTATGCTCATGGTTTTGGTTCAAAAATCACCCAAAATTAGACTTCTTCACATTTAAACGAGGGTTTGACATAATATTTCGATCGTCCTAAGTGCCTCTTTTCTAACCAAAATATTAAAAAAAATAATGCACGAGATAACAATTGATTTAGCAAATGGCGGCCACTTACCTATTTCAAATTGCAATTTCATATCCTCCAACTTGAGTTTTTTGCCGGTGAAGTAATTTTTAGGTAAGTATAAGGCAAATCTTATTTTTTTTATTCTTTAATGGCTTTGAGTTTCATGTGTATAAATGTACTGTTGGCATGTTGTTTCTTATATCGTTTTTGTGACGCCTATTTGATATGTAGGTACCTCACAAACTTTATACCATATTCGTTTTTCATCATTCTTCTGGCGGTAATTATTTATTAGTATTACACTCACCCGCTTTCATACAATATATACTGTAACTTTTTTCAGCACGGCCTGATGATGGGCAATATTATGCCCGAAATCGATCAGCCATTAAAGAACAAAAAAATAAGATTTGCCTGTTTTTTCCTTATACCAATTAATATTTGATCATTGATTGTGGCAAAGGCTTTGGAGAAGTCGAGTAAAACCAGGGATGATAAATAAATAAATTAAAGTAGATTCGTTCGGGAAGCTTATTAAGCTACCCCGAAATGATATAGTTTTATTATGTTATTAGTTAGTATGTTCTTTTTTGGTGTTTTGGTTTCACTTTGTATTACTTCAAGCACTACAAAAGTATCTATGTTTGCACAAAAAAATGGATCAATTTTTGAGCATGTAAAAATGGATTTATGAAAGAACCACAAATTTGAGAATGGTGCCGCAGATAAGGTCTTATGAGACCAATAATTCAAAATTACTTTAAATTGGTACACGTTTTCTGCATAGAATGAAGACCAATAAAATTAAACCCATTGTATTTCAGGCCCTTTAAAAGACGCCGTTATTTACCTAGCCAAATTTATTAACCGCCTCCTAGTTTGGAAGCCATTTATTTCTTTCGTTCAAAATCTACGTGCCCCTTTAAATATAAATCTTAACTTAGTTACCGTTTCGAATAAAGAGAATGTTAAAGCCGCAGAGTGACGTTCGTGCGGAATGGATTTATCCTTCGGCGCTGAATGTTTATTCAGCCGCAACTATACAGCCGTAGCGTCTCCGAAAAGAGCTTTTTGATATATTATGTGTACTGTACGCGTTCCGTATTCTCCTCGTGGAAATGATGATGTCACCGTTTTTATTACTGTTTCGAATTCAAATTCCAGCAGCCTTTAACGCGTTAGGCACTAACGAAACGATTTATATTTGAACAATTCTAAAATTAGGTATACCTATTTGAGCATTTCTCCTTTTTCGCTTACTTGAAAACAATTTTTTCACTTCAGAATTCATATTTTTATTTACCCACTGTATGTGGTATTTTTTCCTTCCCAATTTTGTTGTTCCATTACGGCCATATAGGTACTTAAAATGGAGTATGGGAACCGTCATGACGAAATTGGATCGGAAAGGTCTCAATCTGAAATGCTGAACCATTTTTCTTTTTATATTTATTAAATTGACTATCCGTATAGCATAAAATGGAAGAAAATGCTCAAAATTGACCAAATAAACAATTACCTATTTTGAGTTTTTCACATTTTACAGGAAAACTACCCTCTTTATCAAACAAGTTAAAAAGTAATCGTAAACGATTTACATAAAGCGCATTTCCACTTGCATTCATTTCCCATTTGTAAGATGCAACTTCTGTTAAAATCGTAAAAATCCGGCCACAAATATGAAAGATAGCGTTGCACATGGGCAATCCATTGTTGACGTGCTACTTCAATTTCAGTTTATGAGAAGAATTTCATTTCAATGCTTTTCTAAATAAGAAAGTTGGAACTGCGCATGCGCAAACCTAAATTTTAAAACTAATTTACTATAACTAACTAATAAACTAAGATTTTCCTTTGTTCCAAGCGCCTAAGTATCAAATTTCACTTAAATAGTTCCATAGATAAAAAAGTTGGCACGGCGCATGCGCAAAATAAAATTTTGAAACTGGCGTTTGATTTTCCTTTATTCCACGTGCCTATGTATCAAATTTCATTTAAATTCTTCCATAATTAAAAAAGTTGGCACTGTGCATGCGCAAAACCAAATTTTGAAATTGGCGTTTGATTTTCCTTTATCCCAAGTGCCTATGTATCAAATTTCGTTTAAATTCTTCCATAAATAAAAAAGTTGGCACTGCGCATGCGCAAAATCAAATTTTGAAATTGGCGTTTGATTTTCCTTTATCCAAAGTGCCTATGTATCAAATTTCGTTTAAATTCTTCCATAAATAAAAAAGTTGGCACTGCGCATGCGCAAAACCAAATTTTGAAATTGGCGTTTGATTTTCCTTTATTCCAAGTGCTATGTATCAAATTTCATTCAAATACTTTTATAAGTAAAAAAGTTTGCAATTCGGTTTATAAATGGTCGAGATGCGAAAAGGGCACTGTGAATTTTGAATCGATTCGATCCAACTTTTGGCATTGCGTATTATATGGCTAAATCTATGCCCATATTGAATTTCATGCAATTCAGTTCATAACTAACGGAGATGTAAAAGCGATCGAACATTTCTAAACAAAGTTATCGTTCACACGGACAGATAGATGGACAGACAGACAAAGGAACAGACGGACAGACCAACAGGCAGACGACAGATAGCAATGCAAAATTATAAACGATCTCTAGGATCGTTAATAAACGGCAAAAGTGTAAAATTATGGAACATGTAAAAAACGGTTTTTTGTTTTTTTTACAATAACTTTTTTTGTAAGCGGTACAGAAAAAATTCC
Source organism: Photinus pyralis (assembly GCF_008802855.1). Lineage (NCBI taxonomy): Eukaryota > Metazoa > Arthropoda > Insecta > Coleoptera > Lampyridae > Photinus > Photinus pyralis. Next base: position 45,125,550 of record NW_022170663.1, read on the forward strand.
TTCCTTGGTACAAGACTCGACACCATAACGAACCAAATAGCGAAAAAAGTAGAACAATAGCTCTTAAGATAAAAACTAGTAGCGTCGCAAAGTTAGCGGACGGACGGACGGACGGACGGACGGACAAAGTGGCCACAATAGCGCATTTTTTTTTTATTTTTGTGGAAATGCGCTAAAAAAGTGTGTATACTTTTTTAGAGCATAAAATTCTCTATCGATTAAACATCTATAAAACAAAACCGCAAAGTTAATTAAGTAACATTTTTATATTTGACAAAAAAACACCTTTGAGGATGATTTGATTTCACCAAAACACTAAATATTTTATTCAAAAAGATGTTTAGCCAAACCGAGGGGTAAACCGCGATGGGAAATCAGTGTACACGTTTGAGGAAATCTATGGGAAATCATAGGAATTCCGGAGGAACTCCTAGGAAAGCTAAGAATTCCAAGGAATTCCATGTGTATTCAGGAGGAATTCCAAGGAAATCACAGGAACTCCGAGGAAATCAAGGGAACTCTAAAGAAATCAACGGAACTCGTGCTGCATTTTATTATTTAATTTGGTCTTAACTAATTTTTTTATTTGTTTATGGTGTTTTTCTCATTTAATAATGAGTTTTTCTCATTGCAAATAGGTCTATTAAAATATAAAATAGTGTTTCGTCTAAGGTCGTGTCTTTATCCGTCCGTCCGTCCGTCCGTCCGCTAACTTTGCGACGCTACTAGTTCTTTATCTTAAGAGCTATTGTTCTACTTTTTTCGGTATTTGGTTCGTTATAGTGTCGAGTCTTGTATTTCTGTACCGCTTACAAAAAAAGTTATTGTAAAAAAAAACAAAAAACCGTTTTTTACATGTTCCATAATTTTACCCTTTTGCCGTTTATTAACGATCCTAGAGATCGTTTATAATTTTGCATTGCTATCTGTCGCCTGCCGGTTGGTCTCTCCGTCTGTTCCTTTGTCTGTCTGCCCATCTATCTGTCCGTGTGAACGATAACTTTGTTTAGAAATGTTCGATCGCTTTTACATCTCCGTGAGTTATGAACTGAATTGCATGAAATTCAATATGGGCATAGCTTTAGCCATATAATACGCAATGCCAAAAGTTGAGTCGAATCGATTCAAAATTTACAGTGCCCTTTTCGCATCTCGACCATTTATAAACCGAATTGCAAACTTTTTTACTTATAAAAGTATTTGAATGAAATTTGATACATAGGCACTTGAAATAAAGGAAAATCTAACGCCAGTTTCAAAATTTGGTTTTGCGCATGCGCAGTGCGAACTTTTTTATTTATGGAAGAATTTAAACGAAATTTGATACATAGGCACTTGGGATAAAGGAAAATCAAACGCCAATTTCAAAATTTGGTTTTGCGAATGCGCAGTGCCAACTTTTTTATTTATGGAAGAATTTAAACGAAATTTGATACATAAGCACTTCGAATAAAGGAAAATCAAACGCCAATTTCCAAATTTGGTTTTGCGCATGCGCAGTGCCAACTTTTTTATTTATGGAAGAATTTAAACGAAATTTGATACATAAGCACTTCGAATAAAGGAAAATCAAACGCCAAGTTCAAAATTTGGTTTTGCGCATGCGCAGTGCCAACTTTTTTATTTATGGAAGAATTTAAATGAAATGTGATACATAGGCACTTGGAATAAAGGAAAATCTAGCGCTAGTTTCAAAATTTTATTTTGCACATGCGCAGTGCCAACTTTTTTATCTATGGAACTATTTAAGTGAAATTTGATACTTAGGCGCTTGGAACAAAAGAAAATCTAACATTAGTTTTAAAATTTAGGTTTGCGCATGCGCAGTTCCAACTTTCTTATTTGGAAAAGCATTGAAATGAAATTCTTCTCATAAACTGAAATTGAAGTAGCACGTCAACAATGGATTGCCCATGTTCAACGCTATCTTTCATATTTGTGGCCGGATTTTTACGATTTTAACAGAAGTTGCATCTTACAAATGGGAAATGAATACAAGTGGAAATGCGCTTTATGTAAATCGTTTACGATTACTTTTTAACTTGACACTTGACACTTTTATACTTTTTTTATGGTTTTACCTCGGGTTTTACTTACCAGGAAATTGTTAAATCAACGGAATAACAATGAAATAATTAAAAAACTTTAAAAAATCAGAGGAACTCACAGGAACTCCAAAAGAAAATCGAGGGAACTCCTAGGAAATCAGAGGTATTTCGTGGAAGTTGGAGGAACTCGGAGGAAATCAGGGAAACTCCGAAGAAATCAAATGTACTCTGAAGAACTCGAAGGAACTCAGAGGAAATCTAATATTTATAGGAAATCAGTGTACAAAATTTGGGTTGCGGTTTACCCCTCGAGCCAAACTCTATTATAAAATATTTTTAACTAAAAAAGATACTCCTTCCCCCCCTACCTCCGTCATTGTCGTAGAATTTTGATGATGGACGAAGCTCATTTTACACTCTTTGGCGGGCTCAATAAACAAAACTGTGGAATTTGAAACACCAGTGACTAGTGCACGGTAAAAAAGTACTGTTATTGGACCATTTTTTTTCAAACTTGGAAAAACCGTCGACGGCGCCGCTATCGTTGGATGTTGGCGCACTTTGCTTGTCCGGAAATGCGTACACATGGTCTGGAGAACTTCTATTTTCAACAAAACGGCGCACTGCAGTCGCTACTATGAAGTTTTTGCAGAGCAGATTCCCGGGGCGCGTTTTGACAAAAAATAGTGATTTGGACTGGCCTCCTGGTCCTCCGGATTTGACGGTACTTTTTCCTGTGGGGCTACGTGAAGAGTAAGGTGTATGCTAGCAAGCCGAAGACTATTGAAGAACTAAAAGCTAACATAAGAGCAGACATTGCTGCTATTACTCCCGAAATGCTGTCAAACACTATGCCAAATGCCCAAAGAAGAGCTGCTTTTGGTGTATCTAATGGATGAATGATCGATATTGTATTTTGAATTTATTTTCAATAAATGGTATTGTAAAGGGTTATTCAACAACTGGTCCTTTTTTAAAATGTAAATAAAACACATTAAATTGGATACAATGATGAAATCTTTATTATCAATTGAAAGAACATTTTTTGCCATTAATTTATTGAAAATGATCTCCTGCAAATGTTGGCCGTAGCTACGTTGTAGATGGCCCATTCTTTGAGCACAATTTTCTATCACTCTTTCAAGCATTTCGACCGGAATCTCACGAATAACACGCACCGTGTTTGCTTCCAATACTTCAATCGTTGTCGGTTTATCGGCAAAGACTTTTGATTTGAAGTAGGAAACGTCCAATGGCGTAATATCGCACGATGTAGGCGATCAACCCACCGGTCCAAAACGTGAAATCAGCTGCACTTCGAAATGACCTCTCAAAGTATCCATTGTTTCACGATCTGTATGGCAAGTGACACCGTCTTGTTGAAACCAAATGTTGTGGAGATCACGGGCTTCAATTTCAAGTAGCAAAAAGTCTAATATCATTCACAGTTACGTTTCGGCCATCATCATTTTTGAAAAATAAGGACCGATGACTCCACCAGCCCATAACCCACAACCATCAAACCGTTGTTTTCGCTAAGTGTAACCGTAGCACTTGAAACTAATCGGGTTGCTCTTCAGCCCAAATACAACAATTTTGTTTATTGACGAAATGCACGATAAACATTCTTTACAGAACGCTTATTTTCATAATAAATTTGAACAATTTGTAGACGTTGTTGAAATGTAAGTCTTTTGATGATTAAATGGCAAACAATACTGAGTAGACATGTCAATTTAGTTTGACAGTAGTGGCAGTTGCCAAAAAATCCCTATAGAAAAAAGAACCAGTTGTTGAATAACCCGTTATATCATACCCAAATCTTGTACATTTCTCAAAATCGGCAGAGAAATAGCGGAGTTATTCAACGTGGAACTAGGGAAGGTCTAGATGGCTGATCCTGTACAGATAGACTTTCATTTTTAGGTTATGTTTAAGCTGTTACAGCAGCGAGAGATCAAAAGTGAATACCCTCAATTGATAGGGATTTGTCTGCTCTACAATTTTTTTGCTAAATGGCGTAGTATCCCTGTAAAACGCTAAAAACGAAAAAATCCAGTTTTAAGAGTTTCTCACCCTCTCCCTTGATGGAGGGATCCTTCTAACATTTCGGTTGGGGTCAATGGACGTCTATTTCAAATAGCTTGATTTAAGTCATAATAAAGCGGTCTACGAATAGGCGTACTTAAATATTCTGATGTACCTAGATGGCTATGAGTTTATGGGGGGAGGGAGCGTACTTTTTTGGATATTTTTTAGTCAACAATTATTGTATTAGAGTTCCCTTTTGGCTTTTGAGTATACTATTTTGATGAAATCAAATCATCCTCAAAAGCATTTTTTGTCAAATGCAAAATGCTAATCACCTTTGAGGTATTGTTTTAGTGGTTGGAGTGGCGATAGAACCAAAGTCAATAGAGAATTTTATGGTCTACAAAAAAGGTAACCACGCCTTTTTTTATTAAGAGTGCAGTATTCCTGTTAAATGCTAAAAACTCAAAAAATGCACCTTTAGGGGACGCCTACTCTCATTTTTGGCATTGTGAGGGGACGCGTTGCGAATAATCCCGGAACCACAGCAAGATTTTTACCAGAAAATGCGTTACGGCCAGAAGCCAACAGGTATATTACGCGCAACTGAAGAACAGCCTGCAGAAGTATGGAGAAAGCTTGCGGGAGTTGGAACGGATACCGCCAGATTGATCCGTCTAGCTTAGGTACTCATCAGCATCAGAAAGCTTCTGGAATTCGAAGCAGAAAAGGTGACCAAGTCGCGTGCGAGTCATGGAATCCAGCACCATGCACCTACAGTCTTCCGTTCCTGTAAAATCCAGTATAAATAACCCCCTGAAGCGAACGGCTGGTACTGTGTACCTGGTCAACTTCCGGACCTCCTGTTGTTCTAACCATTGTCGAAAGCTTGGTGTACTTTGTACCCATGTTCTGAGGACCATCCTCATTTATTACCAACCTCCAGATTCCTGTATACCTTTTGAGTTAATTAAAAACCTTTTAATTTTATTATCTCTTTAACTAAAACCTTGTTAACTGGTTCAATTACATATAGTACCGTTTCATTTGTTTTGTCATTCTCTCTACTACTAATAGGCTTTCGGTTGCAAACGTTAGTTGTGGTTCTGCTAAGGTTCTAAAAGGCCACGAATATTTTTAAAATATTGTCAATATTCGTTAGGTAACCTTAGATTCCAAAAATCCTTGAGGTCAGTGAGGTTGCCACGAATATAAATATTACAAAAATCATTTCAGTTTCTAAAGCTCCCAACTCTCTTTAAACTATTCAGATTCCTAGAATTCCTATTATCGTAATTAATGAGATATTCCCCATGGCTACCAAGACCAATTCTTGAGATATCCAAGACTCGTAGCATCAATAAAGTTTCCAAGAATATTCTAGGCCTTCCAAAATCTATAAGATCCCAAGCATCCAAAGGTTTTAAAAGGCTTTTGATATTTTCAAAATACACTATTTAATTAATACTCCTTATAGGTAACCTGATTTTCCTAGCATTCCTAAGGTCGATGAGGTTTCAAAAATAACCACCGTTGTTTTTTCTCGTTGCGGTGAGTAATAGATCATCTCTTAATTGGGAAAAAAATTGTCAAACAACTTTTAACATCAATTTCGTGGTGAAAACGGCAAAATGCATTGATTCGATGTAAATTAACTAAATTTTGTGTCCTTCCAGTTTTATTCTCATTTTATGCAATGTGTTTTTTGTAGCTAAAACGCGTCAATGGTCCTTCAATCGATTTTAAAGATAATTGCATAATATTTTCTACAAGTGAATGACCGAAAATGTAGGTAACCCAAAGAAGTAGACCTGTAAGTTTTAATACGTAACTTAAATTTAATGCGGTACAAACCAAAAACACATTTTAACAGAGAAAGTGAACTGAAGTGAACTGAATCGCAAGACTCGGCTTTTCTAGTTAATTGTAATTTCTATGGAGCAAATTGCATTGCAAATACAGAGTGGCATTAGCGTTCAGTGTTTGTATAAGAGAAGCCGCAAGGGGGCTGTTGTTTATTCAGAGCCCCAGGAATTAACCATCCAACCGCCGATCTCTCTCATTCGATCCGACGACTCGCAAATAAAACCTCTTAATTCTCATCTCCCTCGTTTATATTCCCCCTTATTTCTTCATTTAATTCTCCACTTTTATATTACACCACTTTTCATTTTTCGTTTTCTAATTTAGCGCTTAAAATTATCTCCAAAAAGCAGACGTTTCAAATTATCATTTTATCTCACCCCTTAACGCATCTTACCATCCGAAAGACATTCAAACCGAAAACCCCGCGACGACTGCAAGCGGATGAGAATATTTTTACAATCTTCCGGGAGCTTACGGGACGCCTTTTAAATAAACGTTTAGTCCGTAACTCACACGCAAAGCTTCCTGAAGAATGGGCGTTCTTGAAGGAATTTACTAATGAGGGGTTTGCGGAAATAATTTGTAAATCCACAACCAACACACGCACCGGGAATCAAAGCGTTAGCCGTTTTGGGCGTGGATTAAAGCTAATGTAGGGGATGACACAGTACAGGGGTTGATGACTATTATAGGTAGGTTTGTATCATATTTCTTTCTTTTATTGCATCGGAACTAGACTGTTATACCACCGAGGGAGATCTATCTGAAATATAGGCAACCAAGAAATGGAAAGTTATAAATAATGCAGCATTACTGCATGTTGTCCCTTTTTATGAGACATATTTGTTGATGCTTTGGACGCCACTGACCTCAAAGATGGGGTACGTTATGTTGAGGTATGTGTTCCGACATCCTCCTTTTAATTTCCCCCATCATCTCAGCGATCGAGACCGCAATTATCCTCCACAGGCACTGCAAATTCTCTTTCTACAGCTTTTATTAAATATCAAAGGTGAAGGGGGGGATCAACGAAGAAAAGCGGTTGAAGATCCTTGGTGAGCGAACACAGGCCATTGGAGATTCAAGAATTAGAGATAGACTAGACACTAGAGACTAAATTCATAGATAGAAAGATTTGACGTTGAAGATTGAAACTCAGGAATTGAAATGGAGAAGCTGCAGACTAAAGAATGAAGATCGAAGACTAAAGACATTGTCCTTTTTCTTAAGTCTCACTTAGAGGAACGCCTACCACCCAACTACTTCATCCTGATTACGGGTCTAGGTTGGAGATTGAAACTCGTCAATCGTGAGGATTGAAAACCACAGATTGAAGAATAAATATCAACGGATATATCGCTCGAGAATCTCCGATTGAAGATCGAACACGGAAGATCGATGAATGAAGTAGAAAATCGGGAGGGCAAAGGATAATGATTGATGATCGGAGATAAATGGACAGCAAACTGAAGGCTTTTAAGATCGGAAATCGAATGTCAGAGATCAAGGAGCGAAAACCTACCGATTAAAGAATGAATGTTGAAGATTGAAGATCGCCTGAATCAACCAGATCGAACACGAAAGATCAATGAATGAAGTATAGATGACCCCAGATCCCAGAATGGAAATAGATTGGGGAATAGAAACTAGAAATTTCATAGTGGAGTGTGAAGATAGAATGTGGATTATCGTAGTTGAAAGATCGAAGGGCGACCATCACACCTAGTAGATCGGATCGAAATTTGGGTTGAAAGGCTGAAAATGGAAATTACGAAGATCAGAGTCTAGAATAGAGCAAGATTGAATTTCGGGGATCGCGGATTCTTTTTATAGGCTGGAAATTGAAGATTGAATATCAAAGATCGGAACTCGGGATGGAATATGGAAGATCGACGAATTAAGTATAGAGGGCCGCAAATCGAAGAATTATATTTAACGATCAACGATTGTATCGTAGATTGATCGAGGATGCAAGAGTTGAGTGCCGAAAATTGGGATCGTGGATCGAGTATGGGGAACAAAATCGAAGAATTGGAGTTCGAGTATCCAGAATTTAAGGGTTGCAGATCGGACATCAAAAATTAGAAATATACTGGAGACTGGATAATGAGATTACAGATCGAAAATTCGAAAATTGAATATCGCGGACCGTAAATCAGATACCGATTATGCAGGAAGTATGTCAAAAGTCGAGAGATACGCCGGAGATTTGGGAATGAAGATCGAGCATCAAAATTCAACGGTCCGCTGTACTGATTGAAAGTTGATTTTGAAGATGGAAAATAGACGGTCGGGGATCTGAAGTCGATACCGAATATCAAAGTATGAAGGTGGAGGTGTAAGTGGTGTAGTTCCGGGGCCTTTGTGACTCATACCGACAGACAGACAGACAGACATCAAGATCGCAAAAGTGCACTTTTTATTTTTTGAAAGAAGTGTAAATCTGTGGTGAAATCTAATATTTTTCATATCATTTTGGAGAAGAGACGGCGAACAAAGGTCATTTTACTAAAACCTTGTTGGAGAAATAAGGTGTTCTTGTTGTTAAAACGCACAGACATTGCTCAAGGTGATTTCATTTAGACAAAAGTCACGAGTGTCACGATTCATGTTATACAGGGTGAGTTTTTTTTTCATTTTAAGCATTGGGATTTCGGAAACCGTAACACATACAGATTCGGTTAAATGTGGATAGAGTTGTCATTTTAAAAGCTTATTTTAGATATGCTTTTGTTTTTTAAAAAAATCCACAGTTTACTATAGATATGAGCGAAAAACAGATTTAGTGATTTTTCATTTAACTATTGTAGAATCGTAGAATCGTTATTATTAAAAATACAACAAAATGACAATCATATTCATTCATTAAGTAGATCGTATCATGCCATGGAAATACTGCTGTTCATTCTTGAAGGCCTCAAAGAAAACTTAAGATTTAATGGTTGGTGCGGAATTATTGGATCGCGAATTCTTGCACGTTTTACTTACGACGAAAATTGGACAGGCCAACGTTATCTTCATTTTCTACCAAATGAATTTCAAGATATGCAGGATGGGTTAGATTTAGAAATACGACGTAATTTACGCTGGTTCTAACACAACGGTGCCGCGCAACCAACTGCAAGTACGAGAGCACCTAAACCAAATATTTCCAAATTCATGGATAGATAGGAACGGGTCGGTCCTTTGGTGACCAAGATCATCAGATCTTTCAATTTTACATTTTTTTCTTTTCGGTGTTCTAAAAGGGTTTAATTTAACAGCGAACGTATGCGACAAAAGAAGAACTACGTGATGCTGTGGTAAATTCCTTTCGCAATTTAGATAGTAGGATAACACGGAAAGCTGTAAATTTTATCCCGCAAAGATGCTGCTTGTGTGTAAATATTACTGATGGACAATTTGAACATTTGCCGAGACAGATTAATTTTTTGACATGTAATTACTTCAAAGTAGAAACTTATTTGTGTTTCTAAAGTTTTAAGTTAAATATTATAATTGACTGAGTAATTAATGGGACAAAACTGTTTCGCATGGCAAACACTGTTTTTACTACTCTCAATAATACAACCAGTTCTGTATCATGTTCATTTGTCAAAGTAAGTACACGAACTCTGTATCACTGTAAACAGAAAAAATTCACTTTTTTAAAATGTCACAGTCAACTTTGGTTGCCATTTAAAAAAATGTAAGTTTGCGTTATAACTTGAAAATTATCAAAGAAGAATGGAAATTAATAAATGCATCTTATTAAGCGGAAAAAAACTACATTTTTTGTTCTTTGCATATTTCTGTATTTCTAATACTAACGATTCTACAAAATTTAAAAGAAAAATCATTAAATCTGTTTTTCACTCGTATCTAGTAAACTGTGGATTCTTTTCAAAAAAACAAAAGCATGTATTGAATAAGCTCTTAAAACTACAACTCTTTCCTCATCTAACCGAATCTCTATGTCTACGGTTTCCGAGATCCTAATGCTTTAAATGGAAAAAAAACTCACCCTGTATTGGTGAATCAATAACGACGGAAACATACCTACATTTTATATGATTAAATTAAAGGGTAGACATCGACTACAACTGGATTTGTACTACATAACCGGCATTGTGTATACTACAGATATATGTACAATGTACATATATAAGCGTATACTGTATTTTACTGTTATGAAAAATAAAATGCCCAATTTTACATAATTCGAACTCTTATGAGGGCTACCTTTTCATACCTTGTAATTTTCCCATAATTCGATCAAGGAAATAGACAAGAAAATTACTAAGGAGTGTTTTACTTTAGTGAAATCTATAATATTTGTTTGTAGCGACACGTAGCTTTAACAACAGTCTAGAAATGTTGAATACAGTATGTGTTGGGCAATCGTAGTTGCAAGTTGTAACAATGAAAGGAGCGATGGTATCTTCTGTTCTGTGTGTATTTTCCGTTCCGCAAATAACTTACGAATGAAAGCCGATGAAATCCCATGGCAGGTATGTACCAAAAATGCTATTCAAACAATTTTTGGGGAAGAACACCTTTGCTACGTTTACTATGACACACAAAATGATCTTTTACCATATCACATAAAAAATCCGAAGACCATCATCAACGCGAAACGTGCCTTAGACGGTGGAAAAAGAATAATTTACTACAGTTACATAATTGAAATAGAAAGTTTCAGGAACTTCCAAAAAATTATGCGTTATTTGTACAATGGTATTTTTTGGGATAGATATTATTCGCCCGGTTCAAGATTTCTATTGGTAACCGACAAAAGTTCGCTTGTGAAAAAGATCTTTAGTCTACTATGGGGTGAGTACGAGATTATTTACTTCGCATTGTTGGTGATTGACAAGAGCGGAAAAAATAAACCACTACTATTTACGGCGAATCCGAATGTCCAGCTAAACCATTGTGGAGTAACGCCGAATGTAATTCAATATCAGACTTGCGATAATTCAGTCACGAATACCATCCCTAAAATTGTCAGAAATTATAATGGATGTGTCGCAACGGTTTGTACTGAAAGGCCGCTGAGCAGATTTGATCGAAGGGGTTTTACTTTTTGGATCCTGGGAAAAGTGTTGAACGTCTCTGTGAAGACTTTTGAAGATGTAGAACACGATGAGCTTGATGCAGCACACATTGTCTTTAGCGATTCGTATCTCATTAATATGCTACCCGAACGCACAAGTCAAGTATATGAATGGGACCACTTAGTTTGGATTGTACCGCCGGTAGATGGAGCCTCAAGTTTGAGGGTTTTGATGATTACATTTGACAAGGAAGTTTGGATATTAGCTATTGTGGTTTTTGTATTGTTCACTGTAGTTTGGTATTGTCTTAATCGATGTAAAATCAGTCTATGCGGAATTTGCTTAGATACAACATCACTGACGCTTTTTAGTAGTACAAACCGCATGCCCAATGCTTCAATGTTGCGATTCATGGTAATGTGTTACATTATATATAGCATACATATTCAAACGGCGTACGTTTCGAACTTAACGCGCCTGATGATCTCACCACCAAAAGGGAAACATATTCAAAATGTAAATGAACTTCTAAAAGCAAATATTCCTATTTGTAAAGGTTTAGATGTTTTAATGGCGGTAATCGGTTCAGACAATCCTGAAATTAAGCAATTACGTGAAATGATAAACGAAAGGAAATGTCCTCATAACGATATGGATCCCTTTACATTATTTAGGAAGTGGTCTATGCAAAAAAACTTTTCTCTTATACTTTTCGGTAATACAATGCACACACTTGCACTGCATTTGGAAATGCCAACCCCAGATCATTTTATTGACTCTCAAATTTCAGCCCCAATCATGAAAGTATTCAATCCCGCAGCTACCGGTTACTTTATCGAGAGTGTGGATGTAATCATTGATAGGCTGACCGAAAGTGGACTATACGATAGGATAGACAGGTTTCAAAAATGGCATGAAGACAAAATTAGAAATAGAGTCTTTGGTTATAAAGATGAAGAGAAAGAGGCTATGATATCTTTGGAGCACCTTAGCGGTATTTTTTTAATACTGGGTGTCGGTTTAGTACTATCAATGACAATGAAGATGGCGGACGTGTCGGGTGGTGATCCTGATACTCCGGCAAATTCAGTGCTGAAAACGTGTAAAAGCTGTAAAAAGCATGCTAAAAGTGGTTATACTTGTTCTGTGTGTGGAACCGTAACGCACTTCGGATGTGTGAAACGTGTTAAGGAATGCTGCGGTGTATTCTTAAATGAAACAGAAGACGGAATATCAACCGCTGTCAATGATGTGGTAAACATGGCGCCTAACGCTAGCTTAACAATACTGAGCTTACTTGTATCTCAACTACGCCAGACAAATCTGCTGCTGTTGGAGAAGGTTAGTAATCTGGAAATTCAACTTGAAGAAAAAGACGAAGTTATCAACGAACTGCAACTGCAAGTAACGAAAACATCCCGCAAGGTCACGCAATCCACTCGGGAAGCTGATAAGCAATTCGGCAACCAACCATACAGCGGTGCTTCAAGTAACGCTAAACCTTCAAGAGATGCAACTGAAATAAGGCCAGCGAATCAAAATCAACCAAAGCATCAAGAAATGCCAAAGGTTATCGGGATGACACAAAATCAGATGCCATCAATATCTCTATCACAGGTTAATAAAGCAATCAGCCAGGCGAAGGAAACACTTACCTTATCTAATTCTGCAAATAACAAGTATCCCAATGCTACTTGGCAAGTGGTCACTAATCGGAAAAAAAGAAACGTTATATATGGAAACAAGGCAGATGACTCTGAGTTATCCGGAATTATTCCAAAAACCCTTATCCATGTCTCCAAACTAGCATTATCCGTAACAGATGCTCAATTAAAACAATACTTAAGTAAACATTTACCATCAATACTCCTGAATGACGTTGTATGCGAAGAGCTTCCAGTTAAATCTAAATCCTATAGAAGCTACAAGGTCTCCTTGCCGGTAAAGTTTAAAGATAAAGTTTTGGACCCAACCTTTTGGCCTAAGAATCTTGCGGTAAAGAAGTTTCGACTCTACAATAGGACAAATTTTCAACAGGTTGGTGTAGAAACATCACTAACTTAGCTGAAGATACTTTAATCAGTGTAATCTACTTACAAAACGTTCGTGGTATTCGTACTAAACTATCTGAAATGTACAATAGTGTGTTAACTTGCAACTTCGATGTCCTGGCTCTTACTGAAACCTGGTTATCTATGGACATTGCGAATGCGGAATTTCTTCCTGAAATTTATGAAGTTTATCGATGTGATCGCAGGTTTAATGAATCTGGGCGGAGTCGTGGCGGAGGAGTAATCCTGGCTGTCAGATCGGATTCAATTGTAACGACTTCAGTAAATGTACAAAATCTTCTTGATGTTAGCCCTTTGGTTGACTGTGCTGCGTGCAAATGTTGTGAGACTAATTTGTTTATCTTTAACCTATATCTACCGCCGGATATCTCTGCGCTTGTGCTGTCGAGCATTTTAGAAGTTCTTGAGTACATGGTGTGTGGCAATAGGACTGTAATATTAGGCGATTTCAATGTCCCGTATTTTTGTGATAATCACACAGAGGATCGTAAGTCTACGGCATGTAAGGACTTCTTGAATGCAGCTGGTTTTGAGCAGTACAACTATGTTCTTAATGCCAACTTGAGACTGCTGGACCTGGTAATAACAAATGTCCATTGCGCTGTCGCCCGTGAATCACTGCCCATCGTAAAGGAAGATTCCCATCATCCTGCAATTGCTATAACCTTGAGCCGTAGGCTTCCGCCGCATACCAAAACTAAGAAATTTAATTACTCTGATGACAGACAATGGAATTTTCGACGTGCTAACCTTACAAAACTCTATTGTGATATTGGTGCCATTAATTGGTCGTTCTTGGATCATATTACTGATGTTGAGCAGATGGTAGATGCGTTTTATGAAAAGTTGTATCGCACTATGAATGTATCCGTCCCGCGGACGGTCCCAGCTAATACCAATCGACACCCTTCCTGGTTTAATAAACATCTGAAGTCGCTGGAACGTCGTAAACGGCGGTTATTAAAAAAATGGAGATTAACTGGTGACAGTCTTGATTACGCTAACTATCAATACTTAAGGCGTGAAGTGAAAAAGGAGTCAAGAAAGGCGTATTATGCTTATTTGAAGAGCACCGGAGAATCAATCTCTACTGATCCCAAAAATTTTTGGAAGTTTGTACAATCCCGTCGTGGCGATTCGCGGATACCTAGCGTCATGATTGGTGTCGACAACGAAAAGTTGGATGATCCTGCAAGGATTGTCAATGCATTCGCATCTTACTTCGCTAACAGCTTTGCTGTGGACTCCGTTGACCCAGATAAACTTCATAAAGGTGATAAAATTTTTCTCTCTGAATGGATAACTGTAGAGGATGTTTTAACTGTGTGTGGTAAACTCCCGACAACTTTCATAAGTGGTGAAGATAGCATTCCGAGCTTCCTAGTGAGGGACTGCAAATATTGCCTAGCGCAGCCTCTGGCGCGCATTTTTAATTTATCCATATCCATGGCTCTCTGCTTCTCGAGGGTGATATTGGAGCTCTTGAACGTCGTAGGGAATTTCATCAAGCCAGGTTTATTTACAACTTGATCATTAACAAAATTGACTCGCCTGCACTCTTGGTTTTCATGTGCCTCAAAAACATCTCAGGAGGAACAACCTGTTTGTTTATAAACAATCCTTGTGTACGTCACTGATATCGCGTATGTGTGCCTGTCTTGAATCGGTTAATCGACATGTTGATATCTTCAACTGCAACGTGCGCGATATCTCTATCTGTTTTCTGTGATACTTGTATACTAGATTTATTTACATTATTTATATATCTTTCATGGTATTTGTTGCAGAACTAATTGTATATCATTATAGTTTAATGTGATCAATTATGCACTAATTTTTAAATTTGTTTGCACACTGCACATATTGATTAATTACTTAAAGTTTACTTGATAATAAGATTTCCATTAGTTTTTGTGTGTTTTATGTGAATAACCTGTTTACTATACATATTCAATATTACTCATTTGTACAAAAACACCACGCCTCGATTTGCTTATAGTTGTAATTTTAATGTTATTTGAAAAATTCAAAAATTTATGAACACTCATTACTAATCTGTGCATGGTTTTATATCTGTATCCAAAAAAATTAAATAAACAATATTAATTGACTTTAAATTTGTTAGTCAAAGTGGTTTCAGGAAACCAAGCGGAATTACACAATATTAAAGAGGAGTTATCAAAGGAATTTGAGATGACAGATTTAACAACAAAAGGTAAAACAATATTTTTAGGATTAGAGATTAAAAAATTTGAAAAATGTTTAATTATTGCTCAAGGCACTTTAATTCAGAAGGTGCTGGACAAATTTGGTATGACAAATTGTAAACCCTCAAATTTGCCTATGCAACCAAAATTGAATTTAAAAATGGAGGAAAATTGCACAAATCTTGATTTACCATATAAACAATTGATAGGATGTTTAATGTATATTATGTTAGGCACCAGACCAGATTTATGTGTTAAGATACTTGAGAGCTACTTCAAACTTTGGTTTAAAATACGAAAAGAATAATTCTAACATGCTAAATGTAACTGCATATGTAGATTCCGACTTTGCGCAGAATCTTAATGATCGAAAGAGCAACATCAAAAAATGAATGGGAATTTGGTATTTTGGAAATCAAGGAAACAGCCTGTCGTAGCACTCTCTACTGCCGAGGCTGAGTATGTCGCTTTATCAAATTGTGCTACAGAATGTTTATTTCTTAGACAACTATTGGAGAGTGTTACTGAATTTAAGCTAACTCCTATTGAGATATATGAAGATAATCAATCTTGTATAAAGATGGCTATGACACTTGAGACAAAAAGATCGAAACATATTGATATCAAACATCACTTTATACGAGGTTGTATTACTAATGGAACAATCAAATTAAATTATGTATCAACAGAAAAACAAGTTGCAGATATTATGACAAAAGGTTTACCTGTAGTTAAATTTAGATATCTTAGAGATTGTTTAGGAGTTCATGAATTATTGTGGAATTGAGGGAGGGTGTTGGATTGGCAACAATTCACAATATATTTGTTAGTCTTAAGTTGGTATGAGGAGTAAGTTGAGTTGTGTTTTGTATTGACAAGAATAGAAGTTTTTCGTTACTATTATATTAATAAACTGAATAAACTATTCTGGGGTACTTTTCAATATTTTGTTAATTGATGAGTTTCTTCAAAGCTGCCGACGATTTTGTTACTAGACATTCCAGTAGTATGGTTCCAGGTACTAGACCGGGCGCTAGATAGACTTGAGTGTGCAAAATATGAGGACCGCATTCTGTAAATAGTGTTGAACTCTGAAAAGCTTGCAGAATATAATTCTGGATGTTGCCAGCAGCTTTGTTGGTCCAATTATGTTTTATACCCCACCTCTTTAGATATCAAGTACCTAAATAGACTGAACAAATTATGCTTTGGAACTATTTTAATGACAATATCCAATTGCTTCTTATGTTTAAAGATTAACATAGCTAGTCAATTGTTACAACAATATAAAATAAATGAAATAAAAACAAGAACTGTTGACAAAAAAATTATTTCATACGAAAAAGCAAATGTTAACATAAGTTATCAAAAAAGCAAAAGAGCTTTCTGTACAAAATTCAACGATGCAGCTTGTAAACTATTTCGAACCCAATCTGCTAGTTGAATCACAAAGTGTAATCAGGGGCGGACTGGGTAACTGCGGGCCAGGTGGAATTGCATAGGTTACGGGCCATTAAAGTATTAGTGTAGTAATGAAGGTGGAGGGGGGGGAGCTCTGAGGTGCACCACAAAAACATTTTAAAGTACTCCTTTCTCGAAAATAAATTACCATACAGTTTTTTTTTAAATTGCAGCTGATAATTAAAAGTAACAAAATATACAATCCACACGAGGTGCGTCGCCTATCATTGTATTTCAGCACTTTCATGCTACGACAAAAAATGATAAATTCATTGTAAAACACTTCAATTAAAACAGAATTTTTTAACAACCTAACATCAACCCCAATTAGAGAAACGTGTTAATAATTTATTAATAGTGCAAGAAACTAAATACAGCACATACTTATAAATTTCCAACGGGCCATTATGATCTACAGGCCAGGTGGCAATCGCCACCCGCCCCCCCGGGCCAGTGCGCCCCTGGTTATACACTGCCTTTTTTTGAGCCCCGAAAAAAAAATTGTCACAGATCGACCCGGAAAAAAAATTTTCTTATAGAATGTGGCCTGTAGAATCCATAATTTCAAACAGTTCCAAGATTGGGCTACTAGTTCAAAAGTTACAACCCTTTGAATTTTTTTTCGAAATTGGTTTCTAGTCTATAACTTTTGATTGAGAAGTCTAATCGAAAAAGTACGAATTGTTTTGGATTCTACGCACCAAAATTAATAAGAAAAAGTGTTTTCCCGAGAAATTTTGGTGCAGTCGATTTTTGGTAAAAAAGGAAGGTTATACACTGCCTTTTTTTGAACCCCGAAATAAAAATTGTCTCAGATCGACCCGGAAAAAAAATTTTCTTATAGAATGTGGCCTGTAGAATCCATAATTTCAAACAGTTCCAAGATTGGGCTACTAGTTCAAAAGTTACAGCCCTGTGAATTTTTTTCGAAATTGGTTTCTAGTCTATAACTTTTGATTGAGAGGTCTGATCGAAAAAGTACGAATTGATTTGGATTCTACGCGCCCAAATTAATAAGAAAAAGTGTTTTCCCGAGAAATTTTGGTGCAGTCGATTTTTGGTAAAAAAGGAAGGTTATACACTGCCTTTTTTTTAGGCCCGAAGAAAAAATTGTCTCAGATCGACCCGGAAAAAAATTTTCTTATAGAATGTGGCCTGTAGAATCCATAATTTCAAACAGTTCCAAGATTGGGCTACTATTCAAAAGTTACAGCCCTTTGAATTTTTTTTCGAAATTGGTTTCTAGTCTATAACTTTTGATTGAGAAGTCTGATCGAAAAAGTACGAATTGATTTGGATTCTACCCACCCAACCCAAATTAATAAGAAAAAGTGTTTTCCCGAGAAATTTTGGTGTAGTTGAATTTTGGTAAAAAAAGGAAGGTTATACACAGGAGCGGACTGGGTACTTACGGTCCATTGTATTTCAGCACTTTCAAAATACTACGACAAAAAATGATAAATTCATTGTAAAAACTTCAATTAAAACAGAATTTTTTAACAACCTAACATCAACCCCAATTAGAAAAACGTGTTAATAATTTATTAATAGTGCAAGAAACTAAATACAGCACATACTCATAAATTTCCAACGGGCCATTATGATCTACAGGCTAGGTGGCAATCGCCACCCGCCCCCCGTGCCAGTCCGCTCCTGAGTGTAATCATGGCAAAATACGACAAATGTTTTCGCCAAGGGATTGAGCAACCAAATGACATCCTGAAATGTATTTCCTCTTATATAAGTCATAAGATCATTCAAACCATACACCTAAACAACCAAGACGAGCTACCTTCTTCCAGAAATAGATTCCTAGGATGAAACCATCTGTATCGGACTAAGGGTTATGATGTGACCAGATTGGGTTTTTACTGCGTGAAATATGTTATAAAACATCCCTGAATCGGCTTCTAAATGGTTCGAATTCAAGTCAGGTACTTCAAATTATGAAGAGCTTGAAACATTTCGTTGGATCATCAAATCTTCCATACAGATATATAGATCGCGATCTTCTTGTACTTGTGTATATCTATGGAGTGGCAGCACAGAGCATTCGAACGAGCTGTATCTAATTTATTTTCAGGGTATGAAAAGAATTTATTACAATTTTTGGCATTTGAAATTACAAAATTTGTAATCTTTTGACATTTACTCGTAAAGTTGACCCTAAAGTTTTTATCGAAATATCATCAATTCCTCTTATTATATTTAGCTGCAAGGAAAAGTTACAGATTTTTTTAAGAATGCCTCAGAAAATCGCCAAAGGTGTTGAACTTTTTTTAATTGAATTCAATGAACAAGTGCCATTCCATTAACAATATTAATTTTTGTAGTATTCAAATTTAAAACGTCCTCTGTCGCGTGTTTGTGGTTATTTTCAATTTCGAGAGCGGGAACTCGCTTGAAAATTTTGTAACATCCTTCTGCGTCCAAATTTTATATTTAAAAGTTATATTATCATATTTGTTGCTGCTATAGGTACATATATTCGTCTTCCTTGTAATTACTTGTGAGTGTGCGTTATATTTATATATTATTTTTATTGACGTGTAAATAATTGTTATTGCAATTTCTTTTGCCAATATATGATCTGCTTCATATGATATCTAATAAGGACAATGACGACCCTCTTTTCACATTTTTTCATATCGATATATTTGCATTTTTTGGAAGATTATTGATTTTTCTCGTGTATCTATTTAATTTATGAATTCTTTATTCATCATTTCTGTTTTTTTTTGTATCAGAATTATTTAATAATTTTAGTTTTTTTTTTTTATAAACATTTATTTATTTATATATATTATTAAAAAAAAGGTTTCAAGATTTAAGAAAGGAAGAAAATTTCATTTAAAGATATTGTAGTGTTTTTTTTTAATTTTAATCAAGAAAATCGATTGAAGTAGCACGAATTCCAATTGTTTACAAACCGTTCCTGACCTTACTGATTTAGGACTTTATTGCCATAGGTCTTATATACAACTGTAATTTTTCTTAAATCCAGGAAGCCTTCGACAGCTTTATTTTAATTTTTTGGCGGACAATTGATTTAATAAACATGTACCCTCATCAATAGCAGTATACCTGCTTACTCAAATAATGGTAATTGTCCATGCGGGAAAAACAAGATTTGGTTATAATACTTAATAGGATCTCCCAGATTCCTTTATATTAAAAGCCCTCATTGTATTTTCACAAGTTTATGGCATTAAATCCAATCGTTTGTAGGTATTGTACAGTGATTCAGAACAGTGGTTACAACCGGGTATCTCATTTTTGATTGGTCGTTCGTTCCGGTTGCCATATTGGGGCTAAAATCCTATACTTTATTTAGTAGGTATATGAGTTTACACTTTTCTTTGCGTTCTTGCGAAATTCTGGGAATAAAGGCACTGCCTAAGGTAAAATGTGTATTGTGGACATATGACATATCCTAATACTGTTACCCTAGGTATTGGTACTTACATATTTATCGCGTAGTTAAGACCATAAAAGTGAGATTATTATATTTCAGTATTTAAATAACAAAGAATGCAGTGAGACTTTCCTACCTAGTTACATTACCTTACCATTAGATACAGTTTATGAAAGCTAATATTTTTTAACTGCAGAATGGTAAAGAAAATCCTTAAAATACGCATAATTATGTTTTATGATTAACAGATAGGTAAGAAAGGTCAATATTATTTGTCATGCCTTCGTGGTGCCTTTTTTTATTTTCTAAAATTGCGACCGTTATGCATACTTTGTATGTTGTATCGAACGATTAACGATGTAATTTGGAAAATGCAATAAAATACAGGGGTTTCTATTTTCAGATTTATCTAAATTATTAATGGGAGACTGACTACTTTTAGGTAACGGTTTGCGTGAAACCGCTTGTATATTGCACTTTTGCTACCTATATACTTCAGATAGCGTTAAAAAATAAGTTCGCATTAGTTTCGATTCCCGTTAAGAGAATTTTATTTCATTTTTATAATTTAGGAGAGAAGAGCACATCGCTCGTTTAGAAATAAACACTAATAAAGTCTGAAGCTTCTGACATACAACAACAACATAAAATAAATTTATTAGTAAAATCCATTACAATCGCCGGATTTTTGTATACTTTCCCATAAATTTGTATGTATAAAAAAAGACACTACAGTTAAAAATACAATTATCAAGACGAGTGACAATTTAAAATTCCGAGTACCGCGCGCGCCATTATGAAAACACTTAATAGTGCGTGTCTTTCCAAAGTGTCGCGTTGTTCATTTAATTTAACATGACGTGGATGAATATTTTATTCGGAGGGTTTGTGTACTTGTCGCGATGAATATGTTGGACTTGGACATTAAGGTGATGTCAAACAAAAGAAGAATATATTCAATATGGCGATTGCGACCAATCGTAGCCAAGCCTGTCACAATGCCCGAATTCTATATAGGGGGGAAATTTCTGTTCGACTTCACGCGGCAGCTTACATCAATATTATTTTAGCGCCCCTCGTCCAGTTTAACACAATGCCGTTGCCCATTTAATTCGAACCTATTTGGAAAATCCATTTACGATAAAAATCCATCTCAGCTGATGACATTAGACGAATTGAATGAATTCTTCTTTATGTGACCTTCGCTTTCCTGCATAATTATTCCAGTATACTATTGTTATTACTGTAATAGCATCAGCAATTGTTATTATAGGTAATTAAGTAATAAAGACAACTGTTGCGCACATCAGTTTTCCTATCTATGTTAGAACACTTCGCTGACCCTATAGGTATTTAAATGATGTTACAGACAGAGATTACATACATTTGGAAATTTGAAAGACAGAAAGTTAAAAGTACCTACCTACTACAGTGGACTGAATACCAAAATCTTTATGCACCAAATTTGATCGCAAAATGTCCAAACGTACGGAAATAGATGGTTCCCGTTAGCACCTACAACGGGCAGTTTTTTTCAGAGAATCAGAATCTGTTATCACAATTTCCATAACACGCTAGATGTAGAAGCTACAGGCTACTACTTTTTAGCGCATTTTTGCAAAAATTTTTTTTGTAAAAAGTAGCTTTTAATCTCACTTTGGCTGGCTGGCTGGCAGTAAATGCGCGCCCGTAGAAAAACGCTTGTAAAAAGACAAAGAGTGTACATGTAACTATCGGGGCCGTGTAATTAAGAACGTTAGGGATGGAGCTACAAGATTTGGAGTCGACGACATCTGGACGCCATCCCCGAGCGTATTATACTAACCTGGAGATTTTGCAGTTTTTATCTATCTTCTTCTACAGTTTTTCTCCGATTGTTTTCAAATTGGTGTCGTCGGGAAGATCTTGTCAACGCGCACAACTCCTGCGTGGCGGAATTTTGTTTTTTTTTTCCTAGGGGCGAAATAAACCACCTTTTGCGCGGCGCGCTTCGAGGGGTTGTCGACTTTGGGCGCCCAAAAGTTTCTTACAGCGCGAATCGCGGTCTCTCTTTCTCGTGTCACTAATAGAAGGTCGAGCTATGTGAAGTACCCAAAAGTTGAATACGATTTTATGCCGGGATTTTAGCGAAATCTACCAAAATGTGAATTACGAATGAACGGGACGTCGGAACTGTGTATCGACAAAGGGAATGTGGTAACCCCTGACGAGATCTTACTGATGGTGGAGTTAAAACTTCAAACGCGAATTGCGAGTGCACGGTAAGTGAGAAAATGGTACCGACAAAGTGAACGTGGTAGCTTTCGGCAAGATCTTATATTGATGGTGGAGTCAATATTGGCTAATAAAACACTGATCGGCCACACAAAAATGCGCTGAAGTCCCTTCGATCTCACACGAGGACTTTGATCATTTCTTATTTCTTATAGACGCCATATTGGATTTTTTTGCAATGTAATAAAAATCTAGTAGGTAAGCATTTTAGCGCATTTTCCCACTCAGGCTGGAAGGCGCTATTATGGCCACTTTTTCCATCCGTCCGTTCGAGGCCTTAACTACTCTTACAGTTTTCAAAATTTTTAGTTCTTTTTTCTGAGCCAAGAAAAATATGGATGATTAATGTGCGCATGAGCAGGCTGCGCAATATCACTTTCTTTTTTTTTAATTTTAAACAGAGATGCATCTAGTAATGGCAAACATAGCGCACATTATAAAAACCAGGTATGCGCATGCGCAGATTGCGCAATGCCAACTTATTTATTTATGGAGAATTTGAAATTTTAACCATAGATGCTTCTAATAAAAACATAGTTCACATAGGTATGGCTTTTTGGGAAATAATGATCAATGCATGGAAAATGCGATATGGTTACTCGCCTTTAGGGCGACAACCTCTTTTTAATTTTTTTATTTCATTGCAATGCGTCGATTTTTTAGTCAACTACGAATTTGAGCCACCCTGTACATGTTTCTTTGCGTCGCTTTCCATTCACTCATGACTCACTCCTCGCCCTCTTTTCGCGCCTTCCTCCTTCATGCATATTTGACAAGTAACGGGGAGCGTTTTTTCAAAAACAAATTGTTTCTGTTTTATGTGCATATAAATAACTAAGTTTGGGCACATGCCTGGGTTTACCAAATGAAAGGCAAAATCGACCACACTTGGGAATTGGGATGTCTACTGTACATCATAAAAGAGAGGCGTACTATTCGCGATTCAGATTAACAGTGAAACCTCTTGTGACCACAAATTGTAATTTCTATTGGTGGGATAAGACCGCCATTTTATTTATTTACAATCAATGTAATTAGTAATTACACCTTAAAGCAAGGATCGCTTAAAACGTCACATTTGGTTACGTTACTTTCAAGCATTTTAAATGTGATCAGTTTAATTATGCAACCAACAATACGGATAATTTAAGAAATCGTCGTCTAACTTATATTTTCAGTCTTTAATTGTGAACGGTGGAATTAAACAACCAACAATAATGATAAGTTAAAGAATCGTCGAACGCATAACAATTTCAAAGTCTTTAATTACACACCAAAAAATTCAGACATTTATGACTCAGAATATGTGCACAAAACAGACAGAGAGACTGTTCGACATTGAATCGGATTCCTGATGCTCTAAAACGTGAATTTCCGTCGGAAAAAGTGGAGGGGGGGGTCATTTTTAGGACCTAAAAAAATGTGCTATTGTTTGCGTTTAGTCTGTCTGTCCGTCCGTCCATCCGCCCGGACCCACTTCTGCCGTTTTGAACTACTTCTAGGGGACTGGTGCTAGAGTCCTGGAATTTTTCATTAGACCTTGACGGTGTTCCAGACGGCTATAAAATTTCCCTGCCCCAAGCCCCCCCCCCCCCTCCCATGAATTATTTCCTGAGATGTTGTTTTTGAAAGTAAATCGTGCATACCTGTTATATACGACAATCAATTGCCTACCTGCTGTTGAAAGGGGGGGGGGGCATACGTTTTACTCTTCGTGGTATTCTAATGAAAGGTCTCATCGAAATAAATTGGTTTGTATACATTATATAACTTTCCCGCGCGACTCTTTTTCGAGATCAGCGGCTGATGATGCCTGGAGGGGGGGATGGAGGGGAGGGGTTAAATTAATGTTTTCTGTCATGGTATTCTAATTAAATGTCTCAACGAAAGGAACCGTTTTCTACCAACTATCGCCCTTTTTCTGATCCCTTATCAACACTAGGGTTGGAGAGGAGAGGGGAGGAGTAGAACTGGTTTTATCCCTCATAATGCAAAGTCTTAACAAAAGGAATTCTTTCTAACAAATAGTCCTCCTCCTCGACCCCTTACCGTGCTCGGATATATTTCCTTATATCTCCAGAACGGATTGTCAGAAGAGGGTGTCCGACAGGGTGTTTGTCGGGTAGTGGGGCTACCAATCACTCCTCTTATTGGTCCGTGGTCACCGTTGTGTCGCTGGGATTCCCCAAGCCTGCTGCTGACTAAGGAATGATGTACCACTTAAAGTAGAGGAGATGGAGCTGGAGAAGCTGATCGAAGTGGGTCTTGGAAGGCTTAAGTGCCCTGTTTGAACTCCACATTTCAAGACACAATAAGTAACCTACCTAACTTAATAGTTATTTAAGCTACAAGGACTGTAAGTAGCGATTTAAGCTTCGAGGAAGTTCATAATATTCCGAGGCGATAGCCGAGGAATATTATTCTTCCAAGAAGGTTAATAGTAACTACATTCCGTGTTGCTTATTACATTTTTCGCCCAAATGATTAACGGAATCGCGGGAGATGGATTGTGCAAATGCCAAATGTGACAGATAAGTCATTATTTTCCTCGGCATGTAAGTAATAAGATGGTAAAGTCTGCTGTCAATAGCAACCAATACTCTAATAATGCAATTGGAGCCTTACATTTGACTGTCATGTATAGAACTTACTCTTACAGAGACGGAAGCGTGAAAAAATGTTTAATTCAATATTTGAAATAGATATTGACAAATATCTTTGTTTTAGGATAGTCAACTGAAAACGAGGACATTTTAAAATGCAAGTAGCTAAGAAACCTGAAATTGAACGCGGCCATTACTCAGCTGGACGTCAATATCCACTTCCAAATGCTAGAGATACAGGCAAAAGGACATATACGCAATGTACAGGATAAAAAGAGATGACAACGCCGGTAAAATAACATCTGACAATAACATAACCTAACTAAATTAAAATGTTAAAGTTAAAATCATAACAAAAATGCGATTTCTACTCAAAGGATTATTTTCGAAGGCTGTAAGAAATGACTGTAGAATTTTCAATAAAAATGTGAACACAGGAACTGTAATTAAACCAAAAGTAAGTGAATTGTAAACATATAACTGGCTCATCATCTTATTTTAGCTACTGAGAACTATTAATAGAGAATATGCAGCAGTACACTCGCTGTTATACCGTTCGGGCTTACAAAATGTGGAATCTCTTCGGTATTACACAACTCAGCCTCCCGACAAACAAGAACAACCCAAAAAGCCCAGCGAAGGAGAAGGCAAAGGGCCGCAGAAAGATGACGACGAGGATAAAGATAAGCTCCCGGCGTTACTGGCGAAGGCGTTCATGTGGATGTTAACGGCCTACATGGTTATCGCAGTCATCTCTATATTGGTCCCGAGTAGTAATCAGCCGGACGTACGTTCTGTTGTTTTCCCTTAATAAATTAAGGACAGATTTTTGCAGGTGGTGAGATACGTGTCGTGGAATGAATTTTTGTATCAAATGTTGGCTAAAGGCGAGGTGGAAGAGATAATTGTAAGGCCGGATATAGAAATTGTAACAATAATTCTGCACGAAGGCGCTATTGTGAAGGGGAAACAAGTAGGTTTGAAGGTTAATTGGTTTATATAACCATTTAAGAAAATACAATAGAATCTAACCAAAGTGTATGTGTCACAAGAATTTTTCTGTCCTGTTCTGAATTTCATTCTGAATTTGTTGATATTTGGAAGGTCCTTGGCCTTCAGGGTAGGTCTAACTATCTCGCTGTAATGAAGTACAGTGTGGTCGAGATTTTAATATATAAATTATATTTGGTGTGAGCGTCAAGCAAAATAATGTTCATTTTGAACATGGACCCTATGAAACAATATGTTAAGGGCAAGGTTAAGGGTATAGCAGTTACCAACACCCTACTGCAATGGATTATTTGAATGCATGCTTGGCTGTAGCCTGCTGCAGAAGAATACCAAGGATTTTTGCAGTTTTCATTGTAAAGTTGACATTCAGCATATAAAACCGTTTTTTGTTCTGAAAACGTCATTTGTTTTGCACCAGATGACTGGATCCTTAGCTCCAGAGCAATTAATTTCACTGACTTGTGTTAAATTAGTGGCACCTACTCAGTGAGGCTCTTGAACATTCGTGCCCTGTTTCATGTGACATCGTGGCACCGCTATTCTTGCCACGACAAATTGTCCGTATGTCATTAATGTATTGTTTAGTCCCTCAATAAGTCTTTTCGTTGTAAAGTATATGGTATCTTTAAAGCATATTCTAGAACTTCTTAAATCCAGTGAATTATACTATTCACTGGTGGCTAGCTTCTTGAACGCCCTTAAAAGATCCTAAAAATCACTTTAATTTCTTATGAACATTTTTAGAAAAATCTCCAATAACGCTCTGTAAAAATAAATGATTTCATAGTCTGAATTCATGGAGAATTCCAACTTTGAATATTGAAATTGGAGTACAAAATATTTATGTAGGTATGTGAACTCTCTACATCTTTTTATTATCTTGAGGACGTCAAACAGTCCCCTTATGTTTCCATCAGAAATGGATACTGTAGTTCAACAGAGACATTTTCAAAACATTTTTTTAATGGAGCATTCCAAAAAAGTTATTAACAAATAAGCATGAAATAAGCTGCTTGGCGTTATGTTAATAAATTATCATTCTGAAATTCATCTTATTTTTCATAGTTGCGTTATTCTCTAAATTATTGTTAATTTATTGGTAACCCTAAAAAATTTGTTTTAATAAAACACCCTGTAAATTTTTTCAATTTTTGAATAGGTGCACTAACAAACCACGTTCAAAATTACTAGCAATAATGTCTATATCTTTAATTATTTAACTGCGTTCTATTAAAAAAAATAATTAATATTTTGAGTCAAATTGTAAGTGCAAAAATTGTCATAACCAATGAATTCTTTGCATTGGATCATATCTCGGTTGTCCATGGAAAAGCAAAGAACTCATTGCTCATATGAAAATTTTTTTTACTTTCATAACCTCAATTTTTTAATAGAACAGCTGGTGTATTTTTTGTTTTTAAATCCATCAGTGCTCGTATTTTTGGGCCTGGCTATTGTGTTTTAAAATTAAAACCTACAGCATGTTCTATTTTAATACAATGTTGGGATTATTGAAAACGATCTCTTCGTGTTATACTTAATGTGAAAGGAATTGGTTGATTGATAACCGAGAAACTCGACTATTCCGGAACTCACGGCGCACTCTGTATATTTTAAAAATTAGTGTTTCATGGGAGAATTCAAAATATACAGGGTGCAAATCAAACTAGCTAGGCCCGTATAAAATTTTAGTGGATATTATTTTATTCAATTGTTAGCAAATTTTGAAAAAATATATACAGGGCGTTTCAAAATTCTAAAGTATAAAATATGCATTGATCTCGTATGCAAATAAGCCTATATCACAGCAAGGAAGACTCTTTTGACAGTAGATTATAAGGGCGTTTGGCGTACAATACCATTTTTTTTTTGTAAGACGATAAAAGCGGATGCGATTCTTGAAATGTTATACGCAAAGTATCAGTCACACATGATACTATTACTCAGTTCTTCAGGATTAGAACTTAGATCAGTTTTAACTGTTTTCTAATCTTTTTTTTGCGTGTTTCTCTCTATAACTTTGACTTTGTTATTTTTTTTACCAGCTTGCAAAAAAATAAAGCATATTATTATTATTATTATACGCCTTCTAGACTTCGAGAACGTTCCGTAATTTTGTCTAGAAACTTCCCGTTCCAATATCAACGCCGCATTGATGAGTAGTGATTTTGCGCTCGGTTGTTATAAATTTGAGTACAAGTGAATGATAAATAATAGTTACCTCTTATTAATCAGTATTTATTTTTTTTAATAGAACAGCTTGTAGATTTTTTTATTCTTGGATATTATTATTGTTCGTATTTTTGAACGTGGAACATTATTTAATATCATAAAGTTTCATAGAAGAATTCAAAATATACCGAGTTCAAATCAAACTAGATACACTGGAGTAAAATTTTAGTAGATGATTTATTTTATTCAATTATTAGTAAATTTAGAAAAATATATACAGGGCGATCCAACATTCTAAACTAACACAGTTATAGGTTGATTTACACACCATATACAACTACTATTCAGTGGTCTCTTAGAAGCCAAAAAGACAATTCAACGGTTCAAATCAACCTTGATTTGAAGCCATACAATTTTTTTTCAAGAGCCTAACAGAAACCCTGACTGAATTTCTCACTATTACAATTACTTTAACAGCAACCTGAAACGAAATCCAAATAAAGTTGCAGGCATCGATCCCTTCTACAGCAAAGAAACTCTTTTGACAGTAGATTGTAACGGTGATGCGAGTGATGCAAAAACCGTTTTTTAGGGTACAACGAATATCTTTCTTTGATAATGTGGCGAGCATTCCCGACATCGGAGCGCCATCAAGTCGATAAAAGATTATTCACCGGCGATAAGTAGTGAAACCGGATGAGTAATGAGTGATAAATAATTATTACCTCTTATAAATCAATCTATTTAATTTATTATAAATTCATTGTTAATTAATTCTAAATAAATAAAACGCGGAATTAAATTTACTTTAATTTAATTTAGTAGATAATGCGAAACTTGAGCCTTGTTGTGGTATAGTTTAAATGTAGCAAACATAGAGAAGACCCTTCTTAAATTTTGTTTATTCATCCGTCCGCCCGTCTGTACGCACGATAGCTCTCGACCGCAAGGTCGTAGGGCCTTGAAAGTTGGTCCAACTAAAAAACCTAATTGAAACGTCGAAAGGTGGTCAAAGTTAAAGGGATCAACGTAAAAGTTGATATAAAAATAGTCTGTCAGGTCCTTTGATATTCTGTTGTATAGATTTATTCTTCTCAATTTTATTTCTTGCTCACACTAAATTGTCATAGCACATAATTTGATACCTACATGTAGTGAGATAGTCAGACCTACTTGTGGGAGTGAAAAAGAAAATGATATTCCAAGTTACAAATCAAAATTCAGAACAAGTTACACAAAACAGAATTCTGTGTCGTAGTTTGCCATTCTAAGTTGTTAGTTGAGGTGCTGTATAGTCAGCATGTGATGCTAATTAACGGTCTTGTTTTTAGATTGATCACAGAACATACCACATGAACGTTGTGGATTCTCAGAAATTTGAGGACAAACTGAGAGAAGCCGAACGTAGGTTGGGTATAAAAGAAGGCGTACCCGTGGTTTACGAACGAGGGGCGGATACTGCCGGTAGGCTTATAGCCTCTTTGTTGCTGGTTGCGGTCATCGCGTCGGTTCTTGCCAGAAGCCGGAGTATACGACCACCAATTAGCATGGATACTTTTGTAGGTTACTTTTACTACTTGTTCGTTATTCTTTGCAATTTTATTTGTCAAAGAAAAACAAGAAACGCATTGACAGCAGATTCAAAAAAAATCAAAAAGAAGTGGAAAGTGCATAGCACTGTTAACTAAAATTGTCCTACAGATCATGCGCGCAATTTTCTCATGCGATTTGTATCAAGTATGGACATTAACGTTCTACAATCAGGTTCAATTTTTCGCTTCTCCCTTTTTACGCAACAAGGGTTTGCCGACATACAATCGACGCAAACGTTCCATCTCTCCCTACAAAAAATCTGAAACAGAACCACCGAAGTTGCTTCTTAAATCGCCTGTTCAGCTCTCCTCTTTAATTTTTTTTAAGTGAGACTGCCGATCTGCAGAAGCAAATGGTAAATTAAATACACAAACTCGTCTTTGGGTATAAGAAAAAATCCCTCGACTGAAAACCAATGACGAACTTTTACTTAATCCTATATCTTTTAGTTTTGTTCTAATCTGTATCCCAATTTTATAAGGTAAATAATTACAGACGCAATTTGGCCGCGCGAAATTCACCTTAGTCGATCCACTAATGGGCGCCGGAAAGGGCGTCCGATTCTCCGACGTGGCCGGACTGCGCGAGGCGAAACAGGAGGTGATGGAGTTCGTCGACTATTTGAAGAGGCCCGAGCATTACAAAAGTTTAGGGGCGAAAGTTCCGAAGGGCGCCCTGCTCCTGGGACCGCCCGGATGCGGTAAAACTCTCCTCGCCAAAGCGGTCGCTACGGAAGCGAACGTGCCGTTCCTATCGATGAACGGATCCGAATTTATTGAGATGATCGGAGGATTGGGAGCGGCTAGAGTACGGTAAGTTGAGAACGGTTGATGAGGTGGGTTTTACAATTTCGCGGTAGCGATTTGTTTAAAGAGGCGCGCAAGCGTAGTCCCTGCATTATTTACATAGACGAGATTGATGCGGTCGGCCGTAAACGGAGTAGTCATCAGAATATGGCCGGGACCAGTGGAGAAAGTGAGCAAACGCTAAACCAGCTGCTGGTGGAGATGGATGGAATGGCTACGAAGCAAGGTATTATTATGTTAGCGTCTACAAATCGTGCAGACATATTGGACAAGGTAATTTATGCAACCCACAATGAAAACTTGTGACTTCCTTTGTAACAGGCCTTACTCCGACCAGGGCGGTTTGACCGTCACATTTTGATTGATTTACCAGATTTAGAGGAAAGGAAGCAAATCTTCGAGCAGCATCTTAAAGGAATCGCTTTAGAGAAACCACGCACTACGTACAGTCAACGCTTAGCCTTTTTAACTCCGGGTTTCACAGGTGCAGATATTGCCAACGTTTGCAATGAGGCTGCCCTACATGCTGCGAGAGAGAAAAAGAAGCAAGTTACAAAGGTTGATCTCGAATATGCAGTAGAGCGTTTAGTGGGTAAGTGCCGAAATCGTCTGCTGAGTAGGATAATTGGGTTTATAGGTGGCACCGAAAAACGTAGCCACGCAATGTCGGCACAAGAAAAAATGGTTGTGGCCTATCACGAGTCGGGCCACGCGTTAGTCGGGTGGATGTTGGAACACACGGATGCCTTTCTAAAGGTAACAATTGTACCTCGAACAAATTTAGCGCTGGGTTTTGCGCAGTACATTCCTCGCGATCAAAAGCTGTACACCAAAGAAGAGGTACGCGCGTATTTCACCAGTCGCAAGTGCTAATCAGCGTTTTTAGTTGTTTGAGCGGATGTGTATGGCGTTAGGTGGACGAGTCGCCGAATCGCTCACGTTTAACAAGGTCACAACCGGCGCGCAAAACGACTTGGAAAAAGTTACGAAAATGGCCTACGCCCAAGTTCAGGAGTTCGGTATGAATGAAACTATTGGGTTGATTTCGTTTCCCGAACAAGAGATGAAAGAGAGGGGTCGGAAGCCTTTTAGTAAGCGACTCTCGTCCGTCATCGACGCCGAAGCGAGGAAGCTGATTTCCAAAGCATACAAGCGCACAGAAGAGGTATTAACGGAAAACAAGGCCAAATTGGAACTGGTAAAAGTTACAAAATTCTCCCACCCTTTGCTTAAATTTTTTAACAGTTGGCAGCCGCATTACTGAAGAAAGAGACGCTTAATTACGAAGATGTAGAACATTTGATTGGTCCGCCGCCTTTTGGCAGAAAACATTTAATAGAACCCGCCGAGTTTGAGGAGTCAGTCCGAAAAGAGGTTGGAGATACGCCGCCAACGTCTAAAATCGGCAATGCTGATAACAATAATAGTAGTAATGCCACAACTCCGAAACTTTGACTTAAGCTGTTGGTTTGTTATGTTGTAGTCTAAATAAATTATCTTTTGTTTTAAGTTTTTGTTTAATAATTTCGTTATTGTTAAATGGTAAGCATTTTTTACTATACTTGCATCTAAATATCTACAATTTATCTGTAGTTTTCACTTTTAAAGTTGTCAGGTACTCCTGACTTGACTTTCCGACTACTTATAGTCACATTTAGAAAATGCGCTCTGGCGCCTTTATTTTGAACCCAACGTAGAGCTCATAATCTTTTTTGTATATAAAATTTTTCGCCTACTTTTCAAGAAAAATACAGACAGACCGACCGACATCGAGATGTTGTTTGATTCAGATTCCTGGTACTTTAAAACGGGCATTTCCGTAAAAAAGTGGGGGGGGGGGGTCATTTTTTACCCCAATGCCTTCCCTTACTAACATGCAGGTAGTAATAAAAATGAACTACACTTACACATGGCCGATACGTCCATATCTCTTTCATAGCAAAACCTGAATCCTTACGGTTTAGACAGGGAAATAAGTACTGATGGAAGGAAAAAACTTCATCATAAACAAGCACAGTTTAATCCAGATCCACAAGCACCCATCTGCGCAGTCCAAACCTCGAGGAAAAACTGTAGGTCTGAGTCTACCTTAAGTTTTTCTGATACTCTAAAAACCTTGATTTCGTTTTAATTTGTATTCGAACGCATATGCGGGGTTTTGTTGATTCGGGCGCTGTTGTAGTCTAATTTCGTTAAGTAGGATTTTATGTTTACTTTCATTTGTGGTTGTAGAATAAATTTTGTTTATGTGGAATCATGCAAATCGTGTGTTTATTCGATCCCTTTAACGATTCAGATAGATGTCTCATGCTTAATTATGATTACATTTGTTGATCTGTGCACAACGTTCATTTCAAATGTCTTCAAAATTTGAAGTTCAAGGAATTTGATCGTGACCAATGTTTACTTAATTACTTTCGAGTCTGGAATTTAAAACCAATTTTTTTATTGTGCCGGAATACGGATGTGTAATGAGAGATTTAATTAGAGAGCTAGTTAAGTTTGAGGTGTGTTATGTATGGTTCATTTTGGCCGGGTCATTACACACATCAATGTCATTCGTCTGTTGAGCAGTTCAATCTATGTTTGAGTAATTTTTCCAATTGTTGATAACACAATAAACAAAAGTTTTATTTATTTATTTATTTATTTATTATCCCTCTCTTAGTTTTGGGCCCTCAATAGGCATTGATATTATTATTGATATTGGAGAAAAAATGATCGGGCGCTAGCGCAATGACAGACATTTTCCGTTGTCTGTTCGCGTGGTAACGTATGTTATTTACATTTTGCATAAAATGCCGATATTTGAAACGTAGCGTTGCTGCAAGTGTTTTAGAGTACCGTTGGGCGTTGTCTATAAATCAATAATCATCTTTTTTTTTACAGGTAGTAGAGGTGATTAAGCCTTTATATTGTTTTATTAAGTATGTATTTATGTATTCACGAAGAAGTTTGTTACCAATAGGGCTAGGATTTTGATGACTTTATATCTTTTTTTCTGAAGGTCAGACATTGCTCAGTTATATACAGTGTGTCCCAGGTAAAACGCATCATAGGGAAACAGCAATGTATTTTTTCGCGAAGGATCCACGAGGCCTTTGAAATTAGCGTTCATCTTACCACTCCAATCTCTTTCTATCATCAAGCTAGCGCAATAACGTACCTACGTTGAACGCTAACTTCAAATAAATATCAAAGACGTCGTGGATCCTTCCCGAAAAAATTTCCCTATGGTGCGTTCTCCATGGAACACACTACAAACGTGTTTCAGGAAAAATTGAATCAAATGACAGCGACTGGTTGGTGCATTTTTTTAGGTATTTTTAGCTTTTCTGCATTTTTGAGGAATAGGCGCTAATTTTTAGCGCGTTTTTGAATTTAGAATTTACAATAGATCGGAATGATGAGAGGTTTAAGGATGAATGTATGCAGGGTATCCCAGATCGAGTAGGATTACATGGGTTATTACTGAAATAGATTAAATGCGCAATTTGAACAATCAGACCCGGTTAAACAGTATATTAAGAAGTTCATTGTAAATTAAGCGTATAATCATGTCAACGGGTAGCGTAGCGGAGTGCCTTTCAACGTTGCAAGTGCTTTGAAGACCAAGGCCAAACAGTCCATTCAGTGGTTTGTTGCAGAAACAGAAGAAAAGTTGCTGCCTACAAAATTCAGTATTGCAAAAAATATGAAAAGTTGTTGGTAATGGATGAATAAAAGCATCTTACGAACAGAGTCCTAAATGTATCGATAATGCTGGCATATATGAAGGAAAAAAATCCGTTTGTACATTCATTGAGAACTTCAAACAATGCTGCGATTAAAAAATGGAACAGTCATATAGGAAGTAACATTATTTACCAACCTTTAACGCACAATAGTGTTTTAAAGGCCTGATTTCGCACCCATTTGAGTGTTCAAAACTGAGATTGTGATTCGAGTATAAGAAAAAAATTATTTCCAAAAATTTCATTATCCTAAATTATTAAAATTACAGCACAAGTTTCTCATTTCGACAGGAAGAACTCAAAAATGCGTGTTTATTGTTCACAGAATCTATACCTGCTCACCTACCTGCAATAATCCTTGCACGGGACGCTATCCCGTCTCCGTGGATAATTAACGATGACTAACAGCCCAAGAATGTACCTAAAGTGGATTCCAGTTTAGGACCAACGCGTAAAATTTAAGCGGAGCGCATTATTTCTGTTCGAACTTCATAGTGGCGCGAAAGTGAAGTTGGGGTAGGGATAAACGTGGAATTAAAACTAGTTTCGGAATGAGAAATAAACACGATGGTGTTATGTGCTGTTGAAGCTAAACAAATAATATTTAGTGTTTTTTAAAAACGAATCAATTCACCTAAACCGCCTTTTAACAACCGTAATTAGGTGAGTGTACTTTTCAAGTCTATTATTTAAGTGGCTTTACGCCTTCGCCAATCCAGTTCCAATTAAACGAAGGAATGCCCTCGGGGTAATTTATTTATTACGTCTTTTTGTTAAGTACACGCTTTTTCGCATATACCGCATCGGTGCGCCAGTAAATTACTTGCCATTAATTGAATGAGTAATCATTATTGGGAAAGAGTTCATAATGTTCAGTTTAGCTCGTGGATATTTTATTTTTGAATAAAAATTGTCCGCGTTTCGTAAACCAACCAAATAAGTAGAAATCTGTCGGCTCTCACTTTTTTAATTTTACAATATTAAAGGGCAAAAGAGATTCGGTGGTACGTTTTAAAAGGGACTTTGCACACACGGTCTCTCGCCCTTATGGGAAATTGGGGTGGTCAGGAGGTTGAATAAAAATTGATCCTCTCAGTGCTTGTTCATAGACGCCGAATACCAATTTTTACCGTTTTTTAAGCAGGTAATATTTGCTGCCCCACCCTGTATATGTCAATACTTTCATAAGGTGACAAAATCGTTTCCAAAATTACAATTTAAAAAAATAAATAAATTAGAAAGTACAAAGATACCATAATCAAATATCATACAAAGGCAGCAATTGCATAAGTCCTATTAGTATAATGTAATATAGGAATACAGAAACGTCTGGGCAAATATTTTTGGAAAATTAGAAGGGGGGGGGGGTCAACGTCGAATTTCCTATAATTAGCACAAAATACTTTGGCGAAATTGGTGATTACATACACAGTGGCGTATCTCAGGAGGGGCACGTGCCCTGGGCGCAAACGCCGAAGGGACACAAAGAGGAGAGAGCTTCGACTGTACTAAAAAAAATCCGAACAACTCAAAACTGAGCTGAAAATTTCGGCTGATGATTCAAAATAATCGTATTCCCAATAAATTAAGATTTAAGTACCTACCTATCTGTCATAGTTTTTGACAGAAAAATTTGAAGATGCAAAGATCCATTCAAAAATTCATATCTACTAAACCGTTCAAGATTACTGAATGTTCTTCTTTATAATCGAATCCCTAAAGTCTAAGCAATTTTTTGAGTGATCGCCGAGTCTTGAAAAAGCTTCCAGGACTGCTGCGATTTTTCGAAGACTTGAAGTTTCTGTTTCAACTGCAAGTTTAAAAACTTCTAACGAACGGGCTCCGTGAATCTCCCTGTATAAATTTCAGAAAAATTCCCTATAAGGCTATCGAGAATATTGCAAGAAAACTTAAATTTTTCCTGATTTTTTGATGATTTCAAAGAGGGGTTCTAAAATGTTTGAGACACAAAGAAGAGGATCCGATGTCCCCTAAGCAGATTTGTAATATTTCTAGGTGGATTTATTGAATAAAAAATTCATAAATAGATTCCTAAGGTTTCCAATACAATATACAGATTATACAGGGTGTTCCTAAATGTGATTTAAATACGAAAGGGGCTAATTCTTTGGCTTATTTTATGACTAAAAGTTCATAACAAGTTCCATGAATTGAATTTTACTTTTTTTCTCGATCACGGTCGCAAATGCGAAAAAATTATCAGAGATCAAGTTTCCAAACCAAGCAGAAAATCAAATTATTTTACAATACCAATGACGCACCGAAAAAAAGTTCAGGGGTAGAAAATGGAACGTGACCCCTGAAAAAACAACACCCTATAGATACTCACTACCATTGGCATGACCAACCCTTCAGTATAACTTAGATTTCAAATTTGAGCAAAATTTCTCAAAACTTCCAGAAGAAAAATGTTGAAATTGTAACACCCTGTAGATCAGTAATAAAGTGTTTGCGGATAAAATAAGCCAAAGAACTAGCACCTTCCATATTTACACCATAGTTAAGAACACCCTATATATCGGATTTTAGTAGGCACAATGAGTGGGAAAAATAATCTAGCCAAATACTCCTTGAGCTTCAACATTAGTGAAATAATTCCCTAAAATGTAGCTCTGTGGTAGAGGGTTGGGCTACATATCTGGAGGTCGAGTGTTCGAACCTGGGCTGAGGTAAGAATTTTTCATCTGTGGCACAGAGATGAGAATTGTGGAAAGAGTTCCAAGAAGATTTCCTCAGATGACTGCTAAAAAGGTTTCAAAAATGTTACAAATTTTTAAGATCTCTGAGGATTTTTCCCGAAAGCTTTTTTCATTTCCAAGCTGACTTTCAAAGACATTTGTAAAATAGGTTTCCATAAAAATAAGTAGTAAAAATTTCCAAAATTCGTTGTGGTTTTTGTGTTTTATTAAATAAACACAGCGGTTTAAAGAAAATGACTAGTGCAACTGTTTCGAAATTAAAGAAATTGTCAAAACATTGATTTTTAAACGATTTGTCTCTTTTTTGATTCTTCTAATTTCTTCTCTACAATGGCCAGAGGAATATTATGCATTATCATGCTGTAAAGAAAACCAGAAACTTACGAAGATATGCCTGAAAAACCGAAATTTGCCGATTTTGTTTTTATTTTTTTCTGATGTTATTTGAACACATAGGTACTTTATTTTTTATATGGCCCGTAAAAAAAGTAGCACATACTGTATTAAGTAGCATTTTTTATTACGAATACAACGATGTACGGCCTATAAATAAGAAAAGTTGGAAACTGTTGGTTCCAACAGGATGGTGCACCCGCGCACAACGCCCTAAAAAAGTTTTATCGAACAAAAGTTAATTGGTTCTGTGATAAACAATGACACGTGCGAGATAAGCATGTGCAGGTTATCGAGTCGCGCGACGGAGCTGAGTTACGAGTATCGCCGAAAATCAACGATATGGAATTTATGAATTGAAGTGGTTTCTCTTTTAAATGGGAAAAATGCGTATGTCACTTTTGCGAAAGGATCAATTCTTCGTAATTTCTTTTTATTAATCAATCATGTGCCAATTTGAGATCCAGGTTTTATTTTCCTATGTCAGATTTTTCTAATTTCTTTTTATCCGCATGTTAATTTCAAGGCAAAACCTTCGAAAGTAATCAGAATTTTCTGGTTTGTATACTACAATCAAAATCAGAGGTATCATTTCATTTTGACCATTTAGGTAGGTTCCAAAAAGACGTGCAAGTATGGTTGAATCTTTACTAACAATAAGCGTCATTTTTTGAGCGCATATAAAACCTCGTTTTGAAAAAGAATTCTGATCATTCATGAAATTCATTTCAGAGCAACAATGCATCAACTACTTAGCTGTATCTTCCTCACCTTTTTCCTCACATTCGCCTACGTCGAGGCCTGCAACGAAGCTGTATGCGGCAGCGTGGTGAGCAAGTGCCTCCTCACGCAGTCCTGTAGATGCGACCTTAAAAACTGCACGTGCTGCAAAGAATGCTACAGCTGTCTGGGGCAACTGTACAGCGAATGCTGTTCATGCGTAGGTACGGCCTTTTCGCAACCGACCCAAACTGCAGCAACCTTCATTAACAATCCACTTCTAGACATGTGTCCAAAGCCCTTAGAGGACGGCGGTGGTTCACTGAGCACGAAATCGCACGTGGAAGAGTTCGCCGAAAAGGTGGCGGGACTATTTCAAGTACTAACGGAGGCGCCGGATCCGCAGAATCGCTGGACCAGTTTCACTTACGCGATCGACTTGGACGCCACGCTCTTCACGCCCAAGAAAGAGATGAAACTGCAGATGCGTAAGTTATCGCGATTATTTTATTTTCGTAAGGCAGCTCGTTCATTAATAGAAAGCGTAGAGCAAGAGGTTGCCCCTGTCAAACCGAACGTGACCAGTTTAAATTGCACCGTCGCGTTCATGTCGCAATGTATGAGTTGGACGAAGTGCCGCAGCAGCTGCCAGTCAATGGGAGCTTCCAGTTATAGATGGTTTCACGACGGTTGTTGTGAATGTGTCGGCGACACCTGTATTAACTATGGCATCAATGATAGCAGGTGTGTATGACATTCACTCTCAGTTGGTTTGTTTTTATTCATTTTCAAGAATCGATTTCAAGCTAAGTCCAGTAGGTTAAATTTGTTAATCCCTACTCACTTGTAGGTGCAGGAAGTGTTCGTTAAAGGACGAGGTGACGGACGATTACGCTTTGTCGGACGAAGATCTAGATTACGGGGAAGATATGGACATGGAAGAGGAAGAGACAAATGATGAAAATCTGTGAATCAAAATTTAAACCGACAGTTGGATTTCTTGGTAACAAAACAGTATTAATCTTGCGACATTTATTGTATAGTACCTATCCTAATAAAATGTTACATTTTGTTACAACAGTCATAGACCTATTATTTAAAAAGGTATAAAATGTGTAAATACGTTTGTACCAGACAGACGTAGTATAAAAAATGTCTAAGTTATTAGGACTAGAAAATGAAGAGCATTTGTATATATTTTTGTAATAAATAAGTTTTGTAACAAGATTGTCATAATAAAAACGCTAAATTACATTGGCGCTAAAAAACTTCCTCTATCAATTAGTACCTCTGCTTTCAACTCACGCAATGTCGATCGAAGCTATGTAAGAAACGCACCCGTAAAAGTCCAACCTAATGTTATCCCACTTGAGTTTTCAACCAGATGGCGCCAGTCGCCAGTGAAATAGTACTTCTTTAGTGACTATAAAGACAGTGGCGGCAATAAGTAGCGTAATTTTCGATTAAATTTATGGAAATGGCAAGATGGGACACCCTGTATTTTGCATTATTCAAAATTCGATCAGGAAATCGATATAATTTTGTTACAAATAGGCACGTAATTGATGAATTTTATTTAATTTTTTTATTAGTTTACTTTTGTTGTAATTTTGTTAAATCATGTAGACGGTTTTGTTTGTTTAATTTAAGACGTAGAAGTTAAGAAACATGCGGGTAAAGGAATTCTTGCGTCTATTTGAGAATTATTTAGCAATGTGTTTGATAGGGGGACATTATCAAAGTGAAATTTAATTGATTTAGATAAAAGATGGCACATGTGCAAAGTTGTTGATAAAGATGTGCGATGTAAGTAAGTGCTCGCATTTCGTCAGACCTTTCCGAATATGCAAAATTATGATGGAGATGGTCTGGACTTAAAAAGATGGCGCGCCGATCTATAGAGCAGGTCTCGGTTCATTTGACTTAGGGTACGTAGAAGTGCGTTGCGTGTAAATTCAAATACGCATTTTTGTGGTAGTCAGCCGCCGTTTCGAAGTCTTAAAAGAAGTGATTTCTGTGCAAAGTGAATGTTTACGTAATTAGTTTCAAGTTATAGAAAAGGTAATTGTTCAATTTTAAAGTTGCGTCTTCGTTAAAATTACAGTTTGTATCCGAGCTGCCAATTCAACAATGTTAATCGTCATGGTTTGGGTGATTTACAAAAAAAAGAAAGTTTGTGTACACGGTTGTGCCTTTATTTTAAAATAATTCTTCGTTTACCATATCTGTACAGGCGAGTTCAGACAAAAATTTGGATTACTACAACAAAGTAGTGAATACCTTTAAGACTTGTTTTTTGTATTCGACCGAAAATTATGTGTCGATTTGAATTCCAGTAAAAGTAAAGAAATTTCAGGTAACGTTTGGTTTTTGTTCAATGAAAATATCTCTTGATTCGAGTTAACTGATGGTCATTTCCACTATACGTCAAAATTCAGTCAGTGTTGACATTTTCCAGCGTTTCGGAACCCAGCTGGCCCCCGCGATTCAATCTTTTTTTGATTAATGAACTCATGTCATTGCATACAGGAAAAATTTTGGCGCCCAACGTGGGGCACAGCATTTATTTTTTATGCGCCCGAAAAAAGGGACATAGCAATATACTTGATGCAGTATGATCGCCAATCAAAAATTACGCTCTATTGTCGCCACTGTGTCTCTATGAAGTCAACTGTAGTACACATGGGCGAGCTCTCTGATCGTGGGTATCCAGTTGGACTTTTTATATATTGAAACCTAATTAAATTGAAAATCGCCGACATTAAAATTGAGCGAACTGGATTAAGGACGATTAGTGCCTACTACTACCTACTAGTTTAAATGGCAGCCATGCGTGGTACCTACGTTTAGAAAAAGTGCTGATCACCCTATGACGTCACCGAGTTCAAAAAACCTGGCAGTGGATGTTGACATCTGAGTCATGCCGCACATACATTAATATTCATTTACTCTCGCTCTTACATTAAAACATTAACATTGACAATTCATTCAAATTGACAGTATTCATTGCCAATTAACAGCAATGACAGGTGGCATTATTTTAAAATAGTTTGAAAGCTAGTTGGCCATGACAACCATAAAATGTGAATAAAGTACAGGGGTCCTGCCACAGTGCGTCGGTCTTTTCTCGCAAATATCTGGTAAAAAATATTAAAATTCCTATCGTGCAAATGTCTACTATAGATGATTGGGCATCTATAGATTTTTACGGTTACGGATTTTTTAAATAGAACACTCTGTATATTTTTAGTTGTTTCGATGTCATTTGTTAACATCTACATTGAAACCTATTCACTTTTTAATTTTTTGTCAGTGTTGCCATCTTAATAATTTTTTTCCGAATAATTCCCCACAAGCATATGTTAAGAAATAAATTTGAGCAATAATGTTAATTAATTAAATACAGGATGTTCGTAATGAAATGGTAGATTTTTCGAATTTCAAAGTGCCACTACTTGATTTCGGTATTCGATAGCCTTTTCTGTTCTATATAATAATACGAGACCCCAAAAATTGTTGTTTCCCTGAAGCAAGAAAAATTCAAATATTTAAACAATCAAAATAACGTAGAAGATATGTTTCCACTTTACCATATACCAGCCAACATGACTATAAATAATACAATTAAAGAATCCCAAAGAACAGGAACAGCGAAAGCAAAAGGTTTCCAGTGAGAAGTAAGCACAAGAGAGAAAAGGATGGACAGCCAAGTTCATTAAAATCACATTTTGTTTTCGGGCGATATATTGCATTATACAGGGGGTTTTTTGGTTAGACGTTTCTAGGAAAGTGAAATGGAAGGTTTTTGAAAATTTGTACTTAGGAGTTACTCTGAAAGCTCAATCGATGTAAAACACCTACATATGTGGCACTTCCAGAATAACTGGACGCAGCTAGTAACTGCTACAATGGAATCTAAATAATAACTGTGTATAGGTCTCTAGAATATTAGCCGCATTTTCAACATTGGGTCTGGGTCTATGAAGTTGGTTTAGGGATACGAAGTTTCCAAAATTAAATCAATTTCGTTCCAGTGTTCCAATGGTATGATCATTAGAATGGGGTCTGTCTGGATATCACCCAACAAACGTACAGCAACCATATGCCGCGATTCTGTCCACTTCACGATAAATAAAATAAAATTCCAAAAATCCACATAATCAAGTAATCAATTTTCAAGATACCGTCTGCATCCGCCATTTTTTTAAGCCAAAATAACTTAAAAAGCATACATTGTACAATGTACTTATCGACAGGTGGGTATCAAAAGAACTGAAATTTCACGAGGAATCCAAAAATGCAATCAAAAATAGGGATTCGCATTTAAAGTAACTACTCTCCAAATTATTAGTATCCAGAAAACATAAGTTTAAATTAATTTCGTAATTTATTTGCGTGTATAGATCAAGAAGCAATATTAACAGTTTGCATCGTTCGTTATAAGCAACATTTGCGAAACAGCAGACGCAAATATGTCAGTGGTCAAACTTTAACTAAGCTAGTTACAATTATGACAGTGCCTGTAAACAATTAATTTTACTCCCACTCCTACTCTGTTGGGCAATAAATCTCTATTATTATTATTATTATAAACTGGTATGTTTGGATAATTAACTTTTTTTAGAAGCGCTGTAAATTTTATTAAAAAACAAATTGTATAAAACGGGTACAGTACGGGATAGAAGTAGTAACTTACTACCCTTCTATCCGGACTACCATAAGTTAAGTCTTTCCTCCTTAGGGGTTGTGAGACTGCTTCCCAGTGGTAGTTCATCTTCTTATCCTTCTATCTGATTGCCATAAGTCAAGCCTACCTCTACTCGGAACGTGAGGCTGCGCTCTGGTGGCAATTACCCCAAAGAATCTTTCCCTAAATGTTTACTCACCTGGTATTTCCGGAAGTGCCACCATTTTGAAAATATTTTACATCGGTTCGGCTTTCAGAGTAACTCCTAAGTACAAATTTTCAAGAACCTACCTCACTTTCCAATTAACGTTTAATTACAACTCTCAAAAAAACACCCAGTATAGGAAAGCCGAAATGTATGTTTTAGTTGGTATGCCACCTGAATACTTACGCTAGACGACCTAACCACGGAAAGATGATAATTTGAGAAATGTTCTGCATACTGTCATGGATGCCCTTCAATTCTGACAAGAAGAGACTCAAGCCCCCTATCTCCACCCAATGTTTTTCAATGTCAAGTAAAAAATCTCAATACATGTGACCGAACCTCTGGGAGAGGGGGGGGAGGCATATTTTGATGGACGCCCATGCACACAGTTATGTCTAGTCAAGTAAAATACCATAGAATAGTCATTCTTTGGATGATCGAAATATCAGTTTGTTAGTGAGTTCGACCAAACTATTACACTTTATGTGCAAAAAGGGAATGTTCAACCGCAAAGTCTATCCTGAAATCTACAGGACATCCTGTATAACAAACAGCAATTATTTTAAAGTGTAAAGGGCGAGTAAAAAGCCGCCGAACACTGTAACATGTAAAACAGTTAGCACATCTATTCTAATTACCTGCACAGTTATTAAAGCACCACTATTCACAGAGAGTACTTGTAAATATACAGGGTGCCTTATTATGATTACGTTTTCAGGTCCAAATAACTCAGAAACAATATGGCACTCTGTATAATAAACTTATAGACTACAAGAAAAATAATGGCCCCATTTCAGTGCAAATGTACACTCCGTACCACATACAAAGGATAACCTGGAAAAACGTTTGGCAGTGTGGGAGAGGTATCACAAACATTTTTGAGGCTAGCTTGCGATGAGGGTATCACGTGAACCTTTTAGTTCTGTAATACTGTTCGTGATAGAAGAACAAGAAATTGCAAATGGATATGGCAAACACGTGAACTATTCATTGGTTTATACTGAGTGTATAATCTTATTGATGGAAGTACAAAAGATTACACTCTGTAACTTGGGATTTGCAGCTGCCTGTTAATCACTTTGTTGCTATTCACATTCATCTAGTAATAAGGGCAGAAACAGCTCAATAATAATTCAAATAAGGGCAGGAAACTATGACAGGTTGTTTTTAGTACCATCCCCGCTATCACAAAAGATCTCAAACTGTTTTAGTGATTATGTTTGTATGTTACTAATGTTAAGAACTTGCTTCAAATGGCAGTGCTTTAGACAAATATCTTAAGGGCGTCACGCGGTTCGAGATCTTCAATGATCGATCCATATACCTAACT
Source organism: Photinus pyralis (assembly GCF_008802855.1). NCBI lineage: Eukaryota > Metazoa > Arthropoda > Insecta > Coleoptera > Lampyridae > Photinus > Photinus pyralis. The sequence continues at coordinate 45,169,937 of NW_022170663.1, forward strand.
CTCAAGAAAACCGTTGAATCCCCATCTTAGGAAGGTTTTGGGAATAAAGGTTGACCGACCTGATCCGTTGGCGTATCTTCGGTATCGCTATCGTCCTGCGGCTCCTGCGATTCAGGTAAACGAATGAAGGGTAAATGATCGCTGCCACTCCAAATCGAATAGAGGTTTGTGTGCAGTCGGACCGCCTCCTAAAGTCGATTCACATGTATAGTAACTTTCATCTGATAGATGTACACTTACACCACCTGCATCGGATCCTCGTTCCGAGGAGCTTGTTGTGGATCTGCTGTGAATGGACAGGCAGGAGGAGGAGTCGGTGGAGGAGCTGCTTTTGCGGGAAGTTAGGGGAATAACCGGGGGAAATATGTCGTAGTGTTCGGTGACCGACATACCACTTGTAGGTGGTACGTCTATCGATTGCCAGATACCTCTGCAAATAGTTAAACTTTTATACAAACAACTAACTTGATGCATATGGTTCCTATGGGAAGAATGTTACCTTTGCAATGGCCCCGGGTACGCACGCCTGGGTAAACGTTCTTCGTGTCCTTCTCCCCATGATGTGGGACCATGCGGTATGGCACATCGCATTGGTCTACACGAGAGTAACTGAATAGCTTCGGCCAGTCCTTCTCCACTAGTTATTGTGCCTGGCTGAGGAGCAACTGCTTCTGTAATAACAAGTTAGCCATCAAGTGTACAGGGTTTTGATCGTGAAAGTTATTCCAAAGAACAAACTTGTGTTTTTAATTAATTACTAATTTCCCTGATATCGGAAAAATATGGGACCGATGTCAAACTTCAAGTTTTTTAAGAGCGCTTCTTTTGAGATAAAGCCCAGCTCAATTGGACGGGTTCTCTGCAACTCATTTAAATATCAGTTCTTAATTATTATACATATCCAATTAGTTGGAATGAAATCTCTAAATTCGATATCCCAATTACCGCCCATTGTTAATTGGAATTCGCAAGTCAAACGGCGAGATCTTCGATATCACCTGGTATTTACGTAAGTTTCACGCGTTCCATTACTCGCTGTAAATTTATCATAGAAAACAAAACCTGCTAATAATGGTTTATGTCTGAAATTCTAAAATATTAATTTGGCCCTCTTCTTCTCTGGTAAGTTATAAGGGATGGCATTTTTATATGCGCTAAAAGGGTAGTTTTGGGACATTGTAAACATACTCAAGCAAAGAGACCAAAATATTTAATGCACTACGAAAGTTATACGGCGTACAATAAATGACGCATGTTTTATACTGAAATTAATAAACATACCGTACATAGGCAACCAGCCTTACTGAACACCCGGTATCTATAGGCGCTTCGTTACGAAAAGTGTCATGCCGAAAATATTTCTGTTCTCGGAGTTGGGAATATAAGGTAAATAAGTCCTTGCTTTTATTATAGAGCCGTTTTAGCCGCCGGTAAGAAAACCAGACACAGACCTGTTGCGATTGACCCGAAACTTCTATTAAAATGAGCATTGAAATTACCTACCAAATTTGGAAATTTTAATCCGACAAATTAAGTAAACGTAGTTAACAGTAGCCAATTAAATGAGTTGCAGTGAATCGCATCCGAATCAGTCGTGAGTGGATGGCAACAGGTCACATTCCTTTCAAAAATTTTGTAGCAGCGAGATGCATAAACCCGGAAACAAGATAATTCTCGATTTTTTCAGCATTAATTAGGTTACGCAATTGTTTTTACAGTTTCTGATTAAACGCAGTCAGCGCAATTCTAGCCGCTTTCTGTCCCAAAAGGGGAATACTGAAGAAGATTCCTTGAAGAGCAAGCGTTATTAATTTTATAATTTTGAATTATGTGTAAGTATATTATTTACTGGTCCAATTTTGCAACTAACTGCAATAAAAAATTAAGGGCAATTATATACCTGGGGTAGTACTTCTACTTCGATCACTTGTTCCAGGCACCACCAACTTGGTGGGAAAGTATCTTTGTTGCCAGGGCGCCGTTTCGACCCTTCCACAATCCCACGGCATTGACCATCTTCTCATCGTACTGTCGCTACTCTCCCCACCAACATCCCCGGCGGCCGCTTCCGACCATCTCCTTTGACCAGCAAGAGGAAATAACGGGAAGTGTAAGGGGGAGCGTGAGCCGCGCATCGGAAAAGGCGACTTCATCGTGTGCAGCTGACCCGGATTGGGGAACGGACCGCGAATCACCTCCGAGTGACCGATAAAGCCGTGAACCGGACTGGATCCTCTGAACGGCTCATTGTAGGGCGACGAACCGCGAGGTTCGGCGATATTTATCGGACTGTGCTGTCGAGGATGTTCGTGCATTTTCACCTCGGGCCCCTTGGGACTGTCGGCGAAATGAGGACTGGACATAAGCGAACGCGGCTCGCTTGAGTAGAACTGGGAAAAGCACTGTTGCAAGGCGGCCATGCTGCACTCGGGGTCGTGCTGTCCGCCAGGCGTCGTTTGACAGGATGGACACATCGCCATGGGCCCCATGCACTCGCAGCTCGCGATCGAGAACTGATACTGCAAATTGATGAAGGTGAGCAGATTCTCGGCGATAATCTGTTGGTTATGCTCTTGCTGCCGCTGCGCGTCGTCCTCTGTGAACGTCTCGCCGATAATCATATCTTGCATTGCGGCCGCGATGTGCGCTTTTACCGTATGGCTGGCGTAGGTAGTTGCTTTGGTTAGCTCGTCCCAGCTCGCTTGACACTGGGTGGCGAGCGAGATGTTCTGGGATTGCGCCAGATTGAATAGCGAATGAGACAGTTTCGCACCAGCCAAGCATAAGCTGTTTAGCATCTACAAGTAGGTCAGTTTAATACCAATGCTGTATGCAATGAGGGGAAAATCATTTCCTTATACGTTGTGCATCTCTCAAAAACATAAGAATTAGTCATCGGCGATAAGAAACAAAAGCGGATGTGACGCATTCTTTCCGCGAAATATAACGCTTACTGAACTAATGATAATGATTGTATAAACCCACCATTAATGACTGCAATGACTGTACAAAACTTTTGCACGTTGTACGACTGTGTAAGTGATTTCCCCCTCAGTCGGTGGATAAATCTACCTGCAAATAATAAATCCAGCTGTTGAGACATTCTGTCGCTGCAACTTTAAGTGCATTCGGACTGGGTGGTTGAGGAGTATCGCTAGCTGCCTTCGGTTCCTTTGGCTGTGCCTCCGAAGCCTCACCAGTTGCTTCCGTCTGCGATTCCCTACAGGTAAAATGTGAAGCCCTACAGAGCATTCCATATTAAAACTTACTCTTCCATTTTGAGCCTCAAGCAGTTCTTGCCCTGACGAGTAGAATATCAAAGTGGCTCCTATTCATAATTGATGTTTAATTTGCAATGAGCTGGATGAGTACAAACATAAGGCTTCTATGTATTTATGGATAAGGACTAGCTCAAGCTCAATGTGTAATGCACTTCATTTACCTTTAATAATATCAACAGGTAGTTAGTGAACTTATTTCTTTTTGTTGTTACATTCTGCAAGAACTCAAAAGTGGTCGGAGTCGGTGTTTGATTTTTGATTTTCAATTTCAATTGCAACGTTGCCGTAATGCACAGCCTTTCTGCTTTATAAGTACCTGTTCACACTGTGCGTGAGTGGAACCAAACTGTCAATACCCCCGAGTCATGAAAATGGTTATAATTCTTGCCTCTCTATCCTTAACGTTGAGGTTGCTGAACCCTCCCCCCTTTCCACCAAGATGACCGATTTTGCCCGTTTACGGTGGCAGTATGACCAAAGTAATTATATTTTGCTCTTAAAAGTATTTTTTAAAAACCTCCATGAAAATGTTATTGCTTAGTTATATCATATCTCATATAACATTCCTTATTAACTTTTGTTTGAAGTCCAATACCTTCCCTGACCAATGGAAGATAGCGAACATCACTCCGCTACCTAAAATTAAACAACCGGAAACATGTAATGATTTGCGTCCTATAAGTGTTTTGCCGGTGTTATCGAAGGTCTTGGAAAAGGTTATGGTCGAGCAAATGAATGTCTTTATATCAGAGCAGAATATCTTACCAGTGACACAGTCTGGGTTTAGACGTGGGTACAGCTGTACCACATCACTTCTAAATATTACAAACAGCTTGTTGACCTTTACTGATCAAGGAAAGTTATCAGCTCTGATTTTACTGGACTATTCCAAGGCCGTCGATACAATTAATAACAGAACGCTTATTGACCTCCTACATCATATTGGATTTGGTGGCGACGCTCGCGTCCTCTTGAAGAGTTATATCACGAACAGGAGACAGCAAGTTGTTTTTAAGCAACGAACGTCACAGCGTGAAGTACTTGCAGCAGGTGTGCCTCAAGGATCCGTATTGGGCCCGGTGTTATTCTCGATATATACGTGTAAATTCCATTACTCACTTAGACACGTGGCGTTTCACCAATACGCAGATGACATCCAATTGTTACATCCCTTCCTTGCGTCTGATATAGAACATGCAATTAATAATATAAACGCTGATATAGCAAGGCTTTCCGAATTATCCGATTTGCATGGATTAGCAATCAATCCTGCCAAATGTTCTGCTATGTTATTTGGACCACCCAAATAAAACGACGCAAGAAAGGGATGGTTGACAATAAAAGTAAAAGATATGGTGTTACCCATCAACGACTGCGTAAAAAATTTAGGATTACATATTGACAGTGATATGCGGTTTAGTAAACATGTTTCAGAGTCATGTAAGAAAGCCTATGTTAATCTAAAAATGATTTTTTCCCATCGCCACTGTTTAAGTAGACATTTAAAAGTATCTATTGCTATGTGAGGCACTTGTGCTGTCAAACTTTAATTACTGTGATGTGATTTATGGCCCCTGCTTGACTATTAGAGACGAATATAGAATCCAAAAAATGCAAAACTCTTGTCTTCGTTTGATCTTTGGAATCAAAAAGCATGAACGCATATTACTTACAAACTACAAGAGCTCGGTTGGTTAAATATGGCTAATAAGGAGATTACTACATTCACCTTGCATATTCCACAAAATTGTGTAAGATCAAATGCCACCGTATTTATACGATCTTCTAAAATTTAGTTCAAATCCGCGGTTCTATAAATTATTGACACCACCATTTCACAAAACACGCAGGCATGAAAGATGTTATGCTGTTGCTTAGGCAGTATAATCAGCAGTAATATCATTATCTTTCTTTCGTCCATTTCTTTTCTTAATTTCTAAAGTATCATCCTAAGTATCATCACAGACAACATTGTCTGTGGTATCATCTTTGAAATTCTTAAAGATTCCATACTTTTAGACCATTTTCTAAGAATTAGGCAGAAAAGTTTTTAGCCGTTAAGCTACAAATTTTAAAAAAATGTCTCCGGTACAATTTTTGTAGATCTTCCGTGCAATTTTACTGAACACCTCGACATAGGTATATGGGAACTCAACTCCAAAACGTTCACTTGGAAAAGCGTTTAGAAGGCTTTCGTCTTCTAGTTCTTGATGGCACTTTTTAGACTTTTACAATGAATTCCGGAGCTCCTTAAATGTCTTCCATTCCATGCACATTCAAGCTTTGAGATACTTCCATGCCATTGCCAGAGAGAAAGCTGATGAAACTTGATGTCGATCTAGAAAGCTTTGGTGGTAGGGCCCAGTCCAAAATTCCTTTTCCTTTTAAACTTTAAATTGTAAATTTGGACCTGAAACTAGGGAATTTAGAGCTCAAGCTCATTCAGACTAAAAAGTCAAATTCAGAAGCTCAATTAAAGACCAAAATCTTCGTAGGTGAGTTTAAGTAAGTGATCAGTGAAATTGTAATACATAAAAACACAAGTCCTTAAAAATACGATCATATAATGAGAGATTGCTCATTCTTCATAAGTAAGTAGATTGTGACCATATTAGGAACTGGCACTTTGTCCTACTTTTCAGTTTTAGTAGAAGTGGAAAATGCTTAACTTGCCCGCACATGTATTTGCTAAATAACAATTATTTAAACTGAATGGGCAGTACAATTTTGTATATTACTCAAATAAGTTTTTCAAAAATTTTGGGCTATTTATATTTGGCGCGTTTAATTTGATTGGGCGAAACGTACTCAACAATAAAAAGGTGTGGCGACCAACTGTCATTTGTTTAATGAATCATCTGCTTTGAAAGTAGTCGGCTTTGTCGGTTATTGACCATAATTTTTGTATTTCTAAGCATTTTGTAAATTGGAAGTGAGTAAGTGGGTCATTTTAGTTGGAAACCCGAATTAAAGCTCTTTGTGTTACTAGAAATGTCTTCGCGTAAAACTGTAAGCAGACGAGGCACCGGAAAGAAAAGGGCCCAGAGGGCTACTTCCAATGTCTTCGCGATGTTCGATCAAGCACAAATTGCAGAATTTAAGGAAGCGTTTAACATGATTGATCAAAATCACGACGGGTTCATCGACAAGGAGGATCTGCACGATATGCTCGCTTCTTTAGGTAAGGTAAACACACCTGTGTTCGATCGGTTTAATTTTTAATGTAGGTAAGAATCCTCCCGATAACTATCTGGATACAATGATGAACGAGGCTCCGGGCCCCATCAATTTTACCATGTTCCTGACATTATTCGGCGAAAGGCTACAAGGTACAGACCCCGAGGACGTGATTAAGAACGCCTTCGGATGTTTCGACGAGGAGAATTTAGGAGTAATAAATGAAGAGAGGCTGCGAGAACTGCTCACGTCTATGGGAGACCGTTTCACTGACGACGAGGTTGATGAAATGTATCGTGAGGCACCGATTAAGGGTGGACTTTTCGATTATGTCGAGTTTACTCGAATTTTGAAACACGGTGCTAAGGATAAAGATGAACAATAATTTTATTACGAAGTTGTTTTGGTATCGAAATATATTTGCAAGTTACAAAATTATTAGGAATGGAAATTTATAAGATTTTAATTTTGTTATAATTGTAAGGGGGTTAATTTTGTATTTTTTGTAAAACATAATTGTGTAGTAAACATTTCTATATGTATTCCACTTTTCACTGCAGTATTGTTAGATCAGATACAGGTCAGGTTCCTGTAGTACCTACATAAAGCACTAGGAACTGAAGAACAAAAGTATTTCTCCGAGTATTTCTCACTTCCAATTTCAAAATGTGTTAATACAACGTTGGCATAACATTTTTATGTATGCAATCCTTCCAAACATACATTGATAATTAGTAATAAACACTTGAGATTTGAATACTGCATGCTGGACGCAAGAAAAACAATGGCATAGAAATAAGATATTGCCCTCTACAAACCGGGAGACATTTACAATCCAGAACAGGATAATACAATGGTAGACACCTAGTTAGGATGAATTTTGTGGGTGGGCATTTAGGTAGGCCCAAAAAAAAGTTTGAGGAGGCAGCATTTATTGTGCTTACACTTACTCAAAATCATGTACACTTCCAATTATGCAACTAGCAACAAATAATATAACTAATTTCAGCTTGAATTTCACTAAAATCTACAGCTAATTCCACAGTTTTATGGTTTTGGACGAAAAAAAGAATTTTGTCAAACAAGTCAAGTTCATTCATATTTGTTATGATATCCGCTTTCGGGTTTCGTTTTGTGATCCTACCTCGTATCCTACTGTTAGGATGAGACATCCCTAAGGAGGGGAGTAAACAGATTCCATTCACAGCTATTCTTGTATTTAAAGGCCTACTTTGATCATCAGATCTAAACTTATTGAAAATTTGCTTTAAAATATTTCAAATGTAATTTTGGACTGCACAACTAAAAAATCGCAATATTCCCCACTATTTTTATGAGCTGAATACAGCCTGTAAGTCCTAGGTAAATAATTAAATAAAAATGAAATAATGGGCCTACGCACATCCAAACGCATCATCACATCACTCTTACAGAACACAAAAAAGCAAAAAATTTTGAGTTTTTTGGGGAGGCGAAATATTTTTGACCTTCCACAGGAAAGTGTTTGTTTTGGTTTTTTATCTGCCCAATTTTTACGTACCCTTGAACGTATACCGATTAATAGGGAATAGGAATAGATTGATTGCTACCCCACCCCTAGCATAATTTCCAGTAATTAGGATTGTAACGCCACTTCTATTATTCGAGGGCAGTTGTTCCCTAGGAGCCAAAGTCATGGCAGAAGGCATGGCCGCGTTCCCGCCAACTACGATAGGCGTCCCATATTGTTTTGTTTTTGTTTTAAGAGTGGTTGTCAAATAATTAACAATGCGTCGCCATAAATAATTATGTAAGTGTTTTCTTCAAAATAAATTATTATAACGTCGTTATTTTTAATATCAGCGTTATAGGATGACAATTAGTGGGTGTTTAACCCCGCTAGACCTAGCCCCCCCCCCCATTGTGAATCAATTTAAGAATGGTATCCAATTTATGAGCTATTTAGGAGCTTTTCATATCGCAAGCTTAAAATTTTAGAGCTCGCTTTAATCACTAGCAATCGAACATTTCTTATGGGGTGGCCGAGTCTACTTGGATCAGCCCCCCCCCACTGATCAGAATTACTTTTTTCAAATTAAATTTTGTACTGGAATTACGAGCTTTCATTTACAAGTAATTTCGATTTTTGAGCGCCACTCTTAAAAGAGCAAATAGATATAATCGATGGGGCGGACAGTTCCACTTGGACACAGTCCGTCCTGTGTTTAGGAATTAGAATCGCGTGACGGGTATAGGAAAAGATTCGCACTCTCCTGCTTATATGTTATAAGTAAACAGTGTATGGAAAGAAAGAAGCCGGTTACGAGGGGGCAGATAACCATCAGTTAGGTATGCGATTTCGTCCACACAATGCGCAAAAAGGTACCTACACGATAAATTGTCCAGCTACAACCTATTCAATTCTAAACTTTTAGGGATATCATGTGCAGGATTGGTTGCCGTTATCTGAGTCCAATTCAACTTTACGCCTAAAAGTAATAATTTACGATATCCGTGGTATATACCTAGGTATCCTTAAATGTCAGGAAAACAGACAACAAGAGCAAGATTCTTATCATAACACAACACATAAAAGAATTACCTAAAGTGGAAGCGAATCAAAAATGTCTGGGTGCGGGAAAAAAACTGGAAATTGTTGTTAAATTTCTTAAAAACAGCAGAAAAATACGGCTTCTATCAAAATTTTGAAGGTGCTCGGCTTGCGGAAGAGGTTTTCATATACTAACACCAACATTTAAATCTCAATTAAGCATAGGATGATTCTACTAATAAAGCCATTATAATAAAGCACATAAATACTGAACAAAAATTGCATCGAAGAGCCATAACATACCTAATATAGGTATACTGGGCGGAATCCCCTCTGATAGTCTAAAGCTAAACAAGAATAAGTGAAGATGTGATCCGCGAACACGGAACTGTTACTAAAAATCCCAAATTCGATAATAGTCCAATCGAGATACTGAAAAATAGGAAGTACATAGCTAGCTGGAAAGCATTCCAAAGTTATTATTATTATTATCCCTCTCTTGTTTTGGGCCCTCAACAGACATGCGCCCAATTACAGAGTGACCCGCATAATGCTATTTAGAGGTGCCTCTGCAGAAGGTCTTAAGTTGGTCTATACTACTCCGGCATTTATCTTACGAATTAGGAAAACTGCAGGAAAACCTAATTCGGAGTAGCCGGTAGAATGCTCGGAACTGGACTGGTCTAAGGTAATTTCCATCTCCGCCACAGATGAAAAATTCACCTCAACCCAGGTTCGAACACACGACCTCCGGATTTATAACCCAAAAAGTTACCTAATGGAGGTTTAACAGGTTGTTTGGGGGTACACTATATAGAATGTCTATCTTAAGTTTTCGACCTCGAGGACCGTGTGCACTAACTTGGAGGGGGGCAGAACCCCAACATTTTCGGCCTTTTTCAGTTTTTCGCTTATATCTCGTACACTAAGAATATTTTTGGTATCATCGTGCATTATAAAGTTGTAGGGCATTAAATTTACTAAAATTTGGCATGTGAAACAAACCTTCGGCTCGCTCGGCAATTTTCGGCGAGTTTAGCGCGAAAATTGCGTAACAGCCAAACCCATTGAGGCTGCAAGGACAAGCTTTTTTGTGTACGAATGTCAAGCGAGCTGAAGGCGAGTTCGACATAAAGTATCTCGACCAAAAGGCGACGGACGTCGGACAGACCTCTCGATTTTAATAAAAAATTGAAATTTTGGGGAAAATCCCTGAATTAAGCAGGCAATAATGTGCGAGGGTTGTGCCGAACTCGCCTTCGGCTCGCTAGGTAATTTTCGGTGAGCAAAATGTACCAATGGCGAAAAAGATAAGGCCATTGGGACTGAAATGACAAGGTTCCTTGTGTAAGAATGCCGAGCGATCCGAAGGCAAATTCGACATAAAGTGTTTCGAACAAACAGACTCCTAGATTTAAATTAAAAAAATTTTAATTTTGGGAAAATTCCCTGACTTTTTTTCAAGCAGGCAATAATGTGCGACAGTGCGAGGTTTTAGCAATCTTCGGCGAAGGTAATGTACCAACGGCGAGAGGTAAGGTCAGTGGCGTATTAAGAGTCAACAACGCCCTAAGTCTTAACGGATTTTGCGCCCCATATCAGATTTTTGAATAGTCAATAATACACCAACTTTTACAAAATTATCAAGACAAAATAATATAAGTATATTTACATAGAAAACAAAGCGTAATGTAACGTAAATTTAATTACGTGGTTTATTTATTTACAATTGATTAATAATAACATTGTCTTGAAATGAATAGAGTTAAAATACCTATTATTTATCAATTAAATATACACAACTTACAACAGCGGGAACTATTTACTACTTCAGCGTTGAAATTGGAACCGACTGAAACACAATTCGATTTACTCATATAGAATACACCCCTGTTTCCCGAAAGTTTTCGAACGCTTCCAAACCAGTATTCTAGAATGTTCTCGAACAAAACACGTCATATTTCCCGGAAAAAAATGCGTTACGAGCATAAATACGAGTATAAATACAAACGGTCATATCCGCTTTCGTTTCTTATAGCCTCTATGTCTATCGGGATTTCTAAAATATTTGCCACTTAAACGTTTCCCCTTTTAAAACAAATTGAGAGAAATTATTGTACTCACAGTTCAGATAGTATACCTATAATATATGTTATAGGTATTAAAATCTTTAAACTAAATAACTCATTTTGTTTGATCTAAGGTAGTAGTTTGTTGCTATATAAATAATTTAGGGTTTGTCATTATAGACCGGGAGGCAGTGTACATAGTAACTAAACCATAAGCGACAAAAAATTCGACAATACAGGCTGAAAGTACGTTGAAAACTAATAATAAAATCACTCGTCTGCCAGTCGTAAATGGCAGCATTAACTTGGGGCGGCGCTGAATAGGTGACTTCTTTAGGTGATCAACTAAATTAACAAACTATAAGGGTCACGGAAAAGATTTGTATCAAGAAATCCCATTTTTTCCATAGTTTTCAAATATGCTATGGCAGACGATTTCAAGTGCAGCGTTGGTAGCGAAAGACGCCCTCCAATGTAGGGAAAAACACCCCTGAACTAAACCATGAGGACCGTATAAAAAGTATACATAAAAAATTCCTCTTTTTGTCACTACTTTAAAATATATCCTGGCAGACGATATTAAGTGTAACTTTAATAGTGGCAGACGTCTTAGAAGTTAAAAAATTTAGGTATAGTAAAATCCCAGCGAGTGCGAGCGTGTGAGAGATAAGCACGCGAGAGCATAACCAACAGAGATAGCGATAGGATACTGACTACTGTGATCTTTCAAACCATTTGATTCTAAACTTCTGATTCACATAGTTCCATCCACTTCAATCAAACGGATTGCAGAAACTCAGACATTTTTCGGTGGCATTCGCCCAAATTGCGATGAACTAAACCATGAGGACCATACACAAGTCATACATCCGGTAAATGCGTGGGAACCCGGTAACGCGTTACCCTGCGCGTTACACACATCAACACCCAAATTTATTTATTTATTTGTTTAGCCAGCTACCATACAGAATACAATTATTCCAATTACATGGCACTGGGATGCTGTACTTAAAACTAAAACTACACAGTAATTACGATCTTATATGACTAATTAATTCATTCAAAGAGCCGTGAAATACATCGATGTCTCTCTCACGGCACTTCTTATTTAAAGCCAACAGGCTCCTCGATAGTGGCGATGACGGAGTGGTCACTAAAAAGATGATATCGTTTTTCCTTAATTTAACATGGGGCACTTTGAGTTTAATTTCCTGAAGCAATGCTGGGGCATTTAGGTGATTATTCAGTATCTTGTACACAAAGGTAGCACAGATCACTTCGCGTCGGATTTGTAAACTTGAGATTTTAATACCGTGCACACTATTTAAAAATTTTAGTTGGTTGAAGTAAGAGATTAAATGTGGAAAATTTTGAGTCGACCTAAAATACACTATTCGCACTAATTTTTTTTGAACTTTCTCTATCATGTCTGCGTGCTTATAAGTTTGGGGTGTCCAAATACACGCCGCATAATCGAGTTTGGATCTGATGAACGCATTGTATAAGGTAATAATTGAGGAAATGCTTGTAAAATTGTAGGTATTCCTAATTACAAAGCCTAGTACTTTGTAGCACGCATTTATAAGGGATTCAATGTGCCGATGAAAATTTAAGTTGCTATTGAATAAAACGCCCAAATCTCTAACCGAGGTGACTCTTTGGATATCCTGCCCATTTATTTCGTATTTAAAAATCGTGGGATTGTTGGATCTTGTGTACGATACAACTTTGCACTTTTCTATGTTTAGCTTCAGTTTGTTTTTATTGCACCAATTTATCACTGCATTTATATCTGCTTGAATATTTAAACAATCGTTTGAAGATTTCACTTTATTAAAAAGTTTCAGGTCGTCTGCAAATAGAAGTGCTTTGGAGTTTTGAATCACCCGCGGTAGGTCATTAATAAATAGTAGGAAAAGGAAAGGGCCAAGTAGTGTTCCCTGAGGTACCCCTGAAGAGGGGTAAAATTCGGTTGAGTTCACCCCATTGTATTTCACTCGCGTTTTACGCGATGTTAAATATGATTTAAGAAATTTAGCCGTTGGGCTACTGACACAATTAAAATGAAGTTTCTGAAGCAGGACCTGATGGGAGACCTTATCAAAAGCTTTCGCAAAATCGGTGTATATACACAGTCCACCTGAGCCCTCTTGTCAAGGACGGCGGCTGTGAAATGCGTAAACTGCATTAAGTTAGTACTTGTTGATTTCTTCGGTGTGAATCCGTGCTGCTGATCTGCAATAACACTGCCAAGATGGGAATAAAGTTTATTATAGATTACTTTTTCGAAAATTTTCGCTATTGCAGGGATGATAGCTATTGGGCGGTAATTTTCGATTAGTTTCTTGCTGCCGCTTTTATGGATCGGGGTAATTGTAGTGGATTTCCAAACTGAGGGAAAAGTGGAGGTGCGGAGTGCCAAGTTGCATAGATGCAACAGGGGGGTTACCAGGCTGTGTGCGCATCCTTTCAATACGTATGGTGGGATCCCGTCTTCCCCTATAGCTGCACGTGGTTTTAGGACTTTGATTGATTCTAGTAACTCACTTTCCTGTATGTTCGTTAAGTGCAATTTGGATTGTACTAAGTCCGACTCAAGCCCATCGTTCGGATCCAGGTTTTCCTCTTTGTACGATGCAAACGCGTCGGCAATGCTTTTGGGATCTTCCAGCGGGATGGTTTTGTACTCGAAAACTTCCGGCAGTTGTTTGGTTGATGTCAAGGACCTAACGTAGCCCCAGAATTTATTTGAATTACTCCGGAGGTCAACTTCAATGTTCCTAATGTATTTCTTATAAGCGTCACGGATCATTTTTTTGAGTTCCTTTCGGTCTTCCTTAAATTCTTCCGATTTGCCTCGTGTGCGATGTTTATTCTTCAATTTAATTTTCTTGATAATAGCTAAATCAAACCAAATGGGGTACTTGTTTGTGATCCTGATAGTTACTTTTGGGACGCATTCATCAAAAATCTTGTATATACAATTTCATAAAAAGTAGTTACCGCGTCGTTTACAGATTTGTAATCGATTTGGGTAAGGGATTCCCAGTTGGCGTCGCGAAATCGTAAATACATTTTGTAAAAATCTGCCTTTTTAAAGTTGTAGTTAGTTGTTGTCCTAGTTTGATTAATTCACGAAATTCACGAACATCTCTCGAAGATTTATGAATTTCTGCGTGTTATTGGAAAAGAGACCTACTTCCATCTATACCTTGATGGTAGCGTCACTTTTACATTTTCCAAAGCAATAACAGCAATATCCATATCGGAAGCGCTAATAATGACTTTGCTACTTGTTGGTAGTTTACCAAGATGGTAAATTATTCGAGAATCTGCCTCTTAGTGACTGCAGCACAATTCAGTTTTTACCACATCATCTTCCCTTGTCACAAATTTATAGCACTTATCTTCATATGTGGCAAACACAACTTTCCTTCCAAGTAAAGCGCAATAGGTCTTTTTTGCCTATGAACGGTATAAGTAATCTATAAGAGAGGCTTTGAGCTATCATTGCGAAGTGGTTTATTTGCAGGCTGCTTCTGAGTGGAAACAGAAATTGAGTAGGATTGTAATCTTTCCTTATTTTGATCCCAACGATCATGTTCTGCGTGCTTCATGGAAGGGGTAACTATCTGTCAAAAGTAAGATGTACTTCTCTCGCTGACACAGCACAAATCTTGCCGAGGATGTGTTCAGAAAATCGCTCAAAGGTTTACCGGAGATCTTTTAAAAGATGCAAAAAAAATAATCCATCGATTAAAACATCTACAACTGGCGATGGACTAGGAGCACTTGAAGAAATCATACTTCCGAAAAAGTTTCAGCAAAACATAAACTTATCGATTTTAATCATCGATCCATCAATGTTGCATAGAGACAACGGAACTGGGGTCGGAGGATAGTTTAGAACGAGCTGAAGATCTATCTTCTTTTCTCTTCAAGTTTTCTGTTTCTCAGTCTGAGAAGAATTCAAGAAATACCGACAATCTTATCGCGAAATAAACAATTTATTATTTGCCCTAATTTAATTCGTTTGGTAACTCCAAGCGGTGCGTAAATCTATAGCTATCTCTGTTCGTTGTGCTCTCGCGCGCTTATCTCTCACACGCTCGCACTCGCTGGGATTTACTATACTAAATTTTTTAACTTCTAAGACGTCTGCCACTATTAAAGCTACACTTAATATCGTCTGCCAGGATATATTTTAAAGTAGTGACAAAAAGAGGAATTTTTTATGAATAATTTTTATACGGTCCTCATGGTTTAGTTCAGGGGTGTTTTTCCCTACATTGGAGGGCGTCTTTCGCTACCAACGCTGCACTTGAAATCGTCTACCATAGCATATTTGAAAATTATGGAAAAAATGGGATTTCTTGATGCAAATCTTTTCCGTGACCGTAATAGTTTGGTAATTTAGTTGATCACCTAAAGAAGTCACCTATTCAGCGAGGCCCCAAGTTAATGCTGCCACTTACGACTGGCAGACTAGTGATTTTATTATTAGTTTTCAACGTACTTTCAGCCTGTATTGTCGAATTTTTTGTCGCTTATGGTTTAGTTACTATGTACACTACCTCCCGGTCTATTAGAAACCGATATAAAAAACGTTGTTCATATTGATGTTTAATAGCCGCTCTTATTCAATTTAATACCATCAACAATATATATAAGTACCTACCTACGTAGTTATACAGGGTTTCCGGGATGGAGCTATATAATAGTTTGAAACGATCAGTAAAGAAAAAATCTGACAATTTCGGGATCAAGTTAACCGGTCATAAAAATTGCATTTTAGATCGTTTAGAACTTTAATACACTGGGGAGTTTTGTTGGGGGGTGATAACCCCAAAATTTTTAAATTGCAGCCCTTGTCCAGTTTCATTAGAAACACATTCCTGACCTTACACCACTCGACTTTTTCTCTTATGATAGGGGTTTGCAAAAAATAGAGTGTATGAAACAAACTTAGAAACAATAAATGATTCGAAAAAACCACCAATATCACTAGGGATGTGCTTCAAAGGGTTCAGAGGTTTCAATTATCGAAGTGGCACTGCAGAATATCCGGCTCGCTTGGTTGCGGGGATGCTGTCTCCATCTATATGAGCGTGCTAGACTGCTACGTATCTTGTCTCGCGCCCCTGCCTTACGATACGTTGATCTTTTATAGGCATTTTTGATTTTTCAGATAGTTTTGTTAGCTCCTTTTTTGCGCCCCTAAAATTCCAGCGCCCTAAGCCCGGGCTTTGTCGGCTTATAGGTTAATACGCCAGTGGGTAAGGTAATTGGGTCGCGTTGCTGTACGGACGCCGAGCAAGCCGAAGGCGAGTTCGGCATAAAGTATCTCGACCAAAAAGCGACAGACAGACTTCTCGATTTGAATAAACAATTGAATTTTTGGGGAAAATTCCTGAATTAAGCAGACAATATTATCTGGGAGTTCGGGGGGCGAAATGTACAAACGACGAGAAAACTTAACCTATTGGGACTGAAAAGAAAAGGTCCGCCAGACAAACATCCCGATTTTAATAAGAAATTCAAATTTTGGAAAAAAAATCACTGAATTAAGCAGGCGATATTGTTTGAGGCTTATGCCGAACTCATTTTCGGTTCGTTCGGCAATTTTCGGAGAGCATAATGTATCAACTGCGTAAAACCAAACCCATTGGGACTGCAAGGGCAAGATCTACGTTGTACAAATGCCGAGTGAGCCGAAGGCGAGTTCGGCATAAAGTATATCGACCAAAAGGCGACAGACAGACTTGTCAATTTTAATAAACCATTGAAATTTTGGGGAAAATGCGTGAATTAAGCAGGCAATAATGTGCGAGGGTTGTGCCAAACTCGGCAGGATCTCGTCGACTTGCAAAGGGATTCATGAAATCTCCCCTGAAGCGTTTAAAAATTCTACTCATAAAATTCCTTACCTCGACACGAAACCAGAATGTATTCCCATCCCATAAATAATACCTAAGTTTGCAGACATTTGCTATTTATTTTTGAATGCTTAAGGAGTTGATATTATAGATATTATCATTTGAAATCGAATGCAGTTCAGTGTGCCTTTTAGTCTTTGAGAAGCCAACTGTGTTATGGCTAATAGATGCAGTATATTATCCGGTAGCATGTTGTGTGCTATTAGCGCATTTTATTTAAATAAAAAAAGTGCTATTTGCGTTTTGTCCTTCCGTCCGGACCCACTTTTGCCGTTTTGAACTATACTTCTTGGGGAATGGTCCTAAAGTTCTGGAATTTTTTTGCAATAGGTAGCCTATACCTTGAAGGTGTGTGAGACAGCCATTACATTTCGCTGTCTTAAGGGGGGGGGGGGGATAAATTATTTCCTGAGATGCTATTTTTGAAAGTGAAAGTTTCATGTACGAGATACGACAACTAATTGCTCTCAGATTTTGCCTTTAGTCGTGCCTAGTAAAACTTTTGAAAATGAAGGGGGGGGGAGGCACGTTCTACCCTTCATGGTATTGTAATGAAAGGTCTCATTGAAATAAATTGATTTGTACAAACTACTGTGACTTTTTCATAATAAAAAGGGCATGTGATACAGACTGTCAACCTTTGAGCTAAGTCTCTTATTATAAGGTAAACTAATGACAATAAATTTCTAAAATTGTATATGAAAGTTATTCAGCGAGACCGTTTCAACTGAACAATTTTTACAACTTGCGATTTTACCAAAAGTAGACACACCTATGTACACTTCGCTTTTTGAAGTTAGGGGCCCTAATTTATATTCTACCCTGATTTCTTTGTAAATTCGACATGTGACCATAAACTTAAACGGAGCGGCTTTTGAGTTGCTTGATTTAATTTTTCGTCACTTGGACCAGTTCACAGAACAAACGGTCCATTGTAATGTAATGAAAGCTAAACAAACTCATTATTTTCAAGATTATATGTAACGATTCTTAAATTCATGATGTATCGAAGGTACAAACAAATAGTTTATGTTGTTCAGTCTAACACCTTCCTGAACCCAACGAAACTAGTTTGGGAATAAATTATTCCTGAGTTACTTTTATTTAGAAATGTACAAAGTTTGGGAAGTACCTACTTTTGTTTGTATACTTTTAAGTTGTAAGCGAAAAGTACTGGGTCAAATCCTTGAACACTGTTCTTTGATCTGGATGCTTTGCTTGTGATCAAAGGAACTTGCACTTGAACCTAAACCATAGCGTTATAAGGCTGATCAAAACCTACAAACTGATCCATCAAATTCAGCATGCAAACAATTCCAAAAAGCAGACAACTTTGATTTTTTTCAAGGATTCTGAGCATAGTATGGTTCTGAGGTACACGACCCTCTTTACGTGTACTTTGCATTACCGCAATTAAGTAATAACACACAACCTGAGGGGTTTCTTCGATCGCTAGAAAAAACCGTTATTTTTACTCATCCAAACGAAAGACAAATTCTGACGTCATTACGTGGGGGAACTCACCTGTCTACTGTTTTAAAGGTATACCTTCCTTTGTATACCTACCGGAGACTTTCATATTTTAGTTTAACACTTGAATGTCTTGTGTTACGTTCTTCGCGCGTCGCAACTTTCAATTAGCGTAATTAGTGTTTCGTTACTTAGAATGAGTTAAGAGTGATGTATGGTGATTTGGAAATTTATGTGATTTAAATTAGCGATGTGGTGGGAAAGAATTTTTCAAAAAGAATATTGTCATCTTGGAGCATTATACTTACTAATTGGATTTATAAAAGTAATTTCAGCACAAGGTACTTATATTTTTCTTTTATTTGTTTATAATGTAATTTGTGAGAAAAGCGACTTTCGTTACCTATTAAAGGTAAGGGCAAGCGAAGACCACCACGATTTCCTATCAACTTCTAATTAGTAGGTAACTGGAAGCAATGCGGTCAATTATTCTAGTACCTAATTATAGAAATTTCACACATAGATGGGATTTTTATGGTGTCCATTAGCTATTGAAAACTAAAAGCTTTTAGCACAACGCCGTATTGGGTCCGTCTGGACGAGTGCTTGTTACATTTACGGAAATGTGTGTCATCGATACGGCAGTTTCTTGACATACTGAGCGGTGATGAAATGCGGTACTCCTCTTTTAGTATGACATAATTGATCTAATTAAATTCGATTATTTAACTACTGCAAGTCAACAATTTGCTATGAATATTAAATAGGCTCTCATACCATCTAGAAATGCATTACTTAAAGTAATTGGACTAGCAGTTTTGCAATATTTCAAATTTTTTGATGAGCTAACTAGCACTGCGCGATTCACTCCACTTTCAAATTTTAAGGAGGATGCATTTATAAAATTTAATGCTAATAAGGGCGTGTATATATCAAGGTAAACAACGTTCACAATTCCGTAAAGCGGTTTTTATTGCCATGTATTTGTAGCATTTACATTACTTGCTTATTAAATTTAATTCGTTGTTATAATATGATTTAAACTGACCTTAGACATTTGAAATGACCGGCTCAGACACCCCCAACGATTTAGAGATTTATGAACTTTAATCAATGGTCATTTGAGGAAAAAGATGCTGGCAGAAACCTTATACACGAGTATGTTTACCTACAGTGATATGATGAACTTACCGTGAAACATCTCGTTCTACGAAGTTAAATGGTCAGCGACATAACAATATGTCATATATGACCCCGAAAGTTTATTCTTCAAGGTTTCTACAGAACTATTTCTACACAAATACAATTTACCTATGTCTCAACTTTTGCACAGTTCCTTGAAAATGATAATTCACAGAAGAAGAACGCAATGTGGATTATGTATGTACATTAAGACCATATATATGCCTTGTTGTTTGGTCGACTAATTTTTTGCGAATAAAAGAATTAATGGTTTACCTTTGCTAAATATACACATTAGAGCAAAACCCGAGACAAAACCATATAATAAATAGTTGCATAACTTGTGTAGGGTAATCCCGATCTGTATGGCCAGAAATTTCCACCAAAAATGTTTAAGCAAATTGCGTGAAATATCACAAACCGTTTTATATTTTATTGCAAACTTCATTGTAAAAAGCTTCACTGAAAGGCCATCCGATATTTTATACCGACCTTTAAAATCTTTTAACCTGAATCACCATTAAAGAAACAGTTAGAACCCTTAAGAAGTGATCTCTATCGCCTTCGACCACTTTGTTCATTGAAACATCTAGTATACGAAATTTTAATACTACGATATTCTACGTGGTCACGTGAGTTATACAATACAGCCCCCTCAAGTGAACAATGGGAAATACGGAAAACTTAAAATTTATACATTTAACTCAGCTAGAAGATATCCAGTACTTAATATTGAATTTAAGTGGAAAACTTCCCGTACCTAACTTCCTACACAAATATTGCTTGCAGTGGAAAATTCCTTTTATACTTTTCACAAAATTTTACTAAATGATTGAAAGAGTCTCTCTTTAAAAATTCCACTCGTCAAATTTCTTGAAAGGCGCGGTCGATCCTTGAAACTAGCAGAGATAGAGAGACGATTAAATAGGGAGAAAACTCACCTTGTATAAGGTAAAGTGTGTTTATTTATTTGTTTCAATACTGAGTATAAATACGCGAAGTCATGCCCAACTACGGTTTCCATTAGAAAAAACACAGACTTATGTCATAACTTGAAAAATTAGAGCTTAAATAAACAATTTGAATATATTGTATAATAATAATAATAATAATAATACTCACAGATAAAACTATCCACAATAATAGACCAGACATTACACTTATAGATAAAACACAAAAATCCATTTGTATTATAGACATTGCCATACCCAACACTAACAACTTAACTAAAACACATGCAGAAAAACACCGCAAATACACCGATATAGCTATCGAGCTTAAGACGCAATGGAGAATGAAATCTACTGTTATAGTTCCCATTATTCTTAGTGCTACTGGAGTTATACCAAAGACAAAACACCACAATTTACAACTATTAGGTTTAGACAAAAACACATACAAACATTTACAAAAAGCAGTCATTATCAACACATGCCATATTGTTCGTAAATTTCTAAACATCACACAAGATACTACATACAGAAATGATCCACAACGTATACATGTAAACAACAGCACTCCCTCACAACACGGTACACAACATACTGTAATATCTCCACCTCTAACCCAAACAAACACACAAATACAACTTGCCGAACAAACAAGTACAACAAATGATACAACATATACTACAATCAGAGATTCACCTCTGAAGCAAACCACATTATCACAACCCATTAGTATTCAACCCAAACGCAAAAGCCTAAACAGCACTTTAGACTCACATGACACACAACATACTGTAATATTTCCAAACTTAACTCAACCAACCACACAAACACAACTTCCTGAACAAACAAACGCAATAAATACAAGTAACACAACACGCACTACAAAGACGCCCTCACCCACACGACCTAGCACAGCTGAAAAACACAATACTCTTTCTTCTCAGAAACACACCACGTTATCACAAACACAACCCACTCGTACTCAACCCAAACGCAACAACCTTAACAGCACTACAGGCTCACAAAATACTGTAATGTCTCCACCAATAACCCATGCAACAACAGAAATACAACTTCAAGAACAAAGAAACGCCATAAATACAAGTAACGCAACATGCACTACAAAGACAGGTCCACCCAATAAAGTTACACGCCCTAGCACAATTAAAAAACACATAACTCCTTCTTCACCGAAGCACACCACGTTATCACAACCCACTTGTATTCAACCCAAACGCAAAAACCTATACAGCACTACTAGCTCACAAAATACTGTAATATCTCCATCAATAACCCAAGCAACCTCACAAATACAACCTCAAGAACAAAGAAACATCATAAATACAAGTAACGCAACATGCACTACAAAGACAGGTCCACCCAATAAAGTTACACGCCCTAGCACAGTTAAAAAACACAATACTTCTACTTCTCAGAAACAACCCACTCGTATACAACCGAAGCTCAAAAACCTTAACAGCATCACAGGCTCACAAAATACTGCAATATCTCCACCAAAAACCCAAGCAACCTCACAAATACGACCTCAGGAACAAAGAAACACCATAAATACAATTAAAAAACACAAAACTCCTTCTTCACAGAAGCACACCACGTTATCACAACCCCCTCGTATTCAACCCAAACGCAAAGCCAAAGAAACACTTACACAATAAACTCCATTTAATAAAATTACAGGAATTATTATAATGATTTTTTTTGTTTTGTTTTCCTCTTTCCTGATAGCATTGGCTATTGTGCCCATCAATAGGTATGTTGGTAAGTACGAATTACATTATCCCTAGATGTCCAATGTACGTGTGTGATTTTTTTTTTTTTTTTTAATGACCCTACATAACTTCACCAGACACAGACACTAATCGTTACTTGATTTTAATCCGTGCGATTAGTTAACCAGGCTAGACCTGAGTTCTCACAAGAAACACCGATAATAATAATAATAATACTATCCCTAGATTGCCAATGCACGTGTTTTTTTTTAAGAACCCTACATAACACTGCACCAGACACAGACACAGATACTAATCGTTACTTGATTTTAATCCGTGCGATTAGTTAACCAGGCTAGACCTGAGTTCTCACAAGAAACACCGACCATAATAATAATAATAATAATAATGGTTTTATTTAGTTAACCCGTCAACTAAAACAAAAAAACAAAAAATTAGAAAATTAACACAATTACAGTATAATAAGTAGAGGGCAACTAAATCGGGCGATGTTCAGATACAGACGAGGATACGCCTGATCTGCTCTTCCACATTACCCACTCATAAGTATATTTAACATATTAATAATGTTGTGCAATGGAATAACAGACAAAATTTAAAAAAAGAATTAATTTGTGATAACTATTAAATTATATGATGTATAATACATGGGTTCATGGTAATATAGAATAACATATTATCGAGCCCATAATTATCTACAACTTTTCTCTTTACACATTTTTTCTAAAGCCAATAATAACAGAATTATTTAATATATACGATTTTTTTACGATATCTAGTTAGCTATGCATTTTTTTCGGAAAACGAAGCTGGTAAAATAGCAATTCTTTCTCCATTCAATCGTCTCTCTATCTCTACTAGTTTCCAAAATCCAAAAAAAACCGACAGAAAACCTCGGAACGGGAGTGCCTCGGGCGCCACCTGAAGATTTGGGTCTTCTGGACAAGATGCGGGTGGCGACGGTATGCTCCAGTTTAACTTAAAGCGCACACCAATTTCCGAGCTAATTTCCCTAAGCGGGAACTGTAAATAATCGGAATCGGTAGCGGTTTCTACGGAAAAGCAGTTACAGGAAACCGAGAAAATATCCCCCCTTATAATTAAGGAAACGGAAAGTAGCAAAAAAATTACGGAAAAGCTCAAAATTACGGTATCTACTTACAAACCGTAGTTTACAATGATGCAAAAGGCTGAAACCAAAGGATATAAATACCGTTAAACACCAAAGGCAGAAAGATGCAAAAGGCAAAAGAATTTTTGTTTGGGTAAACCACCAAATGCAAAAGATCCCCCTAAATTAAGCGTTTACCTTACATAAAATTCGGCTATGCGGCTATGCCATGGAAGACACAACGGTTTTTCTTACCGGCATCGACACAGCATATTCGGTTATTTACATCTAAAAATTATAACTTCCTTAATTAATTCCCAGACGTCTTAAAAATACGGGACAGTGTCAAAATTCAAGTGTTTTAAGAGCGCACCTAACGGATGTACCTAATCTCGATTTAATCGGGGGCTGTTACTCTAACCCATTTCACTTCTAGTATAAAAACAATCGCGGGTAGCTGCCCACTGCAAAACTTATGTATTTTTCTTCCAATGGACTACATAAAGATGAAAGAATAATGGCATAATTTGTGTACACCGACCAGTTTTGGAGTGGGCGGCTACCTGCGATGATTGACGTGACTGTTTTTATATTAGAAGAGCAATAATTACGGTTAATTATACGTATCCAAATAGTCGGAATGAAATCTTCAAATTCGACAGTCCAGCAATGCCCTTTGTTCCTTGGAATGTCAGATCAAGCGGCGTAATCTGTTATCGCGTTGATATTTTCATTAAACTGCGCAACCTTGCCGGTTTAATGCTGGATTTTCGTATGCCCTTAAAAAACTAAAGTGAATTAATAGGTAATTAACGTACCTAAAACTGAATAAGATTGATTCTCTCTCATCTACCACACGAACGATTGCAAAACGGATAAATTCAATACGTAACTTACGTGCGTTATTGGGAGTACGAAAAACAAACAAAATAAAAACACACAAAGCTTACTCCCTCGTCTCCTAGAGCAAATAAGTAAATTCACAAACTACCATTTCTTAGTAACGAAGCGACTAACTAAAACGCTTCTACATACCGGGTGTTCAGCAGAGCTGGTATACTCCACAAATATATGGTATGATATGAAACTTCAAGGTGGAAAATGGATGCTTGGTTACATTTGCGCCACACCTCTTTAATCCTTAACCAATAGACTGCGTTAACCCATCACACGCGGGTCATTAATCAAAACCCACGGCCGTTTAAAAACTCGAAATTTAGGGCTGCTCCATGACATTAAGAGGAACAATTAATATGAATCAGTCATTTTAGTCACGTAAAGTACATTAAAATTGCGTTATCACTCGTCAGACTGTCGCCAGTAACTTTTCGTATAAGTCGCTAGCCGAAATTTCTGTAAGCGGATAACGACAATTTTAATCAAACCAAAATTGATCAAGGTTATTCCTTTGACACTTAAAATAGAAAAAGCCTCTTAATTTTGGTTTTAAGATTCAGAAAATTTGTCTAATAAGGTTCTGACTGGAAACTAATAATAATAATAAAACTACCTGAAACGGATTAGAGTCCTGATTAGAATTCTGGTCATTCTGGAGAGTGCCTAAATAGTTCCGTAACAGAATGTTGTGCCAAACCTCACAATTAAAAAGTTAAAAGGATTTTTATACGATAATTGTCAATTGAAAGGATAATATGTCGTTGCGCAATATGATAAAGAATTTTTCCGTATGTCACTTTTTGCTCTCATAAACAATGGCAACAGAATTTAATAATTAACGATTACATTCAAGTGTAACCGCTCATTAGTACAGGAACTAATTAATTGCCACGCAGCTTCTTCGGCGCTTTTGAATATTCATTTCTACACAATGGTCTTTTCTTTCAAATGTGCATATTACCTACATTTAAATTGGTATAGCTAATTATCAAAATGCCAGTAGAGTATCTAAATGCGAGAGGACTAAAGTGCATCTCAAACTCTGGGACTCTGTTTAAACACCATGATAATTAAGCGCACTTGAAATGACACCAAGCACACTCCAATTAGACGACGTTTTCGGCAAAACACATCTAATTAGCTGGCGGTAATAATGCTTACTTAATTGGCCGGGTTAAAATCTCTAAATTCAGAAGTCCAATAATACCAATAATTGTTCTTGGGAATTTCGTGACACTCTTAAGTTATTTGTACTCTTCGGCGTTCTTAACTAATTAATTAACGAATTAATAAATGGAACTGAAATTATAAAATATCCCTCATCTTCCAAATAGCGAAAGCTTTCGCAAGCTGCAACAATGATTGAAATGTCTCCACGGGAGTGGTTACAAAACTGGCCATTTATATACCGTATCTTGTTTTTACTATAAGCGGTTGAAATATGGCACAGAAAACTCTATTTCCACCCCCTGGAAGATAAATATGTTCCGACGGTTTCTAGTAATGAAGCGCCCGGTTGATTTCATTTACATACAGTGTGTTCATTCTGTCTGGTAGATTTCATGGGTCAAAGCGGGTGTGTCGTTACAACTTATTTTTTATTATAATTATTTAATATGGTTTGTGGTTTCTGTTTCTTTCGAAAACGAAAACGTTAGATGTTGCATCTTGTGGATTTTCTTATATTAAGCTTATATTCTTATATTAAGTATATTATATTAAATTATTCCTATTACTTTTTTCTTTGTCGGTATATTCAATGTAATAAAGAACCATAATACCACAGATTAAAATACTCCAGATATATCACGCCATGTAAAAATATGCTGCGCGAAATTTGGATTTCACCGCCAAGTGTGTTAAATCCAAATTAACTTTCTAGTACAGTTTCAAACCCAAACATTAAAATTAAAGTTCATTCTTTGTTAGAAAGATTTCTGCAACGTTCCTACGAAATGGCAAAGCAGAAGAGAGAAGAAAAAATCTTTTATTTATATAACATAATACCTAAAGGTATAATGTTACACCGTCTGCGATAAAAGTTTATCATTTATTCTTTGTAGTGAGTGAACTCCACTTTATAGTACGACAATCTCACAAACAAGTTGACAGTTGTAGCTTTGTTTATTCATTTGCAAAGGTTGTAACTAGTAGAAAATTGAAAAATGTTAAACATAGCTAGGTAGGTTATTCCTAATGTCCTTAATGAGTTAATATCTGATATCTGTATAGGATGAAATAATATTATTTACTATAGGTACCTACCTAATTGTTATTTAATATGGATTTAAGGTTTTGAAAAATAAGTACGGTAAATGCTTGTTATTTTAAAAAATCCATACTGGCGTACGATCGTTTTAATATACGTTCAGATAGCTGGCTATCGCGCGATGGGCGATGAAATGCTGTGCGATGCGATGAATTCAAACCTCCAAACGTTTATTAAGACAACTATTTTATGCGATGCGATGCTACTTTGGGCGATGGTCTGAAATTCAAGCAAGTTTGATTGATCACCAGTCATTGCAAGCGAAGTAGACAGTGGCTTTATTAACGAGCCCTAGCGAGTTTATAATTTTGCGGTGTCTGTCCGTCCGTTAGCACGATATTTCGGTAACGAATGGGCCGATTACGATAAAATTTAGTAGATGGATTCTTTATCAAGTTTGTGGATCGGAGTTCGTGAATTGGCAATGTAGCCCAAAAAATAAGGGAGGCCATTTGACATCTCCGTGAGTTATGAACCGAATTGTATGAAATTCAATATGCGTATAGATTTAGCCATATAAAACGCAATTCCAAAAATTGAGCCTAATCGATCAACATTCACAATGCCCTTTTCGCATCTCAACCATTTATAAACTGAATTGCAAACTTTTTTATTTATGAAGGTATTTTAATGAAATTTGATACAGGGACACTTGGAATAAAAGCAAATTTAACGCCAGTTTTAAAATTTGGTTTTGCACATGCTACAGCCATACCCAGGAGCTCGTTTTCTATATTTGTTTATTTGATTCTCAATATAGGTAATTAAATGTGGTCCAAAGTCATTTGAAAATAGACTTATTTTACAACAACCGATATCAATTTCACAAAAAGGTGATAAAATTCACAAAATACCGTTCCTTTCATATTGATGTATTTACCAATTTACGTTTTTATCCGGTTAAAGGTTGATTCTCACTATACATAACGTTTCCATACCATATCCATTCCATAACCATTCCGTAAATTATTATAGGGTACGAAATTGACCTTTAAGTGATATGTGCGTAAGACATTAAGTCGCGCGCTAATACACATTCGCCTTCCATATGTGAACGGAAAGGAGAGTGTGTATTAGCGCGCGGCTAAATGTCTTACGCACATATCACTTAAAGGTCAATTTCCTAGGTATAATAATTTACGGAATGGTTATGGAAAGGATATGGTATGGAAACGTTATGTATAGTGAGAATCAACCTTAATTTGGATTCTATATATATTTTATAGAGAACTTTCCGCCGGTAGTATGTGCCGTCTATTATATAAGTTTCGTTATTGTAATGTACATAGAACGGAGAGTGGAGACTAACCTGCGACTACTTTCGTAAATATGGAATATGGTACAAGAAATTCTTGCGATTAATTGCATCGCATGGCAACTTGTTAGAAAATGCAAGGATATTTGCTTGAGATTAATCGCATCGCATCTAAAAGTACCTCATCGCGCAATAGCGTCCTATCTGAACGTAGCTTAAGGCATATGTACGTCAACTTTTTGATAATTTTTAGTATTAGAAGAAATTATAGCTTATTGATTTTTAAGAATGCGAAGTTTAGCATGCGCTGTTTCTTTGACGTGCTGTGTAGATTGCCATTTACACCATTTGAAAATTTTTGTCCGAATCAATAATTGCAACAGATACTGCCTATGAGCACTACATTCGCCGACTTCTAAACTGAACTCTGGGAACTGTACACTAATTAACTTAGAAATACGTGAATATATATACAACCCTAATCCACTTCGCTCCGGTTTAAATCTTAAACACTTAGAAATTATTTTTAAGCTATGTTCAACTATGTCTACTAATACCGCACTTGGTGATCTTAAACCTACTGATGTCACTAATTTGTTATCATACATTTTTTTCACAATGAGTAATTGGTTCTTCTCATTTAACTGATCTTGTGATATCAACAGTTGTCCACAACCATTACACTTGTATTTATCAATACATTTTTTTGCTAAGTAACCTGCAAAATACACTGTTGCACAGTCCTCTAATGTCACTTCTTTTGGGGTAGAAGAAGTACTGCAACTGGAGGATATTGAAGATGACGAAGAGGACCTTTCATATTTTACGGATGCACAGTTTGCACTTCCTAAATCATCTACTTCCCCTTTTTCAACTAGTTTCGGAAATAACATCTCATCCTGGTCCTGCTCACAATTTGACGTTTCTGGAGGCTGCATAAGACGTGTCAACGTAATTATTCGTAAACTGGTTCTGAAGACTCTACTGGAGGGATTTCTGTTAAAACCACCTCTTTGTCTGATACAGGAGAAAAGGTTTTCCAATACGTCTTGATTTAATCGAGACGTGAGCAAAAAAGTTGTATCTTCTTCATTAAAGATACTAATAATCGAATTTATTGTCAAAATAAGACCATCTATAGAGGGAGGTTTCGAAACCTTACCCTTCCTATCAATTTTATGTAACGCACAGAGGACTTGTTTGGCTGTTTATCGTTTATAATGTAATCACCATTTAATAAATTATTTCGAAGACTTTTAATGAGATGAGGCACGTCATACACTACATAGATTTGCTGTCCTTCAAAAAAAAAAGTATGGTTTCTCTTTTGATACCAAAAGTTGCTTAAAGGTGGACACATTTGTGGTTGCCTGATCGCATATTATTGCCTTTAATTGCAAGCCGCAGCTCTTAATTTTTATGATGGCGTCTTGAATTAGTGTTGTCAATTCTTTGGAGTTAGGACCTGTATGCGACAAAAAATATGCAATTGGCAACTTCCATTTCGAGTGTAGCCCTCTAAGCATAAATACCATTGCTTTTTTTGCTCTTTTATTCCTCCTGCCGAATGGTAACCCAAGATCTTCATATCCTTCTATGCAGTCTAATGATTTTGAATATTCAATGATACTCATGATGGACATTTCATCTAGACACAAAACACATTTTTTCTCAATACTGTCGAATGTTTGTGCCTTTAATTGCAGCTGATGAAAAAACTGCTTTGTAAAACCCGGCTTAAATACCGAAGCACCTATCCAACGCTTTATTGTGGCTAGAGAAGGTAATTTAAAACCTGCAAAATAAAATTCCATAGATAGTCGACATCATTCGAATAAATTTACCTTTTTGCAAAAATCCTCGATAAGTTGATGGTGAGCTGTAGTACAACCATATAGCAAATTCCTTTTCATTTTTATTCCAGGAAGTATTATTTTTGTGAAATAAATTCATGTCGACAAAGGTTTTCGGATCTTTTTTTAATAGACTATAGCTGTATTCTGCTGAATTTGAAGACAGGGCACTTAAAGTCGCATTCTTCTTTTTCAAAGATTTCTTTAGGCGAGACATGTCTGCTCTTTTTCTTGAGAGAAGTTTTCGTTGATTCGACAGGCAAAGTCGAAGTTTCTTCTCTTTTGGAGTATCATTTTTAAACTGCAGCTTTCTTTTCGCGTTTTTTTCCGGTGGAGAGGGAAGGGAAGATAGTGAGTTTAACCACACCGATGTATCTGGGCTGATATTTAGCGTTTCCATTGTGTCAAAGGATGTACTAGGTTGTGGTGAGGGCGATCTTAGCAATTCGTGTGGAAATTCTTTCTTTCTGGTGTAAACTTTCAATGGTTTATTCACATGTAAATGTTCCTCGAAATGTTCGGTGTCAAAATCGTATTTCATAGGCACTGTGCCTTTAATGAGCCTTTCATTGGAAGATTTTGTGAAGTCTTCCAATCGGAA
The DNA here is from genome assembly GCF_008802855.1 of Photinus pyralis. Classification (NCBI taxonomy): domain Eukaryota; kingdom Metazoa; phylum Arthropoda; class Insecta; order Coleoptera; family Lampyridae; genus Photinus; species Photinus pyralis. Next base: position 45,200,269 of record NW_022170663.1, read on the forward strand.
ATGTTTTTCACAGATTTTTTTATTTTTTAATGAATTCGGTGACAGTGGAATCAGATGTGTAGCCCCTGTAAAGACGTGCTTTTTTATCTATAGGGAAGATTTATTTGATGATTGTATATAACTGGGCCACCGTGAAGCTGGTCGCCAAAAATTGGCGATTCGAAAATGTATAATGTCAACTTGATGAGAGCTGAGAGCACCAAACAAATTCTGCATAAATCCCCAAAGATAAATGAATTACCTTCTTCAGAATTCAGTGTAGCAAAACTTGTTTGGATGATTCATGGTATCTCTCCCGTTTCTGGAAAATCCGATTCCAGAAAATCACAGCCGGTCAACTTCATCATAGTGTACCGAAATGATTTCGGAAAACCTCCGGCGATTAATATAAGTACCCTCTTCTAAATTTAATGTAGGTATCTCAAACCAGCAAAGCTCAATTTTTAACGGCCAACTTCATGGCAGCATTAATTGGTAATAGTTCATATTATGTATGATTTACAATAAATGATCAAATACTATCAATGAAACAAGAATGACTAACCAGCATTATTAATCCAAACGCGGCACAGGTTTTCATCCTTAAAAGGAAATCCATACATTTTAAGATTGGGTTCCACTCGTTTTGAAACACCACATTGAAAGTACTGACAAACATTTCCTGCTTTGGCCATTTTTATAATTAACACAAAAGTATCTAGGTATTTAAAACAATAATAATTGTAATTACGATAGACTATTTAAAAAAATTAAAACACAAAAATACGTCTTTATAAACAGAAAATGTGTCTGAACTGTTCAAGTGTTAAGCTTAAAGTGTCTTTTTTTATATTCCTTAACGGTTAAGTAATGCGATTCCCTTTAAACCTTAATTCAAAGTTCATATTCGGCATCCCACAATAAATGGTTACACAATGCAAAACAGTCCGTTGTAATCCGTATCCGTAAAAAAATAACGAGAAAATTTATTTGCGAATATCCTAACTTTCGTAATTATAATAGGTATGCACCTTACATGGGATATCCTGACCTACAGATAAAGTGTTTTGACGGAAATATGATATTCTTTTCTTTAAATCATTTTATATTACACATGCCTTCTCAAATGTATTACAGTACAGTTTCCAACCATTCGTTTACGATGAAAAAAGTGCATTTACGAGCTAAGCATTTGAACATTTTACGGTAGTAGCGCTAGCAGACGGATTTCTGTTCAGCGCAAGCATTTCGTATATCTCATGAGCCGTCTGTAGTATTTTGTCTGTGATAATACGTTCTAAATCGGATTCTATTTTACATAATGAACTTTGATTTGTTTTTGTTGCTACCAATTGCTAGTGTGATGCTGTGGTTTGACAAAAACAGCATGATTCACATAGGTAATGTACGCCCAGTTAAGATAATCTGTGCGAAATTGCGAAGAGAAAACAATCTGAAGAAGGATTTTTGAATTCATTAACCCGCAAGTAATCTAATTGAAAAAAGTTTCAATACTGCCTAGAGAAAGTAGGGAAAGGTTCAATTGGCTCGATTTCCATGCGGCTTTTCCTTTTCACGTTAAAACTTCACAAACATTCTCTCGACAACTTATTTAAAAAATAATAATAAAATTTAATTACACGATTCAATGAAGTGACAAACTGCCGATCAAAATGGGAACGTGAAAATTTGCTTAATCAGTTGCGCCTAATTTGCATTACATTATGTAAATCGTGTATTGTTCTTAAGAACATTAATTCAGATATGCTACAATTAGTTCGGGGCGCCTTAGCCAGTGACTGCTAGAAATAAACAAAGATGTAGAAAACGGGGACTTTCACTTCAATCAATCAATTGAAATGTTTGCATAAATGTATCGATTATAACATTTTTAGAAATCGGCCATGCTCCGCGCCCACGCAAGCAGTGGGCCAAATTAGTTTTTTGATCCCAAAATTGTGACCTACACAGCTTCCATTCCGAAGATGTTCAGCGAGTTTGCATGCAAAGGGTAATTATATTTAATGATCAAGTAAGTTCAAACAAAGCTTAGCAACTTTCTATGGTAAATTTCCTGGTTTACTTTCATATTGGCCGCTACAAACTATTCGTCATGGACAATAATATCTGTAACATTATTGCTAAGGATAACGCGTTTAATATTCAAGGTTCTTGAATTTAGCTGTAAGGTGCTGTTAGACTCATAAAATATATTGCATGTTAAATAAGGAAGTGGAGGTAATTAATAATGATCACTCTACCGTGTTTCTGTTGTTTAGAATAGCCGGAGTATATTAATTAAACCTACTCTTTTTGTTTTACCGCAGACAATAATTTGTGCTTACAAATTTGGGGCGTCAAAAACCGGTAGAATATTTTCCAACATACCGAATCGCCTACAAACAAATTCCCACTAGTTCGTTACATTAGATGATTAAAATCCCTAACAAAACTTTTATGCTGGACTTGCTCCGTAAGAGCTTGCTAAAGATCAAGGGCAATGCGATTTAACGTAAGTAATCTTTCATTAGGAAAAATACAAATTTTCCACTCACTGACATCATGGTAACTTGATCAACTTTAACGCGAAAGTCTTGATCTTGATGATTATTAACGAACCACAAAGTCCGTTCACGATTTTGAACTTTCTGTCCATCTGTCTGTGTACATGATAACTCGCCAATTGGCTTCCGGAAGATTCCCCCTGAAAATTCGCCTCTAGAAGTTTTGCCCCCGAAAATTCACTTCTGGTAGATTCGCCCTCAGAATATTCGCCCGGAAATTTTGACGACGGAAAGATTCGCCTAAAGATTCACCCTCAGAAGAATTTTCCCTCGAAATGTTTACCCTCCGAGTATTGGCGCATGGAGAATTCGCCGGCGTCGGAATACTCTCTCGCCAGGAAATCGCTCCAAAGGAATTTACGTTTAGGAAAGTGGACCTCAACGAAAAACTCGTCCTTGAAATAAATTTGAAAGTTAACAGTATACAAAATGTTGCTTCTGGATTGTCTCCCACCCCCCAGCATTATTGTGGCGCCAGCAAGTTCCTTCCTTTATTTACAGTTTTCTCGGGGTATTCGCAATTGAGGTTCTTACCCCGATCTGCAAATAAGTCTCATCTAGACAGAGAACATAGAACGAATGTGGACGATTACATGCGACGGCGTGGAACCTTCGCACCGAGGTGGTTACGACAGAAGAGAGGAAAAATTTGCACGAATCCTGAACATTCTAGGAGGGGGTTTTTTATTTAACCCTAAGGAAGCTAAAAAAGAAGAACAAGAACAGGCGCGGTTAGAAATGCGATTTTATTTCGGATGTAAATATAGTAAATTAATATTTATGCTGCAGTACGTGTGTATATTCGGGATGAGATAAATGAAGCGGGTCATTGTAATTAAAACATCAGCTAGGAGAGCGAGTTAGTGTTGGAGTGAGTTTCCTGGGAGCAAATAGGTACTCCGATAGTGACTCCTTCCTTATCCGTGCGGGTACCTCTTTTGGGAACATACAGCGAGAGCCAGATTTCGTGGGCGAATTGTCTGGGGTAAGTCTATTTTGTGTTAGGTAAGGGTGTTTGGGGAGAATTTTTAAAGGCGAATTTTCCCACATAGAATTGACGATTTGATTACTAAGGTGTATTGGAAATTACAAGAGCACTGCAGTTTGCTCGTAGTCAATATAGCCACTTTTCCAACATTTTTTGTTGCCTTCTGCATTTGAACGTTTCATCATCCCTAGCATTAAATCGTTTCCTTGGTAATTAATCCGCACCACATCTTACTTGCTAGGGAAAATCGGAGTAATAGCGTTTAAAATCAAGTTTCTGCGTTAGTTATAAACCGAATTGCATGAAAATCAAAGCATAGCTTTAACCATGTAATACGAAATGCTATGCTTTGGCCATACCATTGAATAAAAACACTATTTTTATTCAATGGCCATACCCAAGAGCTCGTTTGCTAAATTTGTTTAATTAATTTTAATATTAAAAGGATCGAATTCAGGCAACATTGCTTTTTGTCAGTCTAATGCTTTACCAAAGAACGGTAAAAAAAAGATTTTTTAGTGCCAATAAAAGTGCCATTCCCATGAGACCTAGAGGGACTTTTTCATTTAGAAAAAAAGTGGAATCTGTATAAACAGCATGGAACCAAACAGACCATATCATAACGTTTTTAACTTAAACAATACACTTAAATTAACATAAACAGTTTCGCAATATAGGAAAATATTCTAGAATAATTTACTCTTCCGGTTCGCATGTGCCATAACGTACCAACAAAAAGAGGGAGAGAACAAGTAAATGACTCGTCGTTAATTTAGCACAACAATTTTACATTTCTGCCAGAAGAACGATTGTAGTTACCGGAGATTTTCTGTCCTTTAGTTTCAGGGATAAGGAGTTATGTTAACGCTAGAACCACTCTTATTTAATCGCTAAGTACATTGGGCCAACCAAAGCCGAGATTTCTAAAGTAGCGTGCCATTATGCACCTTTGAATCTTCAAAAATCATCCAATCGGAAGGCCTGTCACTTCTTTTCATAAATTATGATATAATTCCCCTGTTAAATTGCCTTCTGGGAATATCGGGTTAACAATTTGATTCTCGAAAGTGCGAATTTTCGTTATCCCAGTAATCAGTTCGTACAAGAAAAGCAAAGTAACAAACACAGAACAAGAAATTACAAAATCTAATACTCTGATTTGATTCAACTCGAAGAAATACGCATAGAACTATAGTTAAATACAAGAATAAGAAAACAAAGGCGATCAAGTTCCATTTTTATTTACATGTTCTTGGATGTAAATTATGAGTTTGATCCATAAAAAGAAATACAAAAAATGCAATGCCTATTTCGTGATCATGTGCCCATGCTAAATTTTACCTTGTTCTAAAATTCCTCTCTACCACATAAGAAATTACTAGTACATTCTCCTGTACAAAATATACACACGCCTCTGATTGCTAAACAAAATTTTAATCCAACCAAAGGAATGGTGTCACTGAAATTAAAGGCACAATTCCAATCAATGAAACAAACTAACCAAAATCCTTTGTTTGGATTAGATTCTTATGAATAAATATAATACAGAATCTGTTTATGCAAATGTTTCATAGGTCGATTTCTTTAGGAATATTAAAATTACTTCATATAATATTAATATGCAAATTTCTCAAGTAACCGGCTACTACTTTATATGAAAAATCATCAAATAAATTCAAATCGATTGTTAAGTCAAAGCCGTAGACTGAAACCACACGAAGACATCAACGAGCGCACCTTAAAATGTTAATTTGTGAAAAGTTTGGCAATGGCGAGCTTAGTACCCATTTAATTTAACACAACCCTTCAAGTACGCGTAAGGAGGTACAAATATCTTGTCAAAAGTCATTTCTTCTTTTCCATCTCCATACAAATAGCGCTTTAAAAACGTTCTGCATGAATTATACCCCATATTCAGGTGTGAAATTATGTAATTTTGCAATTGTACAGAACGCTGGGTTGGCAGAGCAACCTTAGCGGTTACTCGTCTCACTATAACATAAGGCCATTGAAAATTGAACGATAATGTAGTTAATTTCCGTAACTATTCTGAAGATTTGTGTGAAAAATCGCTCGGCGTGACTTTGACAACTACTAAAATTAGGGGTCTGATTTGAAGGCTGGTACCAATTTTCCGCTCTTCCACCGACTTTCGAAACCTGGTGTTAATCTCCTACCCCAAACAAAACCGACTGGAATTCCACTCCAACCTTGTACAGAAACTCAGATCATTAAATTATCATTACTAAAACCATTTTAAAAGGTATCAATTAATGACGCATGCTAAGTGATAATTCCGTAATAGAGTATTAATGCAACCGGAAGTATCACAGCACGATCAATATGTAGATATCCATTTTCTTGCGTGCAATTGTCACATCCTGTAAGTATAACTTGTATGATTTTACGTAACGCTGGTATGGTATGCTTTGTTCTATTGTTTTGTTATACTCCTCTAATTACAGTACAAAATACAAGATGTGTGATACGATATTTTACTTTACTCTCATAATTTATAAGTTAATATTTATTAATAATAATCGTTATTCATTTTATTACTTAACTTTGAAAGCGTCGCATATTTAGAAATTTATGGCCGTGTTACCCAATAAATTGTTTACAAAGAGTATTACTTTCACACATATAACATATCTACAAGACAACGTGCTTGAAATATTAATTGTGGGGGTCATTTTGCAACAAATTCGCGTTACCTTAATAACTATAGGGTCCGTGGAACGGAAATGCAGCTCATGTACTGTAATTAATATTTAACGTATGGTTCCAAAGCATAACTTTTGACGGTAATTATTTTTTGTTGTCAGACGATTTGTTAATGTTAATGTCCTGACATCCTAGTTTCGATCAAAAATCTTAACCTAATTTCTTACAATTACTTTACAATGTAAAAACAAGAAGGCGCCATTATGGTAGATAACATCAAATATAAAATATTCTGGAAGATTCTCTGTACAGCCTAATTGTTAGCCGTGATTAATAAATGTATAACAACAACTAGACACAATGCGGTTTCTTAGTATACCTATTGTTCTAGCTGGTCGTGCCCTAGCTTTTATTATCTGCTATTTTAACTGTTACAATCACGCAAAAATCTTAATAGTTTCGGGGTTTCAATTAAAACCGATCACTTTTTAACCTGATCATAATTGAAAAGAACGTTTTACAAGAATGAGGTTAGGATTGCAAACGATTTATCTTATCTGTGCCATAGTCAAAAAACTATCGAAAAACTTTAAACTGCGGTAACTTTTTGTTGTCTGCGATTGAAGCATGTCACATTCAAATTAAGTTTTTGTTAATTGAGAAAGTTGTACACGTTGGACCGTTTCGTTAACTTCGGATGCAATCAAATAAAGCTACGGAAGCGTAGAAAGGTTATACAAGTTATTTTTGTTAAACTAATTTACAGTCCAACTGTAAATTAACTTATTTATCAGAGAATTCGAAAGAGCTGCCAAAATTGAAGAGTGGGTCTGGACTTATGCTGCTAAAAAAAGGTGACGTGCGTTTGGCGATTGACTATCGAGGCTTGAATGCGTTGACTCAAGCTGATCGAGGTACTACCAGGTACTCATAAACTGATAAAACTGCGTTTGTAACACTTCATGGGATCCGCATGCCGTTCGGTTTAAAAAATGCACCGGATACATTCCGGTCCCTGATCGTTTCCAGACGGTCTACGACCAATCTCTAAGACCGATAACTTTGACTACCCCATACTTAGTGATGTTGATGGGAACCCTTAGCACGAAGTAATCACGAGAAATCCCAAGATCGCAGAAACGTATAGGTATCAGGACCAGCATCGCCGAAATGCGCATTACAAAGTTGGTGATCGAGCAGTATTATTGAGCAAAGCGCAAGATACTTATGGTTGGGTCGTCATATCCCGACGCCATGTTATCACCACCCGCACATTAGTAAGAGAGGTACTGCATTGGGGTAATAATCACCCTCCACTTTTTGATGGAAGTACAAGTTTTGAAGTACCAGGAATCCGAATCAAACAAAATCTAGATGATGTCGGTCTGTCTGTTTCTATCCTCGTATCCGGCTGAACAGATTGGAACTAGATTTGGCACACATATTCTCAGACATACAAGGAAGAGCTGATAAGGCAGAATGCGCATGCGCAGGGTGCGGGTAGTAGCTGTGCTAGCTACAGCAAATTTTATTAGCGTTTGTATTCGGGAAATCTATCATACGAGATATAAAAAACTGAGTTTCTTCAAAACCTCACTTTTCCGCACGAAAGCATTTTGTTGAGTCCCAGTACCTTCCCATTAACATGTTCGCTTCTCAAGGATGATTTTGCTTTTTATTCAGCAAATAAGAGATTTTCTTCTGCACAGGCAGTTTCAGTAGGTATATAAATAATAAATTTACTTATGCGCATGCACCTTTTGACATGTTTAGTATAATCACAGATCTACATACACAGATTGCTAACCTTATGCATTTTTTGGGAAACAAATTTAGGTATACTTAAAAGCGCCCTCTATTGCGGAGCAGTATAAACATGTATCGTTTAAAACTGTAATATGACGCCTATGGATTTATGCGTTAGATGTCGCTGAAACAAAATTAAAGCTAAAGTCACTTGATATTTAGTGACTTTAATTAAAGCGCTAAAGTTTGCACAATTCGAATTCCTTAATATTCGTATTATTACAGTGGTATGGATAGGAGATACGTTGAGCCATAATTGTTTAATTTAACACTGGAGCTACTCATTCGTCGTAAGGGAGTTATTCTTATTAAAAGCGGGTCCCTGTGGTCACAGATACACACGAACATAGGGCAGGTTCTTAAAGAATCGTGAAGGTTTTGTGAAGTTGGCGGAAACTATTTGCGGCTTTAAAGGTCTTGACAGATTGCTGACCGCAAAGGCATACTTACAAACTATGTATATCTCTGCCATCATTAACGTTACACTCTTTACCACGCCGATAAGATATAAGATAGGGAGGTTATTTTCGAAAAGTTGATAGTTTTCGAGTTGTAAGCACAAAACTGCTAAAAAAAATACCTTTTTCAACTTTTTTTGTATTTTTTTCAATGTTGCGTCATGAAATTTTGTTAGCAAACCTCAGATTCGGATTCAGCACCCCAAAAAACATATAGAATCAAAGAAATCAAAACTACCCCACAACTTTCCTGGTACAAATAGAATTAAACTGGATTATATGCACACTTTCCCTCTTTAAATTTTTTGCAGCGACATCTAATGCATAAATCCATCAGCATCATATTACAGTTTTAAACGGTACATGTTTATACTGCTCCGCAATAGAGGGCGCTTTTAAGTATACATAAATTTGTTTACAAAAAAATGCACAGGTTAGCAATCTGTGTATGTGTAGATCTGTGGTATAATCTATTGATTTGTTACAGTTAACACCTCAGTAAAATCGGTCCACAAATAAGAGTCACTTCTACGCATGCGCATACAGTTTTTCACATGTTGGTGCTATTGCCATACATTAAAAATTCGGAGAATAAATAAGAAAGTTAAGTCTGCTTAGACGGATATGGCTTTCCTTTCTCTCTATTCCCGTTTTCTGCGTTTCTATAGTTCGGCGTCCTTTTGTTCAGGCCCAACACTCACATGTAATGTTTTGTATTCCTTCCAACGCCTCTCATTCTTTCAATTCCCATCCTTGTGTCATCGCCAATTCTTTTTTCAGCAATTTCCTTAATAGTATACTTTCTGGTTTATTTCCTTGCATAAATTCCAAAACTAATAAATCCCATAGATAACTGGCTTATGGCGGCCAAGCGTTCATAGCGACGTCGCTTTTTGATCCTTCGATGTCCGGCTCTTCCTATCATTGCGAGGTAGGTTAATGGTAGACCTATAGTTTGTTGTCACAAAATGGCCGCTGTTATCTCAGGGTCTTGATAAGAAGCTTTTGCAATTAAGCCTGAATGTAGACTTGATCTACAGCTCGAAATGGACTCGGAACTTGAAACGCCGGTGTACACTTGAACTCTGTTTAATCCACGAAAGGCTGCTTAGAAAACCATTAATATCACCGTAACGATGGTACATTGATTCGGACTTTAAATAATGCGCGGTGCTAATTTCCAGCCTCATATAAGGGAGAAAAGCTATCTCGACTTAAAACTACGTTGTCGCAATGGCCCACAACTGGTGAACCGCCAAAGACATAAATTCTATTTAAAACGATTGGAATTACACCACTATAGAAGCTTTCTAGTAAGTGTAGTGCCGAAAAAAGAAAAGCACAGAAAATCCACCGACAGATGGTGCCAATGACAATTTGGGTATGCTAGAGGATCTCAACAAATTAAAGCAGTGACTGTAAAACAAAAATAACCAATACGTACTTACTAAAATAAACTGTTAAACTCCTCTTTTTGTACCTTGCTTTTTTTCTAAACTCTTTCTCATCTGCCCTCCCTCTCTCTTTTATTTTCGCATCATTATTCTGTGTCTATTTTTTTTCCGACACAACCATTGTTCCATCATGCTTTCCTTTCTCTCTCCTTTGGTTGCATTTATAATAGTTTTGTTTATCATTCATTTTTCACTCTCCGTTTATGTTCTCATATTCTTCTTATTATTCCTCAAGCGTTCTTCTGTAATTCTTGACACTGTACCGCTCTTTGTCTTTGTGTCGCTAAATTCATCGCTTCTCTTACTTTTCTTTCTAAAAATCATCTCCACGCTCCTTGCTCTTACTATGAATTCTTTTAATTCTTGCATTCTAGTTTATTTACGACCTAGTGCGTTATCGCCCACCCTCTTTTCCCCAAGGGTGTTTTCACCTCTATAACCATCCATGCTTCCGTTAATTAGTCTCCGTCCTCTCTTTTCGGTCAGTTATAATCTTAATAATATTCACTCTCAGTTGCACTCTTCTTTTCTTGTTTACCCGCCAATGCCATTCTCATTTATTCCCTATTTAAGCGTGTAGATCTCCTCCTAGTTTCCCCGTCTCCTGTCTCTTCTACTACCTACCTATATTTTATAGTTTCGTTCATACTTTCTTGAATGCAAATCGTTATCACTTTCATTTTTCCGTCCATCGTTTTCTCTTTCTCTAATCGGTTTTTTACACTTTTTATAGTTCGTCGTTTCTATCCTTGTTTCTACAAATCTTATTACTCACGATCTCAGAAAGGTTTATTTTTATTTTCTCAGCCACGTTCCAGAGCATACTTGTCATTTCTGCTTCGCCTATTTATCTTTTCCTTTACTTCCCATTGTGATCCTCTACTCCTCTCTCACCCTCCTTCTCCCATACCATCTTCTATTACTTGCGAATGTTGTATCTTGTATTTCAGCAACCATACACAGGGCAACGATGGCAGACTTTGGTGGAAATACTGGAGGGGAAAATAAAAAGAAGGGGTGATCAAGATGTAAATTTCTTCTGCATAAAACGCATCCATTAAAGAAGTAATGTCTAGTAATGACCTGTGCATTAATTAGGATGCAAGTCTTTCAAGGATTGTTGGCTTCTATACAATCAAAAGTGTTCCATTGTGTCCCAAAAAGTTGTCATTAAAAATTTTACATATGAAAGCTGCATTCTTATTTTTTTCGGCGACATCAAGGTCTTGGGTTCCTTTTTTCTGGACAGGTCCAAGTGCGCATCCAACGTCTCCAATAACAAAGTGTAAAATTGTTAAGTTTTACACACGAATGATCTTCTCTTCTCAGAGTGCATGTAAAAATGAGAAAAGGCGCCGTCACACCGGAAATTTTTTTTTTTTAAATTCGATTAGAAATGGATGGATCTTATTATATTACATCATTAAGGTTTTTACACCAAGTAACATTTTGACAGTCGTGTAGTAAAAAACACTTTGCCGTTATAAATCCATCGGAAAGCATTTACAGAATGAACTTTTTACACAAAATTTTTTATGCAATTTATAATAACTCTACAGCATTACAAAATGCGTGTATAGAAACAAATTCATGCTTCAGGAATCCTAATCCAGTTTCTAATTCCTCACGATCATTTTTGCCGTCCCTTTTTTTAATGTGTTTAATTAACAACATTCCGACGCGTTTCTTCTACCATGTCATAACAACGTTGACACAATTTCCTACTTTTATTCAATTAAATGCAAATAAGGCGCTGGTTATTAATTCGTATTCAACACAAACTACAATGGGCGCATAATAAGTACCATTTCAAAACAATAAGGTCGCTAATGCAGTTGAGAGCTCTTCGCGGCGAGTTGATCCATTTTGTTTAAAGTTTGGGCAAAAAACTCATTACAATAAATCTGAAATAGGAAATGAATCTGATTGACTGGAACCTGTGACCTTTGAGTTGATTGCATAAATTAAAGCTTGATCTAGTATTTAATGTATGGCCCAAGGGTGAACACGACGAAAGTGGGAGGTGGGTTACCGTGTTGTCAAGAACCTTCATCAGGCCGTTTTCACTTGCTCATCCCCTACAACAAAATGTTTGGGCACCCGAAGCCAGATCATGTCCCCGAGGCGTTTGTCGAAATTTTCGCCAATTTAAATAAAACATCGATTTGTGGGTAAATACCGTTTCATGACCTGAAATCTGCCCATAATGACGCAGTAAAATAGGAGCGATACACCCACATCACGGTTGGTGTTGGTGCGTGCCGTTGCCTGCTCGTCTATATTAGGTAATTCCTTGTAGGTAATGATACAGGTAATTGTAGGACATTGTTAAAAATGGTAACATTTGACTTTTGCATTGGTACCTACGTATTTTTGCATCGTTGAGTTGCATAAGGTACTTTCTGGGAGTGTTGAATTTTTGAACCAAAAAATGGAGTGCTAGTAGGCGAATGAATGTTATCCACAATTATAATTTAAATTTCATATAATCAGAAATGAAGGTATTTGAAAGTACATTGTGGAAATGCACAATCTAGGTAGGTGTAAAGTAAGGTGGTCGACATTTAGCTATGTATCAGATTCAATTCAAAAGGTCATAAAAACATTCGATGAAGGAAACCAAATGATAGTGACACGCCTTTTAAGAAAATTACAGGTATCAAGTGCTTTGTTTGTAGTGTTAAAGACGCTCATTTATCCACCCACAATGTTATGATTTTCATTGCCAAGGTCTACGAGGTAGTGGCCACTTTGCTAAAGGTCAATTATGGGCAGTGCTGTTTATAATTTTAGACTAATCAATGTGCAGGATTCCATGAATATTTATATCATATAAAAAACAAATCAGAACTTTGCTGTTATAATGATAGTCAATGGCTTCAGAATTCTCCTTTCGCATGCCTTCCCTATATCTCTTCTATAAAATTTAATAACAAGTTATAAACGTGGTCACTCGCGATCGACGAAAGTGCATTTTTCCCGCACAGAATCAGCAATAACTCAGGAAGGAAGTGATAGTGATAGGGACACTTTCTGCCAAATCTATAACAGACACAACACAAACAAACAAAGAAAAGGGGTAGTGAATAGCGCGGCACATAAAATATTGCGTAATAGCAATTCTAAAGTCTGACACTGATCAGGCTAATCGTATACTAAAACTGTAATTAATACCTACTCACTAAGAATCAATAATTCGAATGACTTTACAGTAGCAAAAGCCAAATCTTGATCGATCACGGATTATCCATACAACATCCGTATAAAAGCATAAACGTGACGTTAAATAAAAGAAAAATACGTTACGATACAAAAATAACTAAAGTTCTATTCACAGAAATGCAATCTAATTAATTCAGAATGTAAGTCAGGTAGTATGGACAAATTTTCGTAACTAAACATTGTAGATATCGGCTTCGGACGAACTAATTTACAAAGCAACGGTGGCTAATATCGGTATAACACAGCTAATCCGAAGGATACAATGTAATCAAACTAACAGAAATAAATTCTCGGAGTAATCTCCAAGGTTTCGTAAATACTTGCGGTTACAATTCAGGGACAATGATCGAAATCTCCAGATACAAACTTCGAGTAGGTAGTAATGTTGGTAGAATGGAGTAGATTTACCAGGTAAATGTTGGTAGAATTAAATTTTTGGTTTCACCGAAATAGTGGGGAATCTGCCGATAATATAGAAACTCATCTATCGCGTGGCGTCGCCAATATCAATCCTAATAAGATGGCGGGTCCAAGTAAAAATTGCGATGTCATTCAAGTACTGCGTAGGCGTGGGTAATATCTAGGTAGATACAAACGTAAAAGGTAATGCAAAAGAAAAAACGATGAGAATCCGAAAGCGTTTTGGTGTTTTATTAGATCCCGAAAGGGTGTCAGTAGAGTACCTGGTATGATGCACTTGACTGACGAGACATGCTCAACCCTTCAACAAATTATTACGCTCCTTGTATTGATTTACCACACATCACACGTATCATGGTTGACGAGGCCATGGCTAAACTAAAAGATAAACAGACGCCTCGTTATGACGAAATTCCATGCTTTCTTGTTAAAGACTAGACGAATATTCATTAGTCCACTTTATACTATTTTTAATTTAGTTTTTTATTTTATTTTTATGTTGCCTTTATTTTTGAGTGGGCGGAGTTTCAGCCAAGGCTGCTCTACCAACCCGCCCCACTATACATTTACAAATATCCATGCCCGAACCCGGATTCGAACAAGGGACCCTTAGCACCACAGTCCAGTTTCAACTGAACTGCGCCACACGAGCCGGCCTCTTACATTGGCATGCTTTGTGCTTTCTCTAAGGTCTTTAAAATGGTTTTATATGAATTCATCTCGCCACGTCAACACGGCTTTATGCGACATAGGTCGACGACAACCAACCTCGTTCTATTTACAAATTACGTGATCTATACTGATTTTCAGAAAGGTTATGCAAACTTAGTAAAACTTTATTTTTGTTCTGTTATTGGATACTTGTATCTGTTGAACAATAAATATTATGAATATTATAGTCCGGGAAATAGAGACTGAAAATGGACCATTTCCTGCAAAACGAGAAGTAGTTGCAATTTTTTTTGCATGTCATGGAAGAATATTTGGGGATTAAGAATCCAAGTTTTCGACCTCCCACTCCTTGTGCTTCCCTCGTACCACCCTTAAAACCAAAGAAATTTGGTTGGTTTTTTAGTTTTTCAAACATATCTTTTTATAACTTCACTTTACAAGAAAATATTGTTATCAGAAATTGTAGACTATAAAATTCTCCACAACTTTGATATACACTACTTCTTTGTGAAATGTTTATTAAACACGATATATAGCTTCAGAGTTGCTTATATTTTTAAGAATTCTAAAATTTGCATGTGGTTGATTTAATCAAATTTTATACTTTATCTCTATAATTATGAGTTTTATGAGAAAATATCTTGAACTTATCGTGGTATAAATCTCCCTACCCTGCTCCCTTATCAAAGGGGATGCATAATAATTCAACTTTCAACCCTTGCTAGTGGGAATATTTAAATCACTGTGAGATTGTAGCGCTTTCTTATATACGTTTGAAACAAAAAAATTATCTCACTTCAGCTTCATCCTTCCACCCCCCCCCCCCACAGCGGTAGGAATAGATATTTAAAAGAGGATTATATAGAATTATAAATGTATGTAATAAGCGTTGTACTCCTCTATTCCTACCGGGGGGGGGGGGGGGATGAAATTGAACTGAAGTGAGACAATCTTTTAATTTCAAACGTGTATTAGAAAGCGCTACAATCTCACAGTGATTCCAATATCATCACTAGCAAGGGTTGCAAGTTTCATTATTATGCATCTCCTTTGGTAAGGGTAGGGTGATTTATACCACGATAAATTCAAGATATTTTCTCATAAAACTCATAATTATAGAGATAAAGTATAAAATTTGGTTAAAACATCTACATAGAAATTTCAGAATTCTTAAAAATATAACCAAATCTCAAGCTCCATATCTTTTTTAATAAATATTTCACAAAATAGTAGTGTATATCAAAGTTGTGTAGAATTTTATAGTCTACAATTTCTGATAAAATATTTTTTTCTAAAGTGAATCATTAAAAAGATATGATTGAAAAACTAAGAAACCAACCAAATTTCATTGGGGTTTTGGGGGTGGTACGGGGGAAGCACATGGGGTGGAAGGTCGAAAACTTAGATTCTTAACCACCAGATGACCTGTCTATGACATGGAAAAGAAATCGGAACTACTTCTCATTTTGCAAGGTAATACCCTCTATTCCCTGGAGTATTATATCAGAATGAGAACTTAAGAGAAAATTGTGAGAGAAAGTAAAACCCTAAAAAATGTATTAAGGTAAATTTAGAGGAATCATCTAATATACAGATCCGTAAAAGCGGTTCAATGGAACATACCCACAGACATCAAGAAGAAAGAGAAATCACTCTAAAGATAAATGGCAACAACCAAAACACTAATCCCTTTTCACAGGTAAGACAAGAAGTCAGTAAACGTAATGGCGTACCAAAGAAAAATTTGCATGCAAGCAATGCGAAAGCAGAAAATTCACTGAAGGGGAAAAGAAATGCAACTGCGCGCAAGATAAACTTCAAGAAGGGAAAGGATAAAGAAATAGCATGAAAAACATCTGCACGACCTCCGTGGGCGAAACAAAGAACTATTATAATCAGAAATCTATAACACTTAAGTAAATAACGAGGGTAAGAATTTAAATAAGAGCACAAATCATAAAGTTAAGCGGAATTGAAATCAATCAGTAAGAAAGTAACGTTACATAGTTCCATGGTGTATAATGTACTATTTATTATATCTGCATCAGAATCGCTGAACGAGCGAAACAAGGCAATTAAAGCATGCCCAAGTTTAAAGGTTGCTAAATAACGTTACTTCAAATTTGATATATGAAACTATAATCTGGGTCTGAAATAAAAAATCCTCTCAAATCGCTTTCTACAAATTCAAAAAATGTCTTTGGATTGTATCCTTTTATGGAAAAAACAATGGTAGAAATTTACACAGAATTGTGATCACGAATGCTGAGGTAGTGCTAGGAGATACGACACATGTTTACGACGAACATCTTATTCAATACTCATTCTTTTATACTGTAATATGCTGTGTAAAAAATCTAAATTTTTAAATCGAAATAGAACTGTAAAGTGTATTCAATAATTGATGTTTTCTAGAGACATAAAAGGTTCTAGAAATGTTTTATTAGTATTTTTTTTATTTGTGGAGAAAAGCTGTTCTACCAACCCCATCCATTCCATATATTCTTAAAGTCTTCTAATCTCGACCGGGCTCTTCAGAGCTTTCTATGTGATCTGCAGATTCTCGTCCCTACTTCAGGACTTACTCAGTCATGTCGAATTTAAATGTACAGTTACTTCTAATAACCTGGTCACTGCTATAATTTGACACATTCACGCTTCTAATGTATGGGATATTAAAAGATAAAACTAATAATCTTATTTCTTTTTAACTTTGACTGCTGTATCGATGTAATAACAACGTAGCGGCGCGCAGTCATCGTGTCTAATTAATTAAAAAAAAGTCATTTTGCACGAACGTGAAGTGAAATCTCATTTAGCCGCCAATAAAACAATAAAAGACAAACTGCGATACTTTCTAAAACGTGTTAAAACGAATTTGTTTATTTGATCAAAAATCTGTTGCAATCTTCTCGTTATAATTATGGATCTCGGCGCGTTCGTATCGTACCTAATTAAATTAGATTGACGCTGGCAAAAAGTGTGTTAATCAGGGAAGATAAATGATTTTTATTAACTTCGAAATTTCGAAAAAAGTTAAATTGAACGGTACCGTGACTAAAGTGATTTGTTACGGGTCCGTCGAAAATTTAACTACCGTACGATTAAGTACATCTTAATGAGAAAATTCGGTTCATTGATCAGGTGGCTATCTAGTTTGGAATCGTGGGAAAAGTGTATTTCAAGTAAGAAAAAGTTTGGGCTTGTGCTTTGCGGCTAATAAATAAACTGCACCAATATAGCAAAAGAGCGACAAGGTCACTTCCGGTTGACGAGTATTGACCAAAATTGAATCCCTTAGTCCCTTGAGCATTGTCTACCTATTACTGAATACAGAACTGGAAAATTCGAAACCGTTTGTGGGTTATCATGTACACAGGCGGACGGAGGGAGGGAGAGCAAGTCCAAAATCATAAACTCGCTTTTTGTCGCTCGTTAATAATGAAACATGACGTATGCATACTACGACTACGAGCTCGTTTTTTTTTCTAAATATTGAACGACACCATACACAGCTTTAACAAAATTTATTTAGCATCTACACTCTCTACAGGAATGCATTTGGTCCAGTGTTTCTTCAGCTGTTTCAGTTCATAAAAAAAATCAGTTATGGTTCAGAAAACGCTAGTACCACGTTTTTCAGGCATTCAGGAAATTTTTCCCTCCTACGGTATTTTTTTATAAGTCGCATAGTGGTAAATCTGGGTTGTATAGGAATGGGACTAACGGCTTTGCCTGGGTTTTAGGATATGCCATTTCCTACTACGCAAAAAAATATTTTCTAAATATGCAAAGATGGCGCACTCTCGCTGTGAATAATATTCTTGATCTCAACGAAATTGAACAGATTTTAAAGATGCGAGTTTTTTTCTCGTTTTGGACCATCTCGCTATAAATTTGGGAAATCTTTGGATTTTTTTTATATACGAATTCTACTATAGAAATCTTCTAATCCTGAAGAAGTAAAGAAATTTTCTAAAAATGGTACTTGAAATTTTCGTTGAAAGAATAATCTTGGTCAACTTCTCGGTAAATAATGTCGAAATCACAGAATTGCGAGCCGAATTGTCATAATTCCTGAATTTAAGTTAAAATTGAAGAGTTTAGATCAAGATTTCGCAGTTTATGTGAGTAATTCGCTCCAATAAAATCCCCTTCCTAATATTTACTTATAAGGAAACTCGTCCCATGTAAATTTGCCCCGTATAAAAACTTTGCCTCGGGGAAAATATAAACAAGTACATAGACGCTTTTTGCTTGAACCGAACTTGAATTTTCCGGAAGCGGAACCAATATTCTGATATCGATTCAGGAACTAGTTTTGTGGGGTGGATTTCTTTCTCCCTGGATCCTAATATTCTAAGGATGTATTTAAGATCTACGAACATAATCTACTAATATAATATAAGAGAATATTATGGGGCAAACTCTATAGCATGCATTGTAACGTTCATTTTCTGGGTTGAATGTAGCCGTAGGGAGTGTCTTACTGAATGCGCCTTCAGTGTGTTAACAGAGAGTACCATCGGGCTTGAGTAAATGTCACTTTTGCTTTTGTAGTTCCAATGACAGCTACCGATTTGGTGAAAGATGTTGAAGTCTCATGAAATTCCAGAAATTGGCGCAATGATTTATCTAAAGGTATTTACGTGAATGAGATTTACAAACTTTAATCTAGGTAAGCATATTTTTTACCATGGTGTCTCTTGAACCATATCATTAAATAGTTGTGCAATATATTATGAGTTCCGAGTTATGTTTTCATCAAGCGAAAATATTTGATGCGGTATAATTTGAACATATTTCTTCGCGACTTTCTGTTTGACAAATTTGTGTTGCGTTATTACTTAGCTCTTGTACAACTAGAGTCATCTGTTGTTTTACAGAGAAAATCTTCCAATTTCGAATGTTTAGGTACAGTCTATTGAAGTTGTCTCTCGCATAGTTCGAAACGAGTGCGGTGCCGACAGTACGTATAGTTTGTACCGTTATTTGGATTCAACGCTCTCCAGAGTGCCGACGCAAAATGCATTTTGACAGCAATTCGGCACCAGCCTAATCAAAACGATGGAACCTCTTGCTTCCCCTATATCTTAACTCGAAACAGTATCGTTAACACTTCCAGCATTCGACAGCTTGATCTATTAACATACTGTCAAATTGGGCAGGTGTGGTGCATTTCCATCCATCATCCGGGATCGTAGCATTGCCTACTTTGAGTTTCCGAAGTTCGAGTCTTCCTTTTTAGAAGCATGTGGGTAACATTATTTATGTAATATGTGCCTTAATTGGTTTTTAATGACTGTATTGCTATTGTTTCTGTAAAATGTGCCTTAATCCAGTTAAATTATATTTTTACCAGGAAAGTTGTGGAGTAGTTTTGATTCCTTTGATTCTATATGTTTTTTGGGGTGCTGAATCCGAATCTGAGGTTTGCCAACAAAATTTCATGACGCAACACTGAAAAAAATACAAAAGAAGTTGAAATAGTTATTTATATAACAAGAGCGCGAAGTTCAATTTCGCGCATTGAGACTGAAGGTATTTTGACGAGGCGAAGCCGAGTTAAAATATCAGTCAAATGCGCGAAATAACTTCGCGCTAGCGTTATATACAATATTTTTCCTACAACTGAACCGATTGTTAATTAAATTGCTGTTTAAGTTCAACTTTGTCCCGTGCGCGAAATACTTTTTTGCACTGTTGACGATTTCGCGCACGTTGTCAAGAGCAACCTTACTTATTAATTAACCGATTAAAAATCTAGTACTTCGCGTTTCGAAATCCGTCAGAAAATGACAGGTTTTTTTGACAGTTGTAGAAAATAGTTATTTATATAACAAGAGCGCGAAGTTCAATTTCGCGCATTGAGACTGAAGGTATTTTGACGAGGCGAAGCCGAGTTAAAATATCAGTCAAATCCGCGAAATAACTTCGCGCTAGCGTTATATACAATATTTTTTCTACAACTGAACCGATTGTTAATTAAATTTGCTGTTTAAGTTCAACTTTGTCACGTGCGCAAAATACTTTTTTTCACTGTTGACGATTTCGCGCACGTTGTCATGGGCAACCTTACTTATTAATTAACCGTTTAAAAATCTAGTACTTCGCGCTTCGAAATTCTTCAGAAAATGACAGGTTTTTTTGACAGTTGTAGAAAAAAGATATTTTTTTGGCAGTTTTGTGCTTACAACTGGAAAACTATCAACTTTTCGAAATATCCTTCCTATTCAAAATGAAAGTACGTAAAATTTCCTACCGATTCCACTATTTAGTTTTTTACTCGATGAACCGTTCGGGTTCAAGCGCCAGTTGAAAATTGGCGTATTTCGGCTGCTTCCACAAAACATAGTTTTTTTCGCACTAAAACCCTAAATTAATATTAAGAGTCGTCAATAAGTGAATTCCTTGCATTTACCTACTATTATTTGAACTTTATAAGTAAGGGTGATTTTTTTTCATTTACATAACTTTCAAGGTGTTTATTGTAGCCCAGAATTGTATGAAAAGTTAATTTCTAACGAAAAACGGTATATATTATTATATTACTTATAATATATAATACTTATTATAGGTACTGTGTTATCTAAAACTATTCCCACTCTCTTCCGAACCAGACAAAGAAATTACAAGACCCTACCGTAGCATACGTTTCAATAATTATTTTTGAATTTTGAAAAGTTGCGCTGTGGTCATTATTAGTTCAAAAATTCAAATGGCAAAAGGGGTATATTGATTTCCTATTCAACGGCATTATCCCTCTTGCCCCGGTGTTCTGAAGAATCACGTACACTTTGAGTTTTATAGAATGTTTGTTCTATCAATGTTTAGGTCTTTTAAATACACTATCCAAGATTGTGAGTCGATGTCGTTTAGAAGGTCTGCGAAGGAGTGAGAGAGTTTTATACTAGACGGAAGCAGTTATAAAATCTTTTGAGGAGGCCGGTAGACAATGAAAAGTACGGATTTATATTTGCACAGAATAATAAAATAATAATAAAAGATGGGTATTTGCGGATACAGCCGAAATACGCCAATTTTCAACTGACGCTTGCGCCCGAACGGTTCAACGAGGAAAAAAACTAAATAGAGGAATCTGTAGGAAATTTTATGTACTTTCATTTTGAATAGGAGGGTTATTTACGAAAAGTTGATAGTTTTCAAGTTGTAAGCACAAAATTGCCAAAAAAATATCTTTTTCAACTTCTTTTGTATTTTTTTCAATGTTGCGTCATGAAATTTTGTTGGCAAACCTCAGATTCGGATTCAGCACCCCAAAACATACATAGAATCAAAGAAATCAAAACTACCCCACAACTTTCCCGCTAGATGTCCGTTTGAGCACAAATGGCCCGTATTAATATGCGTTGGTCATTCAACATTAATTTAAGCTTACATTTTTGTGTATCTTTATGCCCTAGTTGTATCGTTGCATGCATTTATTGTAGCGAGTATTCCGCTTGTGGACTCATTGTCCATATTTATTACTTGTTAAAGATTTTCTGTTGCATTTATCGATTAAAGATACGGAATTGGTGACTTTAATAATCTGTTACTGAAATTATGTTATGATTATACAAGGTGCGGAAACGGTTTAGGGATTTCAATAGTAATTTCTTTATATTGAAACATTTTCTCCCCGAATTATTTTACAGATAAGTTGTAAATACATTTTCTGTAAATTGTAAAATTGTGCGTCTATTCATGTGCTCATTTGTCATTTTTTGTGGTGGGAAATCCGAGAAATTAAGGAAATTGTAAATTATAATTATAATTTTTGTTTCAAGAATTTCACGGCACGAGTGATGTTAATACAAATCACCATCAATTTTTACGCAAATCCTGAATTCTATTGTATTAATTTTCCGGTTTCCCAAATTGAAAAATAATAAATGAGGACATGAGCAGACTCGGATTTTTTCAAGTTACAAGAATCCTATATGCAATTTTTCTCTAAATTAATTAGGGGAGAAAATATTTTGATATAAAGAAATTAGCATTGAAATCCCATGGTGCGGAAACTGTTTCTACACCCTGTATATGGTAGCTACCCTGGTAGCTACCGATAATTGTTCAGACAAGAAGTCAGACTCCCGAGTGCCGGAGCTTTGCAAACTCGTATGATCCTTCATTTTTAACGCATTTCCACAAAAATAAAATAAAAAGCAGTATTGTGGCCACTTTGTCCGTCCGTCCGCTCGTTCGTTGAGACGCTACTAGTTCTTTATGTTAAGAGCTATTGTTCTACTTTTTTCGCTATTTAGTTCGTTATGGTGTCGAGGCTTGCACCAAGGAAGGAATTTTTTCTGCGTTTATTGTTAAAAAAGTTATTGAAAAAAACCAAAAAACGTTTTTTATATGTTCCATAATTTTACACTTTTGCCGTTTATTAACGATCCTAGAGATCGTATATAATTTTGTATTGCTGTGTGTCGTCTGTCTGTTAGTCTGTTCCTTTGTCTGTCTGTACATGTATCTGTCCGTGTTGTTTAGAAATGTCCGATCGCTTTTAGATCTCCGTTAGTTATGAACTGAAATGCATGAAATTCTATATGGGCATAGCTTCAGCCATATAATACGCAATGCCAAAAGTTGAGTCGAATGGATTCAAAATTCACAGGTGCCCTTTTCTCATCTCGACCATTTATAAACCGAATTGCAAACTTTCTTATTTATAAAAGTATTTAAATATACATAGGCACTTGGAATAAAGGAAAAACTAACGCCAGTTTCAAAATTTGGATTTGCGCATGCGCAGTGCCAACTTTCTTATTTATGAAAGCATTGAAATGAAATTCTTCTTATAAACTGAAATTGAAGTAGCACGTCAAAAATGGATTGCACCTATGCAACGCTATCTTTCATATTTGTGGCCGGATTTTTACGATTTTTACAGAAGTTGCATCTTACAAATGGAAAATGAATGCAAGTGCTTTGTGTAAATTGTTTACTATTTTAACTTGTTTTTTTTTGCAGGATTTTGTGCCTGTCTGGCGTGTACCCTATACGGGTTTACATTCCCTCAGGATTGTTTCACTAGGAAACCTAACTCTTCCCTGGCTAGTCGGTCAATCCCGTTTCCTATCCATAAAGAAGCGTTACAACATATATCTATGAGCAATAGGCCAATCTCTTAGCTTGAGTGCAGTCACCTACACGGTGGTTAGGTGTTTGAACGTATGGGTGCAGGTTGTCAATGTTTATCCCCTAGAAGATACAAGCTCCATGCACTAATTGGTAACCTCTCCAAATCCGAAAAAGGACAAGGACGTACACTAAGACCAAACCATTTTTTTTAATTTGAAACCTAATATCAAAAATTTCGACGTTATATTGCAGAATAAAAAATCAGTGGGCCACCCTTCTACTCCTTCGTACTTTAGCAACCCTGTAAGTAACAAATACCAGCAATACATGGAATTATAAAAACACGATTTCACTAGTGACCCGATTTGGTTTTAAAAATAAACAACTGCGAGTTTTTGAAGCGTGAGCACCCGGAGCAATTTTCAAACACAATTTTTCATTCGATGTTTTATTCAATGTATTTGTGTCAATAATAGTTTTAGACGCACAAACTTTCATTACTTGCTCTACTGCTTGGAGGCGTAGAATCGAAGCAAATCATCTGTGATTAATTATCTGAGCATTACCTTTGGAATTCACAATTAAAAACTTTCATTAAAAATTTACACAACCGCAAAGGTTTTTGTGTACAGTACATCTTTTCACCGTAATTGCAGTGTAAAGCAGACCATTATTAATTTAGTCACAAACGTTTAAAGGGGATTGTGCAATGGATAACCTTTACCAGTGAACGAACTGCCACAAACGAGGAAAGTGTGCCTTTTCGGCCATCACCCCGTACATCACGCTTTTTAATCCGTTACTGTGGACACTCGTACAGTGTCCGTGACCTTTAATTACGCAATTGCACGAATTACATAATAATGACAAGATTTTAACAGTTAGAGACGTGGGAACTCGTGCAATAGCCATTAGTGGAATTTGGAAGAAGAAAAACCAAATCATTCTTTGTTCACCCAAAGTAGGTGAGAGCAGAAGCTGAACTACTGTTATTCTTCCTTTAGCTTTATCTGTGTGCATCAAGCAGTAAACGTCTCGTTGACATAACTGTAAGCAACGTCCAATATTGAATTAAAACATTCCAAGCTCACAGAAAGTGAAAGTACTGAGAAGATCCGAATTAAAACTAATCCTAATTCATAACTTGTAAGTAATGAAATTAAAAACGAGGACGAAAGTCTACTGGTTCGCATGGATTTATATTTGTGTAGTTTCCTAATCGAGCATTGTTGTGTAGGCGAGTAATCTTCTGATATGTGAAAATTGCGACACTTGACATTCGTTTGAAGGCAACTTTCGGTAATTATATCGTGCTGGTGAGAATGGTAAAATCAAAACATCAAAGTACTTCGAACGCAAGGCAAACACTTGAAAAGGTCACGGAGATTCAGAAAATACAAACGAAAGCTGCAAACTGTAGCCAGATTTTTGTGTAAAAGTCCTGGATCCTGTCAGAGTGGATTTTAAAACATTTGTGTAACAACACTCGCCTTCCTAAAGAAAGATAGGTGCGAGTTTCCAAAATCGAGTCCAACTGTAATTATACTGTAACACACTTCTAGGTTAATGTGTTATTTCGAGAACTGTTGGGCAGTTTTCCCATCAATATTTGAATTCGCTTTCATTTCCTTCCGCTAGCAACGACAGTTTGTATTTCCTGCCAAGTGTACGTGCACGCCTTGACTTTTAATTTTTGAGAGATATGTTTTTTTCCGGTGAATTGGATCGAGATCATTATTATCAATGAAAAGGAAATTTCATTGAATAATCGAGAAAAATTATAGTTGAAATTGTTGCCATGTCCGCAGATCGATTAACAATCGAATTTTTTCGAGTAGGTAATAGCATAGAAAGAGAAAGATTAATCGAATATTCTTTAAGACAAGTCTTAAGGATTCTAAAAATAAAATTGTTAACAAATTCTGTTTGTAACATGGTCGGCAAATCCCTGAACGTTTCATTTAAATTTATTATATAAAACTTTATTTAAACGAAATATTTAAAATTGTTTACGGTAGAGTTAAATTTTTTGCCCAAAATGTATCCACGGCTAGCTCAACTTTACTAAATTACCTTGTTCGAATTCAGCGAGTAAAACGGGCTTTATTTGATTTTTAGCTGTAAATCCTCTGTTACGCCTTGGGCCACCTTCAAAGCAAGTAAATCCACAATAATCAAAATATTGAAAATAATTCGATTTCATCCTTCCTCTACAGCCTTCAAACTTAAAATCTATTAAACACAATTTTACGATACGATGTGTGGCCCCTTAAATTTGTACATGAAAACAGAATATCAGTTTCCTCTTAACACAGTAATTGAAATCTCTAATTCACATATTTGACTCAGTTAGAAGACTTTCATAATTTAACGTTGAACTTAAAAATGAAAAACTGGACTACTCCTGGCCGAGTCTCTACACCAATCTTTTTTACAATGAAATAATTTTGTCTTTACAATATAACAAAAATACAAAATAATCAGATCGAATCGTTCAGGAATATTTCTATTTTTTACGGTTTCAATAATAAAACTCCTGCATTTAATATAAAAATACACGTTATTTGTAAGAATTTTTCCGCTGAGTTTTGTTTTCCGGTGGATTAATCTAACGAATTCTGGTCGATTTATAATCACATATAGCACAGCTTTCACGTGATCCAAAATTCTCTTGGCATCCCGTGGAAAATATTTTAATCACTTTATATTATATTATTATAAGCCCGTACAACAGCGCTCCGTGTTTTCGAACTTGGTTTTTTTAACTACCCGCATAAAAGTTGATCTCACGAGCACGTATCTTTTGGCACATAGAAGAATACCCTTCACTTTCTTTCTCCTTGACGCATCCTTACTTGCTTTTCTAATTTTTTCTCTCCAAATTTGAAATTTGAAATTCTGCATCTCGCAGGGATCCGCAGATCTTTTTTGACTGACCAGTTCTGGTCACGTACACCCCATTACGATAGTAGTATCTCTTGCAATCGCCGACAGACTGTCGCCAGTTACTTTCCAAACCCATTAATCTTTCACTACACACAAGGAAACCAGTGACTCAAAATAAAATCGTCAATTTTATTACGAATCTACGGATTTTTCAAAATGTAGAATGAATACTAATTTTGTTCGAAACCGACCTTTTAATATGAACACCCCGTATACTCCTTAATACTGTAAAAGTACGCAACCTTAACAAAATTTATAAGAAATCAACCCCTGAAAAGTTCCCCTTACAAGTTCTAAAGATGTAGATTCTAAGAAAATTCCCTGGTTCTAATCTGGGTTCCGGCATGGATATTTGTATGTAAAAAAGACGCAAAGAAGGAAAGATCTGTTTACCGAGTGAAATACATTTTTTAGTAATCTTGATATGTAAACGAACACATTGCAAATGGGCTGCCTAAAATTTTATTAAAATTATTGCAATTAATATTTCTGTCTGTTTCTATCACATGAAAAGCGCGCATGGGCACTCTCTTCCATTCATGTGTATTGTGTACACCAAAAGTAGCTGTTACATTGCTTCCCTCTCTCTCACGCGGAACAGTAATGTAAGAGAATGCGCATGCGCTGTCTCCATGTCATAAAAGCAGACAGAAATATTAATTACATTAATTTTAATTAAGGGTAGTCTTGATTTAATTTTTTAGGCAACCGATTGGCAATGTGTTGGTTGCTAAAAAAAAAGTATTTCACTCGGTAAACGGAGGAGTGAAGGTTGATCTTGTACTATAAGATAGTTGGACTTTGTTACAAAGAGGAATACGAATCGACGATCAATACAGTACAACAATAATTATTACAAGACAGCTAATTTCTAATAAAGCTTCAAAAATGGTTCCAAATTCGATTGGTCTCATATCGATCAGCAATCGATTTTTGTA
The DNA here is from genome assembly GCF_008802855.1 of Photinus pyralis. Lineage (NCBI taxonomy): Eukaryota > Metazoa > Arthropoda > Insecta > Coleoptera > Lampyridae > Photinus > Photinus pyralis. The sequence goes on from NW_022170663.1 coordinate 45,227,470, forward strand.
ATAAGACCAGCAGTAAGCAAAGATTAGAAAACCACAGGAAAATTTTGGCAAAAAATTTTAATAGAGCTAAATACCCTTGTTTTGAAAATAGATCGAATGACGAACTTGTCCCAGATCGATCGATAAAAACATAACTGCTCATCAGTGTTTGTATACACCTTTTCAATAAAGGGGGACATAAGCCTGTTATATTAACCCCACGCGCAGGCGGTCGATACATATAAACAAAGAAAGTCTTAAAAGTACTTTTCAAACAATAATTCCTTAATCTGGTTTGCGATATTAACGCGCTTTTAGCACTCATACGTAAACGCCCGCTGAAAGCTTCAAGAGACTCCACCACTTTTCTACTCCATTGAAAGAATGACAAACAGACAAACAGGCTTAATTACTAATTATCAATGCGATGGCTGTTCAAACGGGAAACACTTTGAGATTTATTACACAAAAGAACATTCTAACAAGATCTCGTTAGGCACTACAAACTGCTTTTTCAACAACATTAACTTTTCACAAAACATTGACTTCTGCACTGATTAATCCAATATCCACGAAACAGCGTTTTTAAACAAACAGAAATGACAATTACTTGGCAAAATTAGCGTACAAAGAAACACGCGCTCTTTAACCAATAGTGACATGAACCGCCTCCTCCCTTCCAACTTTTTTATAATTTAAGGTAAACCATCACCTCAATAGAAGACGTCGTGCGTCCCAACCGACGCCGAAATTAAGGTGCAAAAAAATCGTATACCTGCAAAACCAGATATCAATGAAATGCGCTCGACCAGATGTTCCTATTTTAACTAACGCAATTTTCACATCTTATAATTGAAATAAACGCATTTACACGATTGATAAAATTTAAACAAGAAATTAATCAATTAAAAACAATTCTAAAATGGCAAGGTACACACTAAAATAACAAATTCCAATGAAATAAACCAGTTCCATTCTTACCTATTTGTAAAAAATCCTTCAGATCTAAATTAAATTAAATCATTCGTACCTACAGGATGGCCTATTATTATCTTCGATATTATTTCAGCCTAAATATCGTCCACCTGACACTGTCTACACAATAGTAATGAACCCGACGGTAGTTAATTTGGGCGATACTTATCAACAGAGAATAGAGACTGCATTTCGCGAAAGTCAAGACCTTTCTGAGACCCTTTTGTTCCTTGTGCCATGTCTAAACTTTTTAAAAATGTACAGGGCTACTCAAAACTATTAGAACGTACAGGGTGTCCCATTAAAGATATTGAAAATGTATCTTGAATTCAATCAGTTGCTACATTTTCAGTCAGTACAAATAAAATGCTAAATCTTTTATTTGAAACATTTTTCATGTTCCCAAAATTAATAAAAATAAATAGGGCTCAAAATATACTCAGAAACCCTTTCGAGTGACTTAATCAAATATATAATAAGACCTTGTCTAAACTTACGATATCAGAAACCTTTAGGAAACCCAAATAGCAACATCTCAGAGGGTGGTAAAGTTTTTAAGATTCATATTGGTCTTTTACATCGCTCCAATGTCTGATTTATGATTATATATTGAACTAAAACATGAATCCCCGGACCTACATGTACAAAATAACTCCCACGCTGATTTAATTCGCTACTTAATTGCACACGAGGCGAATTTTACGAAGTACTATTGTAGTTCTGTGGTGTGAACAACGCTATCGTATTTCATAACAGTTACACTTGAACAACGTAGATATCTGATATACAAAATTACCTTTCACAATTCAATGATTACACAATCTTTTCTTATGACAAATGATTGATTGTTACACTTTTTTTGGTTTTGCAGATGATTTATTGCTGTATAATTTGAATCTATTCTTCCTTTTCACAACTATTAAACTAACACAATCATATTACTAAAAGTTTGGGGGCGGATCCCAGTTAAACAAATTTTGGCTACACGCGATCATGATCTAACTGTGGTTTTAATTCCCATGGTTTCTGAATAGAAGATGGGATTTATTCGTTATTCTTCAAATTTTGAGCGATTTGATCCTGTAGCTGTGGATTTTTTTGCACTGAAATGTCATCTAATCCAAAAACACCCTTATAGCGTGTCTACTAAAAAGAATTTCGAAGACCGATTCCAGTTTTAAAAAATACATACAGGCTAAAACACTCTCACTCTAGATTTTTGACTGTTTTGAACTTTCAGAGTGACAAATCTAATTGTTCTTGAACATCAGGAACTGTTAAATTCAACTCCAAAATATCTAGATGTATGAGCTAAGCTGTAAACCTTTCTTGTACGACCGGGACAATTTCCTATTTATTTAAAAATTTCTTTGTTTACCATAAAAATCAAGGCTGTACATATTGCGATAGGCGTTTGTTTGGTAATACACAACTCAAAATTCGATATCAAGATATTATTATACAATGTGTCTGAAAAAATCCGATACTGTTTGAGAAAGCAACAACAATCAGAGCAAACAAAACGTAAGCTGGTGATTTCAATGCAAGGTTAGACAGCGCACCATCCATTCATTGACCTACTACTGTAAATAATTGCGCAATCGATGCATTTATTATTATGATTATGTTAATTATAATCTTTTGATTACAGAAATTCAATGTGCTCATCCAGCAGTGCCGATCAATGCGAAGTTATCGTTAAGCTCCGACACCCTCCTGCCGGGGACGATCGCCACTTATATCTGCGATGAGGGTTACGAGACCTTCGGCAATACGTTGGCGTCTTGCTCGCCGTCGGGACAATGGATTGGAGAACTTCCCTTTTGCGGTACGTGTTATTCGTATTGTCCATTACATCTCATTCCGGCCTTCGGTTTCACTCTTTAGTCGCATCCCTCAGGTGGCTAAAATATTTTCACCGACCACGAAATGAATATTTTGATAACACACAAATGAATTTTCGAAAAATTACCAGGTGGTAACATTTTAGCCTTATAAGTGTAATAAAAGAGAGAGGAACTCTGCTTTATAGGGTGTAGGAGAAGAAAAGAAGCATAAAAGACACAAAATGGAGCCGTTTATGGTCCCTATTTTTGATTGGTCAGTGCACATCTTAGCCTTAGACAATGAAGCCATGTAGAGATTTCTTGTAATGATAATTTATGTGCTCTATTTGTCTAACTATGTAACGAAGTCATTACGAAGCATACAATTAGAAGCGTATACCTATTTATTCTAAACTATTCTGTGTGAGTAACACCGCACGTAATAATTCTTTACCGTAGGTACATAAAAAAACGCAATCCATTAGAACGTTCTAGAAATGGTATAATAAAATTGTTAACAAGACTAAAAATTAAAGATCAAAATCACAAGGATTCTATTCGATTAATGCTTTGTTAACGGTGCGTCTTATTATTGAATAAATATAAATAAATACGTTTGCTTAACGTTAAAAAGAAGAGCATGGAGATCTTAAAAATAAAGTTGGAGCAATAGAAAGAAATGCCTTGCTTATTATTATACATAATGAAAGTTTTCAAAAATTAAAAAATTGGTGATTTCCAAAAATGAATGGGTTAATGGGCTATTACATAAGCAAGGGTTGAAACTCTCCTTCGTTAAAAAAATTCTGAACTAAAACTGTACCACAAAAAATGGATTATTGTTTGCCGTCGGCTAGCTTACCCTTGACTAAATTTTTGGCATTTTTGATGGTTTTACTTATGTTGTAACAGATGGTTACAATTAAAGGTGGTTCGTTAATTCTGCTCCGCGGAAAGGAGCCATTTGGTAATGTGTTGTAATTTCTCTTTATTACAATTGCTCGATTTCGGTGTTTTTTTGTTGCTGGTAAATGAAAATTTATTTTAAAAGCGTTAATCTGCGTACAGCCGTACACTCCGTTGATTGAGTATAATTTGAGAAAGTCATTAAGCTCTTAATAAGCACATGCAAAACAAGTTAAAAAGTAATCGTAAACGATTTACATAAAGCGCATTTCCACTTGCATTCATTTCCCATTTGTAAGATGCAACTTCTGTTAAAATCGTAAAAATCCGGCCACAAATATGAAAGATAGCGTTGCACATGGGCAATCCATTTTTGACGTGCTACTTCAATTTCAGTTTATGAGAAGAATTTCATTTCAATGCTTTTCTAAATAAGAAAGTTGGAACTGCGCATGCGCAAACCTAAATTTTAAAACTAATGTTAGATTTTCCTTTGTTCCAAGCGCCAAAGTATCAAATTTCACTTAAATGCTTCCATAGATAAAAAAAGTTGGCACTGCGCATGGGCAAAATAAAATTTTTAAACTGGCGCTAGATTTTCCTTTATTCCAAGCACCTATGTATCAAATTTCATTTAAATGCTTCCATAAATAAAAAAGTTGACACTGCGCATGCGCAAAACCAAATTTTGTGGCGTTAGATTTTCCTTTATTCCAAATGCCTATGTATCAATTTCATTTAAATTCTTCCATAAATTTGGCACTGTGCATGCGCAAAAACAAATTTTGAAACTGGCATTTGATTTTCCTTTATTCCAAGCGCCTATGTATCAAATTTCATTTAAATTCTTCCATAAATAAAAAAGTTGTACTGCGCATGCGCAAAACCAAATTTTGAAACTGGCGTTAGATTTTCCTTTATTCCAAGTGCCTATGTATCAAATTTCATTCAAATACTTTTATAAGAAAAAAGTTTGCAATTCGGTTTATAAATGGCCGAGATGCGAAAAGGGCACTGTGAATTTTGAATCGATTCGACTCAACTTTTGGCATTGCGTATTATATGGCTAAGGCTATGCCCATATTGAATTTCATGCAATTCAGTTCATAACTAACGGAGATGTAAAAGCAAAGCAAAAGCAAACAAAATTATCGTGCACACGGACAGATAGAGGGACAGACAGGCACAGGAACAGACGGACAGACCAACAGACAGACGACAGACAACAATATAAAATTATAAATGATCTCTAGGATGGTTAATAAACGGCAAAAGTGTAAAATTATGGAACATGTAAAAAACGGTTTGTTGGTTTTTTTACAATAACTTTTTTAGCAATAAACGCAGAAAAAATTCCTTCCTTGGTGCAAGCCTCGACATCATAACGAACCAAATAGCGAAAAAAGTAGAACGATAGCTCTGATAAAGAACTAGTAGCGTCGCAAATGTAGCGGACGGACGGACAAAGTGGCCAACAATAGCGCATTTTTTTTTTTGTGGAAATGCGCTAAAAAGATGATTTCAAGACATCTCCCACAATGATACCGATTGAACTAAGTTTATTGTTGAAACTATCGACAGTTTTAGTTACAATTTCACTACGTGAGATGATTTAAATACATGTATCCCGCGACTTATTTAATTCGCCACGAATCCCACGCAATTCTTGAGCAATTTTTTGAGTTCAGTTTTCAGTTGGCGCAAAATTTTATTCTTTTCCCAAGCTGCCCTTGTTTGTTCAAAAAATATAATTGGATTTCGCAACTAAACTCGATGTTTACATAGAAAATTGTAATTTAACGTCCTCTTTCTTAATTAAGTACTTGCGTTCTTTTCTTAATCGCTGAGAGATATCATCTATCTGTTAATTCAACTCTGAATGATCCCCTCTTTTAATTTTCACACCAACAATGGCGAATTAACTTAAAAATTGGCGATGTCCGTATTTTCTATTGGTTAGTATCTTTTGCGCCACCAATCCCGAACGGCTGTTAATCAAGCCCATCTCCTTTCAAACTTGCACGCTCGGTGAATTCTACGTTGATTTTATTTCATGATGAGTTTACTAATGTAATACTATACGACTCTTAAAACAGATGTAATCCTATCCCTATGCCCGTTATCTAGCCTTTTTTATTTATGAAGGTATTTAAATGAATAAAACCAAAACCAAATATAACGCCAGTTTCAAAATTTGGTTTTGCGCATGCGCAGTGCCAACTTTCTTATTATGGAAGCAATTAAATGAAATTTCATACATATACACTTTAAATAAAAGAAAAACTAACATCAGGTTTAAAATTTGGTTTTGCACATGTTATAGCCATACCCAGGAGCTCGTTTTCTATATTTGTTTAGTTTATTGAATTTGAAAAGCAAAAGAAAGTTTATTAAAAATTTTATAAAAAGTGCAGAAAGACTTCATAGAAATTTAGACTGAATGCATTTAAAGCCAAATGCATGCAATGCTTAAAAGTGACCAACGCAAAGGAATTTAAAAGCAACTCACACATTATTTCCCACTTGTCAATTGTGAAACACTCCGAAGTCTCTTGCATCAAGTAGACACATGAAATACATCGTTAGTTAGCCGGACCTCCCCCAGTCCAGAATGTATCTAAGGTTCTTGATACGGTAACTCTTAGGCTAAAGTTGTATATCGGGAAGAATGCCGCTAAGTAATTTTTCAATTTCGACATTTACCTCTGTACGAGCGAAACAGTTCATGCCATTTAAAAAAGACCAAAAGAAAAAATTAGCAAACACAAAAAATTGAAGTCAATCTAAATGAACTTTAACTGACCAATTTCACATAAATCAAAATAGGAATAACAAACAAGCAAATAGCAACCAAATTCAAGGGTCACCTACTCGCAGTTATAAGCAGCTGAAGTACACATTACAACTGAGCACATTATCCTTTGTTATGTACAGCAAAAATTTAGGTACATTAGAATTGAATTATAAAATTTGTAAAAATAAAACTGTACTCGCTGAAGGCAGAAAGTAAAGTGACGCTACATTTTACAATGACCCTGTATGAACTGTCCAAAAAGCAAACTCAGCAAAGCTAAATCAAGACACTGTTTCTTTCATATACAGACTAACATTGTTTAAAAGTTGCTGAAATAAGATTTTTGTAAAGTGATTGCATTATTTTTAAAGGTTAATGTATCTCCAGCGGTGTGTCTGGTGCCCGTAGCATCAAATTTGAAACTTTGAAACCAGGGTTTTTAGCCCATTTTCCAAAATTTTAATGTTTCATTTGCATCTGAGACATCCAGTGCTTTCCAAAACGTCTCACATTTTAATCACGTAGTTTCAACGGTAGGCCACTGACAAAACCCGATACTACACAAAACGGCCAAGGGCAAACGACAAAAGGTCACCGGTCCATGTTCCAATATACGCACAATGTACTTATCTAAATAACATAACACCTATTTATAAATTAAATTAATTTTTAGTGATGAGCAACTCTTATCTACGAAAGGAGAAAAACATGAGATAAACTTTTACCTTATCTTACAACACGTAAACTCTCAAAAATTATATAAACAAAATAAACAAATTAAAATGCGGATATATAAACAAAAATTAGACATCGCCATACTACATACATTTTACACAACAATATCTAAGATTCTTCGGATCATAATTCGACCTGTGTTTCGTAAAATTTCAGAATTTTGAGGAAAACTCTGATCCCTGGGTCGTAATTTAGTGCTCGATAAAACACACAATAGATCATTTACAGATGACACAAATTTATTTGAGAAAAATCAACCAATAAATGTATAAGAAAGAGAGGCACACCGGGCCTAAGTGCCACGCACCAGCGATCGATTGAACAAATTAATGAAATAAATAGTAATTGCCTTAAAGTGTCAATAATCCGTTAATAGAACGCACAAACAAACACAAAAACCAACTGATGTTGCTTCGGGAACTTTAATTCTTTGCTTTCGCTTTCTCGATTTAGACGAACAATTTGTTCGTTGCAATTACAGATAATAAAATGGCTTTTCGATGGTGGAAAAACATCACTTTCACTAATACGTGTGTTAGGACAGTTTCACCTAATATTGCGATAAAAAAACTCTTGTCGGAATGACCGGAGATCAATTTTAAAATAAAACAATGCAATTATTTACTGATTAAACTTATTTTTTTCACACGTAATTTAACTTTACAATAAAATAAACGAGGCAAGGGTAAAGTGAAACAGATGACTGTGCATTCTAATGACATCTGTCATTCTTATTTCAAATGGCTCGCGTAGTATGATATAAAATGACGTTCAGAACATATGACAATGCTGTTTCTATGGAAACGACTGCGACCTCAGAACCTGAGCTTGCTCTTTTTTACGTCTAAATTAAATTCAGAATTGCCAGAAGCTTTGCAATGATTTATATGCCTTCTGCTATAAAATACAGTTTTGAAGATGAAGGGAAACTAACCATCTCGCACAATCTTTCACTCAATGGTTAAACTACTTCGTCTCATGTCATGTGGCACTCGTCACACTGGAATAAAATGTATGGCTTACAAGTTCTTCGTTTGTTATATCTCGTATTATCGAATGCAAGTCATTAACTGTAATTGCTCTTGTTACAGGCACGAACGTCGCATTTCGGAAACCCGCAAATCAATCCTCCTCGGTACGTGGAGGAGGTGCCATAAACGCAAACGACGGAGAAAAAAGTACTGAACACGACGGAAAGCGATGTACCGAAACGCAAAAGGAGGTGAGCCCTTGGTGGTCGGTGGATCTTCTGCGTCCGTACGCCATAAAAGTAGTCAGGGTGACGACGAGGGGATGTTGCGGTCATCAGCCTCTCCAAGATATCGAGATTCGCGTGGGGAACAGCAGCACCGACCTGCAACGCAACCCGTTATGCGCTTGGTTCCCCGGAACAGTCGGTAAATATCTCGATTCGCCCACCTCCACGGACTTATGTTTCAATTTCCAGACGAAGGTGTAACCAAAACGTTCACGTGCGCCCGATCCTTGACCGGCCAGTACGTCTTCCTGCAGCTTGTGGGAGTTGAAGGTTCCCTATCGTTATGCGAGGTGGAAGTGTTTACAACGGAAGGTGATTATCTCTGTTCATAATCCTCGCGAATCTTGCCGCTTCGTGACTCTCTTAGAAACCACGTCCGGTCTTTGTTTCTCCTTAATCGGGTTTGCCTTATTGCTTGCAGAATTTTCGGTGGATCGCTGCGCGCCGCGTTTGGCACCGGAAGACGCACAGCTCGCAGCGTTCGCAAGGACATGCTACGAATTCGGCGTCGGTCGCGGCGGTTCATTTGCCGAGGCTCGAGCCTACTGCAAGAGCCACAACGGCGATCTGGTGCATTCGTTAGGACCCGGTGACACACTCTTCATACACGCGGAGCTTGAGAGAAGAAAGGCGAAGTTAAAGACGCAATTAGTATGGATCGGGGTACAAAAAGAGCCAGGATTCACGTCGAGAGTTTGGAAATGGGTTAATGGTAGGTTATTACACGGTTCATTCTCTAAATGTATATTTCTACGCTTCAACGATAATGGTGATGTTATGAAACATTTTCGGTTGTGAAGAAATGTCGATTACGAACTTTTTGCCCACTTGATGAACTGTAATTACGCACGCACAGTTAAATCGAAACAAAAAGTTTGGAAACGTGCCTAGTAATAGCTGTGTTAAATTTGTCCGTAGGGGAGACGGTAACGCGCCCTGCTTGGGGAAAGGACCAACCCAACAACTACAACGGGGAGCAGAACTGCGTGGTTCTGGACGGTGGTCGGGGATGGCTTTGGAACGACGTCGGTTGCAACCTGGATTATCTCCACTGGATTTGTCAGCACAGTAAGTTCCGTTTTTTTTACTCTTTGTGTAAGTAATTCGCGCTACCTTGTGTAAAATTAGACTTGGAAAGTTGAATGTGACTCACGGTCATCGACAATGCTGGCGTGAAATCGCCCGAAAGTGTTTTGCATTGTACCAAACTTGTCAAGTTTGTACTTTTTAGGCTTCATGAACGGCCACGGAAATGGTACCTACGTTTTAAATAATTAAGTGTAGAAGTAAAAGCATTGAAATCGCTGAGAAAGTGAATCAAGCAAAATAAATAAATAAAAGTTTAAAATTTGGTTTTAGGGGTGACACCTTGAGCTTTGCCAAAGTTTTCTTCTCAAGTTTTTCAATTCGTTTTGGTGCCCCTCGTTTTTTTTCAGGAACTTTCAAATTCGTATCAAATTCCCATCAAGTTTCTCTAAAATGTATTAAGATCATCTCATGTTTTCTATTCCCTAAAATCCGTTCAATATCTCTTCCTTCTAAATCTTTAAATCCTGCAAAAAATATTGATCAACCTCGTTTGTCTAAAATCACCGAGTGCACAGTACCTCTCTTCGCTTATCTTGAAAGATAATACCCATACGCCTTTTATTGAAAAATACACGCGTTGCTAACGCCTTTTATGTCCAGACGTAATTTTGTTTCTGTTCGCTATAAAGCGGTATATATATAAATCTAATTAACAAAAGATAAAGTCTAAAGTGACCACTTGTTACATTGTTCTTAAACATCTCGTTATGGATATTTCTCATGATTCTTCCTCCTAAGCTTCTCTCAATTTACTCAAACGGCTTTCAAGTTTCCCAAGTTTTCCTTCAAGTTTTTCTTCAGCCGTTTCCAGATTGCCATCTCAAAATCTAAGATTCATTTTTTCTTCCCAAGCGCCTTTTCGAGTTTATTCTCATGTATGCTTGAATTTCCATTGGTTTCTTTCAATCGCTCTTCTCAAGTTTCTATCAGATCCTATAATTGCTATAATAATAATTGTTTATGTTTTAAAATTGATATCGACAGCTCTAAATTAGTTATTAGCCCATAGTCCCCTATAGTCTTCTTAAGTGCCGGTTACTGTAAAATATTTTGTAGGTATATTTTAAAAATATTTTGAATGAAACAGTGTCCTCAGTCATGATAGTTGTTCGCTGATTATGGCAACTTTGCTGTTGAAACGCATTTAATCTTTTATATAAAAAATTGGCTGATCCCACCCGTACACCTGCGCATGCGCGATTCTTTTCAAAAGCTCTTTAGCTCTTCATTTTGTGTCTAAGAATATGAGTACCAAATTTGGTTCCGATCGGTTTAGCCCTTTAGACGGAAATGAGAGTACAGACAGACCGACCGACATCATCGAGTTGGTGCTTCAAAACGTCAAAAAAGTCGGTAGTAATTCTTTACCACAATGCAATACGAGATAAAAATGAATCGCCAATAGGACTGCGAACATTTATTGATAATTACCGTTAATAGAAGTCTATCGACATATGGATAGACCTCGATTATCCATAATATCCAATAATTATCGATTATCGCTAATGACCGATAATCGATAACTATATATCGATAAGGTCTGGATGATTAGTCGAAATATTCAATTATCTCTAATATTTATGAAGCAATTTTTTAAATAGTTGGTATGGTTATACTGGGTGGGTCATGAGTGCATGGGTGGAAGATTGTGGGTTTATGCATTTAAAATCCAATTGTAATTTTGTCGAAAATATTTAAGAGAGTCCTTTAAAATGTCCCGACAATGAATTTTAAATATGTGCGTCAATAAACCCAGAATCTTCCACTCACACATTGATGGCCCACCCTGTATAGGTTAACAAATATTAATGCACTTAATGTATTTTTTCCGACTTCCGGTTTATCCGGAAATGACTAACCTTTTGTTATTAGATATACCACCCTGTATATTTTATTGTTATCGGACGCAAAGTATAGAACTGCATAAGAAATGTTATTTATGCTCGGTTTTTGTTTGAAAGTCGAAAAAAGACATTAAATGAATTTGGTATACAACATATACAAAAATTAAAATGAAAATCACAGTAAATAACAAATGCATATAATAATTCATTGTAATGTCTCCTTTTTTCTACTTTCGATTTTCAAAGATAATGCGATTTGCTAGAAGGATTTTTTATTTTATTTTTTTTTATCATTTTGCGAATCGAACAAAAACCTTCAATTAGAATAATTCTTATGCAGTTTTTTTAATTTTGCGTCCGCTAAAAATAAAATGTACGGGGTGTTCCATTTAAAATTTCAAATTTAAGACCATTTCCGGATAAACCGAAAGCAGAAAAAGATATAACAATATTTGTTATAGAAGCAAAGCCAAATATTAAAAAAATTACTTCATAAATAATAACAATACAAACTATTTTTTTAAATCTTTTTAAAAATGTATGTTAATTATTTATGCAGCCAAATATAAAAATCTCAATTTTATAAAAATGGCCAAAAATAAAAAAAAGTAGTTATTTATTTTTTTTGTTATTATTTATGAAGCAATTTTTTAAATAATGTTCTGCGCGTAGGAATAATTTAAAATCTGACGATGTTTCTGTTGACGGTTTAAGAATTGAAATTTCAAAAATAAAGTTTAGGTTTGTTATTTTCATGATAAAATATTTCTCAACACCAAATTTTGAAGACATCGGAATTCCGATGGATTGATACTTATATACAAGATTGGAAAGGACCTACAAAAAATAACGCAGCTCATTCTATTTACAATGCTCCTGGTAAAATACACATTAAACAGACCCAAAAATTTGGTAATTAATTTCTATACTTTTTTAATCAAATCATTAAATGGCAACTGAAATTTTTGAGAGGTAAACCAAGTTCGGGGAAAGACAACAGTTTACATTTACAATCAAATTTAAAGAATATAGTTAGCTTCTTTAAAACAACTGCTCATTTGAAATTTATACTGTTAATGAAATTTTCTGTATGTTTAGAGCATTTTTCAATTCATATTGGAAGGCGCTATTTTTTTAAAAATTTATTGTCTCTGATCAACGTTATTGACATAGACATGGTCACAATGAAAGATTGGTATAAAAAACACACATATACATAAAAATTATTACACAAGAACAAAATATAAATATTATATCACATATTCTATCACATATACATGTCAGTTGCTTTGTAAAAACATTGGTCCATTAGGTAGTTTTTAAGTGCAGCTTTAAATTTATTTTTATTTTTAATTTTTCTAATATCTGAAGGAAGTGCATTAAATGCCTTTACACAATTCAATACAATATTCAGGTAATTATCCGTCCGTCCGAGGCTTTAATTACTCTTACAGTTTTCAACATATTTAGTTCATTCTTTTTGCATTCGGTTTATAGCTCTAGCACCTCAACAAAAAAAATCTTGACAATTAATGTGCGCATGCGCAATTGTGCTTTTTTATTTGTGGGGATATTTTTTTTAAATTTTACCACAGATGCTTCTAGTACAGACAGAAAGTCTTACGCGAATTCTTGTATACCGTGCCCTTACTAGCTCGATAACCCAAACGCAATTTTTTTAAATTTATTTCAAAATAATTCCCTCTCTTAATTACTAGGGATAACTAATTTTTTAACGCCCAACAATGGGGGAATTTTTTACGTGACAATTCTATTGGTCAGCCATTATCTTTCTACCATTACTAAACGGCTTTTGGGGCTGTGAATCTGAAATTTGCAGAACCAGCATTTTTTCACACAACACACATCTTGATTCCCAATTAGCTGAGTTGCAAAAGTAACTAAAGAAGACTAATTTACAGAGTGTAATTTAACACCAGACCCAGACAATGAGGCGACCACTAGCGATTTATTTGGAAATTTGGTCGTGTTGGTGTAACGTTAGCAACATTTTAATAACTTTTTTGGTTTATCGGCACGAGTTTGGAATTTGAACCACGAAAAAATGGGTACTGAATGGGAAAATTCAACTGAACCACACCATATGATTTTCTTCTACTTCTTCAATTCTGACAGACCTTTCGGAAACTTGAGATTATATCTATATCTGATTTTGGTTAATTTGGAATTTTTTTGGATTTTTCCCGGAATTAACATTCATTTACATGTAGTAAAACAATCCTTTGTCCTTATCTGTTCCAACAAGCGTGTATTGCTGGAAACCTGGTATACAGTTAAAAAGTGATCATATTGCGAGATTCTAAGAGAGTATTCCGAAGATCTTAGAATTGAGTAATCGATAAATACGAAATGATGTCCCATTTGACGCAACAGTATAAATTAAAAAATAAAGTAGAGTGGATCAGGCAAAAGATGTTGACATATTAGTCCCGCTTTATTTTCAAATACAGAAAATTTGTGTAGGCAGTGAGTGCATGCGGTAGTAAAAGTATACCCTTCGGATGCAAACAAGGTGAGCTGGTTAGATAGATTCTAACCGCCTTTCTCATTTACTGAATTAGCGAATTAATTTGGTATGGACTGAGGGAGAACTTTTTTTTAATGACGGGTTTGAAGGGTGCCCTCTGCTTCTGGAGGGCGAAGAAGATTTGTTGACTATTTCTTCTAGAAACCAATTATTTTAGTTCTTGTAGAGGATCTTCAAAACCGCGGAGAACGGCATTAATAATTTAGTCCCACCATTTGAATGGCAACGGTTGAAACGAAACCGCATAAATAATTCATCAAAGCTACTTAATACAACCCAATTTAATATTTAAATATGTTCCTTGCAATAAAAAAAATGTAAGCAGAGCAAATGTAGCGGAAACTCGCCTCAAATTACTTTGGAAAATGAAAGTGTTTGGTATTTCACGTAAAGGCAATAAACTTTATTTAAACAATGTGTAATTCGATAAATACGTTAATGTAATACAGAAGTGAGAGAAAGCGCCTGGTTTCAAAGTAATTCAACTCGCCGTAAGACATTTTTTGAACTCACGCGAACAACCCGTTTACAGATCCTTCATCTTGTGGAAGTCCGGATAAAAAGTTGAACACAACAATCAAAGGCAGTAATTACGACGTGGGTTTCAAAATCGAATACGAATGCCCCACCGGCCACGTTTTAATTGGGGACGCCACGAGGAATTGTGGCAAAGAAGGCTTTTGGTCTGGAACGGCGCCTTCCTGCAAATGTAAGTCGCGTCCTCATCTGGAATCGGTTCAAGCCATACTCTTGCAGATGTGGAATGCGGGGGTTTACCCGATTTGGAACACGGTACTGTGTCAATGGTCGATAATCGCACGACATACGGGGCCAAAGCCATTTACAGCTGTCACGAGAATTATACGTTGCTCGGACGAGAAACTCGGTACTGCAAAGAAAATGAAACTTGGTCCGAGTCCACACCGAAGTGTCTGTTCGACTACTGTCCAGATCCGGCCTATATTTCGGGTGGTATCGTGAAGATTAGCGGGCATAGGGCTGGAGATACAGCCGTTTACACTTGCCAGCCTGGGTATATCATTTTTGGACAAAGTGTGAGTCTGTCTACAATTTTGGGGAAACCGCAACCCTTTGCTTGTAGGTCTTATCGTGCGCCTTAGGAGGGGAGTGGATGGGGAAAGCGCCGACTTGTAAATATGTCAACTGTGGTACGCCCCCCGCAATCGACAACGGAAAATACGAACTGGTTAATGGTACCACTAGTGTTGATAGTATCATCGAGTACTTTTGCAACGGGGATTATTGGCTTGATGGGCAGCGGAAGCAATTTTGCACAAGAGAGGGGAAGTGGTCTGCCGATGCGCCTTCGTGCGAACGTGAGTAGTACCCTAACTATTTAGGTTTATTTATTCGGAGCCTTTGTAGTAATCACTTGTGATGAACCTGAAGTGCCAGCTGGAAGTTACGTGGTGGGTTACGACTTCAACATCCATTCGTCGATCGAGTACCACTGCGAGGTAGGCCACGTTCTACACGGGGATGCTGTACGCGAATGCAGTGGCAGTGGTGAATGGTCGGGGTCTATGCCTACATGCGAATGTGAGTTTCAACAACCAGCAACCGCCTAATCACAGATTTATTGTAGACATCGACTGCGGGAAAGTACCCACTTTGCTCTACGGAAACGTGGAATACACAAATTCGACAACTTACGTTGGTAGCGAACTGCAGTACAGTTGCGCCCGCAGTTACAGACTGACGGGTGTTCCAAAAAGATACTGTTTACCCAACAAGCAATGGAGCGACTCGTCTCCAAAGTGTGAAGAAATTAGGTGCCCGGAACCCATCCTGGCAGAGCACAGCATTCTATCCGTTACAGGAAATGATCGCGCCTATGGACGAACATTGATACGAACCGCCGAGTCTACGAATAATGGGGCAACGTCGTTTAAGATTGGCGCAATTGTCAAGTACAGATGCGAACGGGGCTACAAAGTGATCGGGGAACCTTTGAGTACGTGCGAAGATACGGGACAATGGAGCGGCGACGTACCTCGCTGTGTTTGTACGTATTTTCCGAGACCAATTTTTCCAATTTCAACTTGTGTCTACAGATGTCGACTGTGGAAATCCTCCGAAGCTTGAAAATGGAAAGGTCAGCTTGGCATCCAATGCGACGTACCATGGAGCTTTGGCTTTGTACAGTTGTGATCCAAACTTTGAACTAGACGGAGTGTCACGAAGACTTTGCCAAGACAACGGAACGTGGAGCTCCGATTCTCCCAACTGTGTTGGTAAGTCTCCCAATGTAAGGCTGGGCATTTACAATTGTCGACATATTTCCATATGAGTAGTGGACAATTCCAAATTTAGAATGGTCACCCAGTAAGGCATTTTGTTGAGTCATTGATCTCGATCTCGATTTTTTCGGGAAATATCAAAAGTCTTTTTTCGGGAAATATCAAAGGCAAGAGATATTTGATACTTTGGCATATGCCTGGCGTAGCCGCCTCTCCCAGAATTTTGTCAACTGTCGGGAGATGTGTCCCTGGTAGGAACTAACAGGGGTAGGTACATCTCCACCACTTTTGTGGGCATTGCGCTGGGCCGCAACATATACCAAACAGTGTGGTGGATTTTGTGGATTGGGGTTGCCAATGGAATATCTGCATTAGAGAGAACTCTTGACTTTTGGTATAGGGATCTGCACTGTCTGCTGTCATACTTTGAGGACCAAGTTCCTGTTCCATACCTCTTGAACTAATTCATTTAGGTCCTTTTTTAGCCATCTGATGCGTATTGTAGCAATTCGGCCTGGCCCTTCTCGTGCCCTGCCATTTTTCTCCTTTTTCAGATTTCATAATATCTCCATTATTTCTTCCCTCGTGGGGGGTAGCGGGAGTGGCCAGTAATCGTTCTCCTCCATTTAGCTTGACCTGTGCTTATTGTTCTTCCTTCAGGAGTTTTTCCCATGCCATTGGTACATATTTTTTGTTTCTCCCTTCTTTCCTCCTTCTGTTATTCTTGATGTGCTTATACCTTTGAGCATTCCTCTCCATTGGGCTAAGCTTGGCGATGTTCCCTGCAAACTTGATCTCATGTTGATCAAAGGCTCTCTTTTTCTCCTCTTTGCTCTTTTTTTGCTTCATGTTTGTGGGGGTTTTGCCCAAACCTCTTCAGTGCTCTGCTGTGGTTGTCCATGGCTTGCTTCCTGTTTGGTGATATGGGTGGTTTATGTTCCGCAAGTGTTTTCCCTGCCGCTTCCTTTAGAGTTTCGACGATCCTGTTCCAACATGGCCTCCCTTATCCCTTTTTGTTCCTGATCTCGTTCTGCTCCTTTCTATACTCCTCCCTTTTCTTCTCCCCTGTCAAAAGTCTCACATCTCACCATTCAGTTCTCTCGCTTTGCTCCCTTTCCTTTTTTTTTCTTCTCCCCCTCCCCTTACCATTTCGTGGTCCAATCCAACTATTTTCGTGATGCTTATTTTCTTTGATTTGGTCTTGACTATGTGGTCGATCTGTGATTCAGAGTTTCCTCTCCTCCATGTAGTGAGCACCGTTTTGGATTTGCTGGATGTGTCGCCGAACATGATTCCCGGGTATCCTCTGCTCAGCTTCCTGAGTTCCGCTTGTCCTCTTTTGTCCGAGGGATGTAGCATCCTATAACCGTTAGTCTGGATCTGAGCCATAGATATATTATCGCCTCTTTCTTCAAATTTCTCAACAATGTCTCGGGGTTTCCTGATTCCGATTTCCGTGCCTCTGTTGGTTCTCTCCTTCTTCCCTCCTCCTATCCACCAGTCGTAGTTCCTCGTTGCTAGTTTGGTTTCTTGTAGGCTGGCTACATCTGTTCCCTATTCTCTTAATTCGTCGTCAATTAGCTCCCTTTTCTTTGGGTCGTTTGGTCCTTGTACGTTCCACGTGGCTACCCTCATGCTGTTGCCTCCTTCTGATTCTGCACCCTGACACCTCGCCGCAGCACTCCTTCCGGAAACCATGCCCAGACTATATTCGTTGGAGACGGCGGCTCCTCTCGCTTCCTCGTATTCTCCCAGCACCGACGATTGACAAGTTTGTTTCCCTTCGTAAGGGTCCTATTTGTTCCGCCCACTCGAGGTAGGTATTTTTGCGAGTTCGGTGAGCGCTACCTTTAGTCCAGGGAATGGAGGGTTTTAACTTGCAAAATGAGAAGTAGTTCCAATTTTTTTTGCATGTCATAGACAGTCATCTGGTGGTTAACAATGTAAGTTTTCGACCTCCCACCCCTTGTGCTTCCCCCGTACCACCCCCAAAATTTGGTTGGTTTCTTAGTTTTTCAATCATGTCTTTTTAATGGTTCACTTTAGAAAAAAATATTGTTATCAGAAATTGTAGACCATAAAATTCTACACAACTTTGATATTTTTTGTGAAATGTTTATTAAAAAAGATATAGAGCTTGAGAGTTGGTTATATTTTGAAGAATTCTGAAATTTCTATGTAGATGTTTTAACCAAATTTCATACTTTATCTCTATAATTAAGAGATTTATGAGAAAATATCTTGGATTTATTGTGGTATAAATCCCTCTACCCTGCACCCTTACCAAAGGGGATGCATAATATTGAAACTTCCAACCCTTGCTAGTGAGGATATTTCAATAACTGTGAGATAGTAGCGCTTTCTAATATACACTTCAGTTCAGTTTCACCCCCCCCCCCCCCCCGCGCTGTTGGAATAGATATTTAAACGCTCTTGTGAACTTAATCAGAGAGTAGAACGCTTATTACATTGTTTTCTATTCCTATTTAAATATCTATTCCTACCGCGGAGGGGGGGGGGGGGGGGGGAAGGATTTGTAGGATGAAGCTGAACTGAAGTGAGATAATTTTTTTGTTTCAAACTTATATTAGAAAGCGCTACAATCTCACAGTGATTCAAATATCCCCACTAGCAAGGGTTGAAAGTTGAATTATTATGCTTCCCCTTTGGTAAGGGTGCAGCGTAGGGGGATTTATACCACGATAAGTTCAAGATATTTTCTCATAAAACTCTTAATTATGGAGATAAAGTTTGAATTTGGTTAAAACATCTACATACAAACTTTAGAATTCTTAAAAATATAAGCAACTCTGAAGCTCTATATCGTTTTTAATAATCATTTCACAAAAAAGTAGTGTATATCAAGGTTGTGTAGAATTTCATAGTCTACAATTTCTGATAACAATATTTTTTTGTAAAATGAACCTATAAAAAGATATTGAAAAACTAAAAAACCAACCAAATTTATTTGGTTTTAAGGGTGGGGTACGGAGGAAGCACAAGGGGTGGGAGGTCGAAAACTTGGATTCTTAACCACGATATTCTTTCATGCAAAAAAAATTGGAACTACTTCTCGTTTTGCAGGAAATGGTCCATTTTCAGTCTCTATTTCCTGGACTACTTTCGCAGTTCCCCTATTTATCCAATCACCTTGGTTAATCGCTCCCCGTGACTTGCGGCAGCCTTAATTCTAAGTATCGAGTATCAATTCAAGCAAGCTTATCTTTTATCTTTACGCCCTTTGTTGCCCTACTGGTTGGAGATTCCTACACTGGCTTCTCACAATTTAATTAGCGCGCGTTATTTGTGTCTTGATAAAGACAACTGCCCCTTGTGTTTCGAATAACTTTACTTAAACAGCGCTCACTAAAACCACGTCTGCACTCAATACCGGTTCGAAGTAGACCTTTTCCTCTGTTAACGGTACCAAGAGATCAAATCAAAATCCCAACAATCACTTGTCGGCAAACATAAAAGTATGATTTTAAGAACTGTATAAATCTACCAACCGTTTCAGAAATACAATGTAAAGACCCTGACGCATTCCATGGTGTTCACGTGCAAGTCAGCACACATAGCGTGGGTGGTATCGCGCATTACTCCTGTCCCAGGGGCCATACAATGGAAGGAAACTCGACTCGAGTTTGTCTCAAAAAGGGCTCATGGACTGGACAAGCGCCCACCTGCCTGCGTAAGTTATCAAATCCGTTTAGAAATCAAGAGTTAGACCTGATCCATTCTAGCAATCGACTGCACCCATCCTGGAACGATCGAGAATGGCAGAATTATTGTGATGAACGGCACCACGTACAATAGCGCAATTGAGTACCACTGCATCCCACAATACGAACGGATCGGGCCGTACCTACGCAAGTGTTTGGAAACTGGAGATTGGTCCGGAGAAGTTCCGAGATGTGAAGGTGAACAGTTAAGCTCGCCGAAATCGGCTTTTTCACGTTAGCTTTTCAGTGGCATCTGCGGAACCAGAAGATTCGTCTAGTCTAGGGACAAGCATCGGTATTGGAGCTGGAGTTGTCCTGTTTCTTCTCATACTTTTAGGAATTATTTATTTAAAACTGTAAGTAAGCGTCTATAGGTGGTTGAATTATTAACCCTTCCGTACAGGCGAAGAGAGACGCCCGTGAAAAACACCGAAAACGTGGAGGGGGCAGAGAGGAAGGAAGACCGTAACGCGGCCGTCATGAGCTACGCAACTTTAAGCGACAGAAACGGGTACTCGCATCCGCCCTTAACGCCCAACCTTTACGAAAACGTGCACGATGAGAACATGTACGACGCGCCCTATGAAGAGACAGGGCGAGATAGCGGCACCTACGAACCCGAACCGATAGGAAGGACAAACGGAAATACAGTTACTATAAACGGAGTACACGTGCGATAGTTTTTTCGTTGAGTAGTTTTAGGCGAAATTTTGTTATTTCTTGTTAAAATTTTGCAAAAAAGGACCTCCGAACACGAATTCCTTGCATGTACATAAATAATTTTTAAAGGTATTATTGAAGGGTGTGAAATTTACAGGGGTAGTTTTGAATGGTGTAACGATGGAAAAGCTAGGAAAGCCAAATAAACTGTATAAAATTGTGCCTTCTTCGTTGTTTATAGTAATAGTTGACAGACAGTCGTTTTCGGTTTCAATGATTTTGTTTAAAAATTATTTATTTCTCCGCAACTTTATTTTTATACCTAAGAGTGTGTGATGTAAATGTGAATGTGTGTAAATTTAGGTAGTTATTGTTTGTAAATACGTGTAATGTATGAATAATGTATATTATTATTAAATATAATATATATGTGTATAAAACGAAATCATTAGATTTTCCCATCACAAATACACTTAGACAGCTGAATGAAAGAACGCCACACCTTGAGAGTTAACAAAGATTCAACATCTTCAAAGCGAAATTTGAATGTATGTTTTATAGCAAAATGTTTTTAATGCTAGTTTGGAGCACGAGGACCGCTCAAATGTTAGGCCTGGCTTCTCACTAGTCTTCTAATTTTGTTTTGCACGGACCGCTCACAGAATCGGCGCGCTATTTTCTATTATTTAATAATAAATGAAGAGGAATTGCAACAATTTGCGACGAACTTCGGTAGCTCGCACAAAATTGGTTGCATGTAAATGAATAAATAAAAAATAGTAAAATCCGTAACTAGAATGTATATCAACATAATTTATAATCGTTTATGAATGGTAATAATACTTTACAACCAGAAAACGATAGTAGTCGACGGTTAGTACGGATATCCTGAGGCGCCACCAGATGTATAAGAGTTGGCCGTGATTCATCGGTCTTGGGGTTTTGGAAAAATCGGTAGCCCACGTGTCCATTTAGAACCGGTAAACGGGAAAGCTATGGGAGCATATCAACTTCAGCATTATTCTAAAACTCCACACTCTTGCCGTATATTCAGTTTAACGTTTTCTTACACCACTTTACTCATGAATGCCTATGGAATGGAGTTAGAGGCAAACGAAGAAATGTGTAACGTTACTTTTTACAGATTGATATTCCTGAAATCCCGCTTAAGTAATTATTTGATTCGTACTCTTATTTGAATTCTTAATCTAACTTATAGGTATTTGAAATTCTTACACCTTCTAGGTATTCACTTTGTAATCCACTAGTTTAGATGTAAGTTATTCCTGTAGTAAATTTGTGTTATAAATTAAATAGTTCTTTGTTTCGCCGAGAGAGGTCGTGCAGATGTTTTCCATGGTACTTCTAATTCTATCCCTTCTTAAATTGTATCGTGCCCAAAAGTGGTATTTTTCCTTTCAGTGAAGATTCTGCCGTCGCATTAGTTACATGCAAATTTTTCTCTTGGTACGCCATACTTTTATCGACTTCGTGTCTTGCCTGTATAAAAGGATTATTGTTTTGGCTTTACCATTTATCTTGGAGTTTGGAGTGGTTTCTGTTTCTCTTTGACGTCTCTGGCTGTGGCTCCATTGAAGCGTTTTGTAGTTGCATATAAACAGTACCAGGCATGTTAGTTGATTACGCAGCATTTTTCTTAATAAGTATATTTTTTTAGGACCTTCCCTCAAAGTTCTCTTATGTTTTTTTCTTTTGCGTTGTGTCTACCTGGATATTACATATTACCTACGGTCTACGTGGATGACTTCGCAATTTTACTTGGACTCGCCATCTTATTATTAAAATTCGTATTGGCGCGCGACACGCGATGGATGTTTCTACATTACCGGCTTGAGAAATTCTACCTACATTAACCATGTGAATCTACTTTTTACTTACGCCACTTGCTACGCAGAATATACCGTCCGACACCCGATTTTGTTGACGATCACTTTGTGATTCCGAGAATTCATTTCTGTTAGTTTGATTTCATTGTATCCTTCAGATTAGCTGTTATATGAGAAATTAGCTACCGTTGTTGAGTAAATTGAAGTTACCGAGACCTGGCTCGAGACTAATATCAACGATTCTTAAGTAGGTTACTTATTTTACTCCGAAGAAGTTGTTCACACTATCTTATTTACATTGATTAGATCAACAGAAATTTAGTTATTTGTGCATCGTAAAGTAGTTTTCTTGAATTTAACGTCTCGATTATGCTTTTATACAGGTGTTGTAAGGATAATCCGTGGTCGAGTCAAATTTTTTTGCTAGTGTCAAGTCATTCGAATTATTAATTTTTATTGAGTATTAATTACAGGTTTAGTGTACGATTGCCCCAGTGTCAGACGTTAGCCTTGCTTTCGCAATATTTTATGTGCCGCGCTATTCACTACCCATTTTGTTTGTTTGTGTTGTTGGCTGTTAAAGATTAGGCTGAACGCGCCCTTTTGAGCTAATATTGCGACTTGAAGTTCAAAGATAATTTTCTTATTTTCGTCGACTCCTTGATATAAAGTTTGATTGCCACATTTTGTTTGAGATTCATTTAACGATTATAGCTCCGTTGTTTTCTGCGAAGCCTGTTTTGAAATTAAATGTTCTCTGACTACGTTGATTCCCTTCTACTAAAATTAATTTAAATTTAAATGTTGGCATTGCAGATTTGTATATTACAGTGTCATTTTTGAGATCATTTATTAAAATGTACTAAGGTCATCGTGTTTCATTACTGACCTTCCTGATCACGCTTGCCAGATCCTCTTCAGACAAAGAAAGGGAATGTAAGGATAGGTACGAGTAAAGTTAGGGATGGGAACGAAAGGAACGGAGTTGCAATACTGAGAAGGAAGAGCGCTGTTGCAACATTCGCATCGTAGATTTCTATATGATGCTAGCATTATGCAAAGCTACGTATGTCTGAGTAAAGTTCCCTGACAAAACCCCAGATAAATTAGTCGACAGAGGGATTCAAACCCACCACCTCTCAAATAGCAGTCGATGAGGCTATTACCTTATATACAATTCCCAAAGTGTGGAAACGAAACTCGGATTTTCAAACCGGCCGCCCTACTCGGATGAAAACGTCCAAAAATTAAATCTCCTTTAATTAATTTCAGGCTCCTGGGCAACCTAAAAATCTGGGACATATCTCAAAATCTATATTAATTAAGCGCGATTCCAATGACACTAAGCCCAATTCAGTGAGACGAATTTTGTTGCAACACAATTAGTTAACTACAGTTAATTATCCTCACTTAATTGGCCGGATTGACATTTCAAAATTCGGAGAATCCAGAATTAGTGTGTACAAGCTAGATTGCATGACACAGTGGCAACTGGCAACTAAGGCTATGGCTATGGACATCTACAGATCACATCATCAATCAACGGAATTTACTTTTAAAGCATCACACCACTGTCATTCGTAAATGACACAGTAAATACCACAAAAAAAATACTTACTAATACTAAATTTTATTTTCCAATGCAAAACTGATTAAAAATGACACTTAACAACTGCTCAGTACTAAAAATGCCTGTTAGCTTATCTAACTGTCGAAGAGCTTTCCTCAGCTTCTCTGCCATAAAGACAGTGTTGTCGTCAAAAGACTGGCGATCTTGGAGAAAGGACTCTAGATGTCTCAAGCATAAAGTTAAGCACTCACGATGACGAACTTGGTTCATACTAGGATGCTCTTCCGTCGGCTCTCCACATCTACCAATTATGTTATTGCCTCAGAATTGCGACGAAGTTAACTTACATTTGCTTCAACTGGTCAATAATGCTAGAAGTCAAGAAGTCAATGCCTTTCTTTGAATTGCAAGAGATCAGGTTTTGAAACGACTGCAAGTGTACCAGGTCACACTCTTCGACTAAATCCACCTTATTACCAATGACAATGAACGGCTTCTTTGTCGTGTTATCTTCGTTGAATAAAATATCGCAAATGTCAAGCTTTCGCGCGTAAAAGGCGAGGAAGTCGAGAAAATTACTTGATTGGCTCGCTTTCTGCCATGATAAGTAATTTGTGCAGTCGGCGACTAATAATATCAAATTGGCGTCTTCACAGGCCCTTAAGGTTCGAATCATACCTTCTTGTTCTATTACGTCCGCACTTTGCGAACGTAAACCAGCGGTGTCGTTGAGTACAACGGGATAGCCACCTATGTCTAAAGTTGCCTCTAGTACGTCTCTTGTGGTACCGTGTATGGGAGTTACTATGGATAAAGGTCGGCTGCCTACGAACATGTTACTAGAGATTCGGTTTGGACGGTGGTCCATTAGCGTTCGGCTCATTAAAATTTTATTGATGGGAGATCTTAATGTTGGTTTTACGTTCCAGTGTTTCAGTGCGTAGGTACTAACGTAAACCACCCACTAGCAAGCCCCTGTACCACTGAAGCACTGAACCAAGTGACACTTTGTTTTAGTAAAGGCGTCTGATTCTTTGTTCACTGTCAAATGCTCACTGCCTAAACAGTTGGCTAACATGAAATTCTGGGATACTAATGGACCATCCTGTACTTACGCCCTTACAAAGAACATTAGCAAGACTACTTTTGCCCACGTTGGTCTCGCCGATTAGAACGGTTTTCACGCCATTCCTTAAACATTCGCCTCTGACCCCGTTACCAAGATGTTTGCGTATGTCTTCCGACAGCTTCAAGACGCTATTCATCGTGCCATTCACCAAATCAGCATCCAAAACCTCGGTCTCGTGAAAATCGATGTAGGCCTCCAAGTTTGCCAGCGCACTCACCAAAACGTTCTTCCAACGCATGTAGACGTTCTTTAGGTGTCCCTCGGTTTGCAAAAAAGCCTGAGAGAGTTAAAACATACGCATTTATTCCTAGCTACCTGTTTTCTTTGTAATTCCGTTTCAGCAGATAGCAGATCGGCTAATCCTTCGGCTTGCGTCAAGTCCAATTTACCGTTGTAAAAAGCACGCTTGGTAAATTCACCAGGAGACGCTAGACGCAAGGTAGGAATCGCACTTAGGGCGTTCAATACGCCGTTGATCACTGCCAAACCGCCGTGAATTTGAAATTCGCAACTGTCTTCGCCGGTGAAGCTGTGTGGAGCTGAGCGATAATTCTAACCACGCATTTCTCCAAAGACAGAGTCGAGTGAGCAACAGATTCCATTAATAGATGAATCGGATCCATTTTTGTGTCAAAAAAAGATCCAATTAATACGAAATAGGGGTGGAAAACGATATGAGGCGAGGGGAGAGGTTATATGCAGTTGCAGAATGGCGTGTGGATCCTGTGTCAAAATCAATCAACGAATCAAAAATATTGATTCCCACAAAAAAATGGCTACCCTGCCACTAAACCATTGCCATAATTATCAGGGAGGGTCTTCTTTAAAAATGTTTAATTTTAAAACAGGGAGAGACTGTACCTTCACATACAGTTGCAGATTAGCATATGGATCCTGTACACAAAATCAATCAACGAAACAAAAATATTGATTCACCACAAAAAAAATGGCTACCCTGGCACTAAACCATAGCCATAGATATCAGGGAGGGTCTTCTTCAAAAATGTTTGTTTTTAAAACAGGGAGAGACTGTACCTTCATATACAGTTGCAGATTGGCATATGGATCCTGTACACAAAATCAATCAACTAAACAAAAATACCACAAAAAAATGGCTACCCTGGCACTAAACCATTGCCATAATTATATCAGGGAGGGTCTTCTTTAAAAATGTTTAATTTTAAAACAGGGAGAGACTGTACCTTCACATACAGTTGCAGATTGGCATATGGATCCTGTACACAAAATCAATCAACGAAACAAAAATATTGATTCACCACAAAAAAAATGGCTACCCTGGCACTAAACCATAGCCATAATATCAGGGAGGGTCTTCTTCAAAAATGTTTGTTTTAAAACAGGGAGAGACTGTACCTTCACATACAGTTGCAGATTGGTTTATGAATCTTGTACACAAAATCAATCCACAAATCAAAAATAATGGTTCACCACAAAAAAAATGGCTACCCTGGCACTAAACCATTGCCATAATTATCAGGGAGGGTCTTCTTCAAAATGTTTAATATTAAAACAGGGAGAGACTGTACCTTCAGTTGCAGATTGGCATATGGATTCTGTACACAAAATCAATAAAACAAATCAAAAATAATGATACACCACAAAAAAATGGCTACTCTGGCACTAAACCATTGCCATAATTATCAGGGAGGGTCTTCTTCAAAAATGGTTATGGATTCTGTACACAAAATCAATCCACAAATCAAAAATATTGATTCATCACCAAAAAAGTGAGTACTCTGGCAATAAATCATTGCATAATTATCAGGGGGGTATTCTTCAAAAATTTGTCATTTTAAAACAGGAAGAGGTTATACCTTTATATGCAGTAGTATAATGGTGTATGGTTCCTGTACACAAAATCAATCGATTCAAAAATATTGGTTGACCACCAAAAAAATGGCTACCTTGGCACCAAACCATTGCCACAATTGTCAGGGAGGGTCTTCTTCAAAAATGTTTAATATTAAAACAGGGAGAGACTGTACCTTCACATACAGTTTGAGATTGGCATATGGATCCTGTACACAAAATCAATCAACGAATCAAAAATATTGATTCACCACAAAAAAATGGCTACCCTGGCACTAAACCATTGCCATCATTATCAGGAGGGTCTTCTTCAAAAATGTTTAATTTTAAAACAGGGAGAGACAGTACCTTCACATACAGTTGCAGATTGGCATTATGGATCCTGTACACAAAATCAAAATTATTTGATACACCACAAAAAAGTGAGTACTCTGGCAATAAACCATTGCCATAATTAGCAGGGAGGATCTTTTTAATTACAAAACAGGGGAGGTTGTATCTTTATATGCACTTGTAGAATGGCCTGTAGATCCTGTACATAAAATCAATTAACGAATCAAAAATTTTGATGAATCACAAAAAAGTACTATTACCCTGGCAATAAATTATTGCCATAATTATAAGGAAGGGGATCCTGTACTGAATCAAAAATATTGATGCACCACAAAAAAGTGACCACTCTTCTGCAAACATTTACAATTATAAAATAGATACATTTATATGCAATGTAGAATGGCGTATGGATCCTGTACCCAAAATCAATCAACGAATCGAAAACATTGATGCACCACAAAAAAATGACTACACTGGCAAATAATCAATTTCATAATTATCATCAGGAAGGCAGGGAATTTGTAATTTTAAAACAGGGAGAGGTTGTACCTTGCCTTTCACAAATGATGATTACTTAATCAGTGATTAAAAATATTATAATGGGAAACAAATGAGCGTATAATCAAGGGAGGCTAACATTCTAATATATTTAATCATTGATTAACCCTCGGATTAACCTGAATCATCGTTTGTGAAACCATCAGGCATAGTTCCACCAAAGATCAGTGTAGTATGACCTTTAGTTCCACTAAAGTCACCTCTATTTTTCAACCCCACTCTCGCCCCTGTTGCTTTTGTTAATAATTTTGTCATTTAGTTTCATAGGCATCTGTTTTTTGTCAGAAATTCATAAAAAACCGTTCAAGGATCCATTAAAAAAACGTCCCGAGTGAATATCTGTTGCTGGAATCTATTGTTAACTTGATGCGGGTAGATAGACTTACAGGGAAACCATAAGACCAGTCCTCTATCGAGCACCTCCCCCCTATCGGGATGTTTTAATTTTTTCAAAAGAGCATAGCGAGGTTTCGGTAACTCCTTCATGCCGGTCAAGTGCTTTAAGGCATTTCCAGCCGAAGGTCCCGAGACTCGGATAACAGCAACTCCGCATTTGCCTTGACCTAAAAGTGAGCAAGTGTATATCTACTTCTCAGTAAAAATTACCTACCTGAAGAGAGTGCGAATATTGTGCTTTGGGAAACTTGATGACAATAGTGCCGTAAATGCAAGCTACACCGAAACATTCTTTTGCATTTTAGCGTTTAGTCGTTAAGGTGAATTGTAGGATTTCATTCTCAAAATCACAAATTAGTATTTATTTAATTATTGAAGTTGAGGTTGTTTGGGAATCAGCTGTTGAGCTGTTACAAGAGGTGTGAAACTTGGCTAGAAAAAGCGTCTAAGCGCCAGGTTCAAAATATGGATTTATAATACCTATGCACTTTAGCACATAAATTATTACACGTTTGTAAGCTTTGAATGAACGACAAAGCTCGTTCATGATTTTGAAATTTGAACTTTCTGTCCGTCCGTCCGTCTGTGTGCATGATAACGCGCCCTAAATTCGCTGTTGCAACATTATATGAAGAAACATTTACCTACACTATTTGTATCTTGAATATTATTGATTTTCGTGGTTTAAGGAACTCTTTCTCGATTTCTACAGGCCAGAAGGGTCCTTTGAAAGGTTTTAAAAACTATAGAAAGTTTTGTAAGCCTTGAGGAATCTTGATAAGAGGTGCGAAAGATCTGTAAAGAAATGTAAAGTCCTTAATGATTCTTAAAAGTTAATGAAGATCTTTAAAGAGCTTGTATTCAGAAACATAGAGAGTCAGCGACTTTTGGATTTCATTATCTAGTTACGCAAGAAAATATGAAAAAACTCTGCATTCCAAAATATCACGGCAGATCTTTGAAAATCTTGCATATACTATCAAGGTTGGCCTGATAAGTTATAACTTATAACGATTCATAAGTCCGTCGAAGGGCACTGAAAAGGGTAAAGCGTTGAAACGCATGAAAGATTGTTGATGTGAGTCTAAAAGATTGCTCAATTGCCTTTAGGTCTTCAAAACTTTACATTGTTAAAGCCATTAAAGCTCTGAAACAAAGACTGTTGAAGTTGTTAGGCCCTAAAGGCAGAGGTTTTATTTTAACAAATCGTAGAGTACATATTTTAGTTATAAATGTTTTGCATATAAATCCAAATTCGCGCTACCACCGACATCTTTCCGCGAACTAGGCAGTTAGCGCAGCCGCGAACCCGTTGTTTACATTGTAAAACACATGACAAACGTCAAATTACACGTGCTTTTTAATGTATAAACAATGGCCAAAACACCGGCGCTATCAACAAATGTTGTATTAAAAACAGCGAAAAAACGCGCAAAACCGTGCCAGACGTTCAAACGGGATCAACAAGTGGCGGGCGCCGCGACGACAGCGCCGCTAATTTCGACGTTGGCCGCGCCACGACGCGTCCCTCCACCTGTTTTCATTGCTTGCATTCCTATACACGACGGTTCTTTGACCGAAGTGTGTTTTTTTATCAAAATTCGTTATCAACCCCCAGTTTTTGTTCGTTTTTTTTGCAGTTATTATTTGTTTTAAGCCGTTTTTGTGCATGTGCCTTACGTTTTTGTTATTTTGCTTTATAAGGTGAGAGATTTTTTGATTGTACTTTATTTACATGAATGACTATGACGTATTAGGATGCTGGTAGTTAAAGGTCAGGAGGCGTCTCAGACGCCTTCAGTGGGCCCAATTACACCCTTAAACTGTGTTTTGTAGATGGTCCAAGGCATGGCCTGCTACGATTTAGGTTAGGCCCATTCGGAACTGTGATAACAAAAGAGTAGCCACTCGAGCAACCCTTAGCCAACTTTGCTAGATTTTACACTTTAATTTAACTGTAATTCTAAGTGCTTTTTAAATAGTTTACGATATTATTTAAGTTTTCGGTTTTTTTTTCAGTTTGATGACTGTGCCCGACGACCTGTCTTGTTAACTCTGTGTTCGGCTGTTAAATGTAAGTGCTTTATTCTTTAGTTTCGCTCGCCTTTATCTGTTAAGTTCGTTGATAAACTTTTAAAAAAATATTAACAATTACCCTGCAGAACTCTGCAGTAGCTAGACTGAAGACCGGTAGATGGCGCTACCTGTATCGTTCCCAGATTAATGGGAAATTTAAATTTTCCCGCCAAAAAGGGTTGCATAGTGCCACTTTGAATAGTGTGACCGTCCGCACTTTCTTTTGCAATGCTACAAATTGGTATGAAATATAAAAATTGCGTGAATTTGAAACAATAAAAGCTATCAGCCAATGGGCACTGTTCGTCCGAATATAAATTAGGGTGGCTAAAATAAATAAAGGGGAGTTGAGATCAATAATTTACAACTGTGTAGAGTTTCATATTTGTCTCGCATGTATTGAAATTACTGTACCGCATTTTTACAAGCGAAAAATTCTCAGGAGATTTCGTTCCATATAAATTTTCTATGATGCAATTAAATTGCCTTTCGGGTATTTTTGTTATTTTTTTTCATTTGATGTATTTTTGTTGTTGCCTTCGATATATGGGAATAACATTCTACAATATAGTTTTATGATTATTTCATCCCCTCGCGGCGTTTCTTATAAAAATAAATCAATATACATCAGAAATAACGACTTGATATCAAGACATTAAGATCCCCAGCCGAACCAGATTACATCCGAAGCATCGTGATGTTCTTTGATGATGACTTTTATTACCAAGCACTACGTACACAGCTGAAACTTTCCCTGTTGCTGTTGAACGCGAGCAGCTAAAAATCGTTTGTTGTAGGTATTTGCAATTAGTGCCCAATGAAGTATGTAATCACTCACACTTGTAGGTAACCATAGCATTAGATTCGTTCATTCACTGCTAATTAATTAAACTAACCGCAACATTAAACCGATCACAATTCACAACTTCTCTCGTGAGAAACTTACACATGTGAAGTTGTTTTGTGTGCTTTAGATTTTATTCACCATTTTTGAAACTGTCTAAAGAGAATAAGCTGCAACTTTAATGTCAGACGTCTTGGTGACCCCGATAATAATTCATGGCGTACAGACTGAAATAGGTGACCTTTTATAATTCAGCTCAAAGATTTTTTTACTAATCCATTAATTGCAATTGTTACACTCTCAGTGCTGAGATCTCAGACTTCGTGTTGATGAACGGAGTTCGCGTAGACATAGGTACAAATTTATTCGCTAAAATATTACCGTAATCATAGGGCGCTTTAGCCAATCAAGAAATCCATCCTTATTACAAGAAGTCCTTCCGCCTTAAAAATATGGTAAGTACTGAATGCAAACGACCAAAAAAATATAAATTCTTATTGATGCCAAAACTGACCTATATTAATAATTTTATTTATTTATAAGCGAGTTGTGGTGGCGTGGTGCATGAGGTGAGTATTTTTTCCGCCTAAGATGGGAACTGTGACGTGGTGAAGGGCACTAGTGGCAGACTATCTTTGCGTCCTGGGAGGGCCCGCAACCGTTACCTAAACAAAAAAATGTTAGATTGGTAGTACAGATGATTTGAGTCATCGTAATACTCGAAAAAGTTTCATTTTATCTGAGGTACATATCTATTTACAACCGGTTCGGCAACGTTCTGCACTCGCGAGATCTACGTAACGACGAGAGCTATGTATTTTTTTATGGCTTCCGTTTATTTTTAAAACGGTAAAACATTGCTTGTGACGTTGCCAAAAATCAGGGCCGGTTCAAGGCAAAAGTTACGTGTAAGCAAGCACCAAAATTTGCGCCTCTGCTCGTCTCGCTAAAGCCAGAATAATGGGAACTTTTGGCAAGCATGTGTTTAAAAATGAAAAGAGGTTTTCGCTTTAAGGTTAGTAACTAGCGCATTTTTCATGAATTCATCAGTACTTCCGGACACACCTGATGTTTAAAGTATGCGATATGTTTGCCTTTAGGTATTAGAAGAATCTGGTTAAAATTAAAAAAAAATCTCTATAAATAAGAAAGTTGACATTGCGTTGTTTGCGCATGAGCACATCTGATTTATACAATATGCGATATGCTTGTCTTTACTAGAAGCATCTGAGTTAAAATTTTAAAGAAATATCTCCATAAATAAGAAAATTGACATCGCGCAGTTTGCGCAAGCGCATAGATTAATCGTCAAGATTTTTCTTGGTTGAGGTGCCAGTGCTATTAGCTGCCGAATGCAAAAAGAACGACCTACATATCTTGAAAACTGTAGAAGTGGTTAAGGCCTCGGACGGACAGAATAACATGAGTTGGAAAATGCGCTAAAAATACAGGTTGTTAATTAATGGCATGCAGATATTGCAGGGGGTGGCATCAAAATAAGAAAAAAATGCAAATATGTGCGTGATCTAAAGGACGCAATTTTTGTTATACAGGGTGGCAAAGTTTCAATTTTGTTCTCGTGTTTTGCGTTTTCTCTCTTATGTTCTGGGATAATTGTTTCAAATTTCATACATCAATTATTTGTTAGAGTCTCTACAATAAAGTATCAAAATAGTTGGTCGCAATATACAGAGTGTTGCATTTTATTAGTCACCCTGTATAACAAAAACGACGGCTTTTAGGCCATGCATATATTTGAATTTGTTTCTTATTTTGACGAGTATCACCTCTTGAAATATCTGCATGACATTAATTAACACCCTGTATAGGCGTTCATTTATTACTAGCGAACTTCGTACCGCCTATCAGACAATGTCCCGCTAATTCCAATTCAGCAGAATTGAACATTAGGTTACCTATTTGTAGGTTAATGTGTTCTCACATTTTTTTGAAAAGCAAAGTTGCACAAAAATGCTACAGAGTTTTCTGAAGGGATAACGCGTCTGCTTTTTATGAATATGAATATCCCGTGTACCGATTTTTGGTCCGTCAGTCATTAAACATGAGTAATTTTTGGGCCCTTTCTTGTCTGCGGCGTAAGCGACGGGTTACGCCGCTTACGCCTAAAACCGGCCCTGCCATCAATGTAATACCCTTCCAACCTCGCTTCCAACTCTGACCCAGGAATCCATTTTGA
The DNA here is from genome assembly GCF_008802855.1 of Photinus pyralis. Lineage (NCBI taxonomy): Eukaryota > Metazoa > Arthropoda > Insecta > Coleoptera > Lampyridae > Photinus > Photinus pyralis. Next base: position 45,260,847 of record NW_022170663.1, read on the forward strand.
AGAAATCGCTGTAACCGTGCGCATTTTTCTAAAATATTTAAGTGATGAATAAAAATGAAAATGAAAAAGTTAAGGCAAGTCTTTCCTTTAAAAGCATGGCAAATGCCCTGGCTTTGGAGGGTGCTCGTGAAGGGCTCCCAGGGGCAATTATATTATTTATTAATTAATAATTATATAATAGAATTATTAACCACGTTGTCGTCAGAAGAAGACACTTTTTCAGTTATTAGATGGATACTAGCATTGGTTGAAAGACAATTTCCATTCACAAAACACAGGTACTTGACTAAGTGCAAAAAATTGTGAACGAGTCAAAAATAAAGGAAAAATGCTCAAAAAATGACATCAGATCTAGCGATAAGTGTTTTACGCTGTCTTTAAAAAGACAGACGTCACGACTTTGTAACGAGAGCATTTAGGTTTGGATTTCGGTAAAATCGTATAGGCTTTTGTTTTTTAATAGCCTTTGGCTGCTTCCAGTGACGTTTTAGTATTAGATTTCACATCCTTAACGGGCTATATTGAATTACATTAGTGAACTCGTCATGAGAAATAAACTCGTACCGTGGAAAATGATGAACGTGCGTTTTTTGAATTGATTAACGACCTTTAAACCC
>NW_022170663.1:45266463-45407721 GCF_008802855.1 Photinus pyralis
GATCGGGGTGCAGGATTGGATGTGGATTTATCAATGTGTTGTTTAGAAGAAAATCGGCAACAAAACATCAAAAACGAGTGTCCCTGAAATAGATGGTGTTACCGAGCTGAATTCTATAGCAGGATGACCCCGGCACAATTGCGCAGTAGCACAATCAAATAGGCCATCCTGTTTGAAAAGTGTTGCAAGCATCCCTGACTTAATCAACATACAAGTATTGCTTCTCTAGTACAAAAACAGTCACATCAATCATCGCAGGTACCCGCCAACTGCAAACATATTGTGCTATTAAAGGCAGTTTTGCAATGGGCGATTACCTGTGACTGTTTTTATACTAGACGACTAGTCCAATAATTCGGTAAAAGGAAAAGTATCAAAATGGTGGGGGGGGGGGGAAAACCCTTTAATATTATAAGAGCTGCACTCAATCCATCAATCCAAAGATTATAGATTTTATAGAATAACAGAAGATTAAGATAACGTTTGTGTGACCTATAATTACGAGTGTAAGAAAAGAAATAATGAAAGAAAAAATTGAAGCAGTAAGGCAATATCGATAAAAAGAGAAATAAATAAAGCTTATGGCAATGTAAGTTCATAAAGTTTAGTAATTCAGGCATACAAAGTTGTGAAGGAAACAACATTACTAGAACTCCATAAAGAGAAAAATATTTACACATAAGATATAAAACAGCCTATCCTGTTTCCACTAAGAAAGATACATTTACAATTTTAAACTGTACCATAACTTTTATGTTCGAATGCGATGGAAAGAGTCGCCCTTAAAAGGGGGTTGCGTTAGTCACAATATTCAACGTCGGCCTATTCTATAAAGGACAATATACATGCTCAGTTATTTATATCACAGAAGTGTACGCTGTAAATATATACGACGAATACTATTAAATATAAACGCAGCAAAATGAGGTTCTTGAATATAAATGTACAACGGAAAAAAGTTTACTTAGATTCGGTTCGGGACATAAAAATATACTGCATTCATCTAAAATATATTAGCAACTCTCGAAATGGTTACAATGGAAAGTAAGTTCTACACAGGGCAAAATAAAATTCGATTTTAAATTATTTTCTGATATAAAAACCACCGACCGCCGAGTTAACTGCCGAACGCTTTCCACTCAGAAATCCCGCACGAAGAAATCGAATACACCACCACCACCACCACCAACGGCCAACTTTTAAATTATTTGCGACTTTCTTAATTCCATCCTGAATAATTGAACGCAACGAGTCCGGGAAGATTCTACTCTCGAAATTAAAAAGAAACCGCAATCAAAATTACACCCCTTAACAAATCGTGCATTAGTGTAGTTACACTCAAATAGAAATCCCCCCCGTTTCGCTCTACGCGTAAATAATATATAACCGATGTTTTCCAAGATTGCCTCTTTTTAAATGCATTCCAATTGCACTTCTAATCAGCGATGTCATTCACGGCGAGACTAATTACCTTAAATTTTCATCGTATTCACGACCACAATTCGTAATTAGCCTTATTGATAGGTACATGATGTACACGCGCAAACAAGTACGCTATGTATGGAAAAACTTTTGGACGATGGAGGGGTAGAGAAAGAAATGCAATTTTGTGGCAGATTTTCGAATTTTTAATACGCACTTTTAGTCCCTTTCATTTCTAATTAGGTAAATTGTTGAGGTTCGTAAGAAGAAAATTTACTTTGGATTTTGACTGAGAATGCACATTTGAAATCACTTAAAATTCCACCGAAATCATATTTAAATTACTCGAAACCGTATTGGAATCACATGAAATGATATCAAATTTACCTGAAATCACATTAGAAACTTTGAAATCGTGCGAAAGAGATTTTTGTGTTTTGCTTGAATGCTTTGCTTTTTCTTGTAACATTTGAAATACATACTGCGCGATTCGTGAATTTGTAGAAACTGGATCGGCTAAAAATGTCAAACATAAGGGATCAAACAGGAGCCTTACTTTTTTGAAGATCAGAATGGAAATTCTTTGACAGTTAATTCAGTGCGCTATACTGAAATGTTCTGACACCGCAATAGAACATGTTTCCAGTTAGTTCCAGCAAGATGGCGCTACTTCTCATACCGCAAGAACATCAATGGATGTTCTGCGAATATTGTTTCCAGATAGCGCTATTTCCAAACGCGGAAATATTCAGTGACACCCAAGATCGCTAGATCTGACGGCATGCGACTACTTTTTATGGGGAAGATTTTTATTGATAAACCACGAGATATTCGGGAGCTCAAAATGAAAATTAATGAAGAAATTGCTAACATACCACTGAATATGTTGCACCGCGTTATGCAGTTCGACTTCAAGAGTGTGTGGAGAGAAGAGGACGCAATTTAACCGGGAACCATTTTTAGGAAATAAAAATGGCACACAATTAAATTTTTATAGTTGTACTTTGCTTTAATTAAATACAGTTACTTTCTGGATTACATTGCCATTCCCGCTCCCTTGGCCCACCTTGTACTTTCAGCCACTACGCCAGACTTAGCGTTTACTTTTTAAATTCTCTTCCATAAGCACTGCGACAAACATGAATTTTTTCCTTACCATGCCAATTTGTTGAGTTTCTGTTTTTATATTGCTGTGCGCCCCCGTTGGGCGCCAAATAAAAAATGCTATATGCAATGGCAAACGGTCACTAAGCCACCCACAAAGCACCTGTTCAGATAGCTCAGATCAAAACAACCCTTAAATTTAGAATTGTAATTGTTTTCCTCGTAGACGTCCGGCTCCCCATGTCAAAAATCTATTTTAGTGTAATATTAAAGTCTTTTTTCCTGGAACACGATTTCTCCCATTCACTATTCAACCACCAACCCCTATCTTTTCCTTAGTTCAAGAGATAAATTCACCTGCCTGAACTTTGATACTGCAAGGTAGTAATTTCAGTGGGAACCCCGCTTGGCTAATCCTATTTCTACAATTTTTTACGACCTACCCTCCTGAAAACTACCACGAGAGTTTTGAAAATTCAGTCCGTGCGTGGGGGAAAGTAGTACCGGAAGGTCTGGGGAGGATGGAATATCGCCCAGTATTTTACGATAGTTCGATTACCTTTTCCAAAGACTAAGTGTGAAATTTTCAATATCAACAAATTTCAATATCAACAAATCTTCGTAAAGTCGCAAGTGGCCCTCTTATCTGTTGCGATTCTTAAAAAAGAAAATTGCCAAAAAGCAAAATGTTGGGGGTGTAACCCTCAAACGATACATTTGAACCTTTAGTTTATTTTGAAAAACAGAATTCAAATTAACGGCATAGTGTAACGGTAGCTCCTAATTTAGATCTACTTTTTTTCCGAAATGTTTGTGGCAGAGTTCGGAGATTTGGTAGTGGAATTGTGATGATAAATAAGTGAACATTCTGTGGAATGGACGACTGTCCTTTTTGCATCTTTTAATTTCTACGTAGCATATGTTGATCGTATTTGGTATTTGATTCGTATGGCGGGAATTATGCAAACTAATTAATGGTTAAAGATGGCTATCTGCGTTCATAATAGAGAGAATTAGTTTTGGGGTAAAATTTGGAAGATTCGTGGTTAAGCATGCATTAATAAATATAAATAAATATTAAGTTCTACAGTAGAATCGATTAATATCTAGAAAGGGATTAAGGTCATATATTACACCTTAAATGGAATTCTTGTGTAACCATTGCGAAATACGTGACTGGAGTCGTCGTGTTCGGTCAAGGACAGATTAATTAAACGCGATGGGTTCGTTTTTACTACAAAAAATTTGAACTGTGTCACCGTTAGTGAACAAAAGGGGATTAAACTTGATTGTTGGAATGCATAACTCCGAAATTAGTATAAATGCCCGCAGATGAAAAAAAAACATCCGAAAGTTAGGGTTGTAGTGTACTTAACCCCCAGGTTCTACGCTAAGTTCACACTAAAAGAACACGGAAATAAAGTCAACTCGGCAACGTTTAAAAATGGCCACCCGAATGACTATTCGCTCCAAAACTAAACAAGATTCCGCTTAAATTTGAAAAGTGGCACGTGATCAAACATCTAAGGCAGGACCCCCTTGCGTTAGTTGCAAACAACGCTTTGACTTGAAGCACGTAGGGAAGGACCGTAAAATAAAACACTCAAATTGTGAAAAGTTGTTTAATAATGATCGCAATTATTAAGATTGTGAAAGCTCGGAAATTTAAGTCGAAATAAATTACATTGCAAAAATAAAAAAGTGGTAGTTCACCGAATAAAAATAGAAATAGGCTGGGAAAAAAAGAACTTACCAATAAAAAAACCAACCGTCAAACTAATATCAAATTGTGTTGTAAAATTAATTGTTTGTAATGATGTGAATGCGTAACATAGAATTATAACATCACAAAAAGTAGCAGGTAAACTTCAAGAGGTAACATGCAGGTTAAAAACAAGTTTTGGGAATTATGGGTCAGGTACCAAGATTCTAAGAAAGGGTGAAATACACACGATGTGACTGATCTTTGCTGCAATAAAGTCCTTTTGTTAAAAGCAAGATGAAAAATTACATGGCCTTGTAGGCAAATTTAACTAAAAACAAGATATGTGAAAATTATTGAATCGCTACTTATTGATCACACATAGATTTTAAACTGAAAAGCTTTGATTATCCTAATCCCGCTCCTGCATGATGGGTAACCCGCCCCTGGTTTCCGGGTTTCGAGCCTACGTTGAATGTCGAAGACAATCACGGAATTAGGTGTCGTAACTCAATTTTGACTACAGTTCTTACCACCCCCGTGCCTGCTTCATTCACGGAGAAAATTATTAGTAACAAACACCAAGTCAGTACATACATCAAACGAATCGGTAATTTCCACATATTAAATTAAAATGTTACTTCAGGGACAAGACCAAGTAATCAACATCAATAAACATAAATTATGCAAACGTTAATGACAAACGTTCTTGCTTCCATGAACACAAGGATTAACTATTATAAAAAATCGCACCCTAGAACTTTTGACTTCGTTGGAGGATTTTGTGGACGAATAGTCCGGGGACGAAGCGTTATTGATGTTATTAACAACAATATAATTTGTTTAAAAAATGCGCGTGGGTACAAAATTAATTGCAGTTTAAATCTGCAATTTACTTGGTTATTAATAATTTGTTTAAATAATTAATCAATCACGGCAATAACTTGGGTACTAAAAGATTCTATTCATGTAAAATCTGATTATACGAATAGAGCTCTTTCCAAGAAGACCAATTATGTGAAAATTGGTTAACCTAAACCGAAGTTACATTCCAACTGCTTAAACTGAGTAATATGTGCTGCATCGAAATAAAGCAAAATGCATGCTTGTTGGGTATATTTTAGGGAAAAAAATCATTTCTCTACTTAACAATGAATCGTACGCCCTCTAGCGGCAAACCTAGAAACTATAGCCATAAGGTTTTCAAGTCAGCCCAGAAAACAATTGCTACTCCTGTTTTGAAAGTGGGTAGGTAACAAGGGTGATCAGTTTTTCTAAATGACTGCGACCGTTTCATCCCGTTGCGGTTTAGAAGTAGCAGTTTGGAAAATATGCATACGGATTGTCCGCACAATAGTCAAACTTGACAATGTGACAGATTTGCTAATTTGTTTTGTGAAAAATTAGATGTATGAGAGGAGTGACCATCAAAACGATCGCGCGGGGTGTCATTTGGCCCACTTTGCTTGAAAGTGAGTGTATGAGGCGGGCATATCCACTAATCGAAATGATAATTATATAAAACCCAGCTGCTGGCAGATGCAACTCACTATTTCACGTCGAACACTCTATTAATTGTCTCCCGGAGGGTTATTATGTCAGCGATTTCATTCAGCGCCACAATCGAAAAGTGTATTTATTGGTTCGTTATACAAAATGAAAAATATTTAATCTTAACACGCGTTTCGTTAATAATTTATCGGGCCTCTCTCGAAAAAAAATCCCCGCGCGACGAAGAACATTTATTTTTAAGGACTCCCGTGCCACCACAATAACTGTAGATCACTGCGGGTGTTAATAGGGAAATAATGAAACTTAAAATGCAAATGACTTGTGATTCTCCCCTAGGCAAGTCATTTCCAAATCAGCGTGAGGACACTCTTGGGTTTCCACGTAGTCGCGCGCTTGTTCGACTATAAACCACCGGATTTTATACACTCCCACTCGACCGCTAATTTTATTATTAACGTTTCACTAGGACTCTATTTGCTATTGTTATTATTGTGAGTTGCTAAATCGTTTGCTATACTTGCTCTTGCAATTTCGTTACGACGTCCCTCATTTTGTATGGATTCTTTTATTTGCGAAGGATTTTCAAATTTGTGCAATTCGCCACGCAGATGTCGTGAAGTGGAGTTTGGACAAATACCTTGCAGGGGTCGCTAAGTTCTTAATGTGAACTTCTCCAAAGCGTAAACGTTATTCTTAATGAACGGCAGATTTAACAGGCAATACCAATAGCTACAATAATAAATATTTGATATTAACAGCATCAGCTATACACATGCAAAAATATTTAGTAATATATGAAGAGCCATAAATTGGACAAAAACGTGTTACAATACTACCTTCCACAAAGATCATGAAAGAAACTGTATCTTATTTATTATCCTTACCCCCATTGAGAGGGGCATAACTCTTTACTTGAAAAGAATCCTTAAATAAATATATTGCACATTATTACTAAATATTTTCATATGCCAATCTACAAAAATTAGTGCGTATAATAATCACGAAAATTTCTAATTTTACATCGATCCAAACAAAACAATTTAATTTATAGAATAAGAAATTGAAAATTTGAACAATACCTTTCTTAAAACGATGGTCTCTGAACGTGGTGGTGCCGGTCGCATACAATATTGAATCAGTTTCCTCTGTGAAATGGATACTTCTTAGATTACCCTAGCTCGAATGGAATGTGGCTCTAATTTGGATAGCTGTCAGGTGTCTCAGAATTTCCGTGAAAATTGAAATGGCAATGAAATTTTTCGGATACTCAATCGCTGGTGGTTTTTTTTAAATACTTTAATGTTGTGAATGTTTCCCTTATCAAAACCCATAACGACCACAGGGGAAGGCTTCATTTATTTTATAGATTCCTGCGCGAAGTTATCCTGCATTAACAAAAAAACCGTCCAACCTCGATTATAATTGTTTCTTTATTATACTTGCATCAGAAAAGGCGATTAAAACACGCCGAGATTTAAAGGTTGCTAAGTAGCGTTACTTCAAGTATGACATGTGAAACTATTTGTAATTTGAGATTGAAATAAAATATCCTCTCGGATCGCTTTTTGCAAATGAAAAAGGTGTCTTTGGCTTGTATCCTGTATGGGAAGCTTTCACAAACGCACATGGTTTAGAGTAGGTATGCTGCCAAATCTGTTCCATTTTTTAATCGCAATATTGATTGAAGTTTTGAATGAATGCAATGAAAGGTAGAAGATTTAAGTACCGATCTCTGACATTTCCTTCATATATGACAGCATGAGCGATGCATTTAAGACCTTGTTTGAAAGATGCTTCCTATTAATCCACGCCAACAGTTCATACATTTTTTATTTTGCATTTGGATTTTACAGGTTCTTCTGCGGCAGCAATAAGCCACTGAATAGACCGTGTCTTGTCTACTTCACCCGAAGTCATTTTATTTACAAAGACGGTGGTTTTTATAATAATTATAATAATAAGTGCCATTTATTAGACTTCTAAAATAAACATAAAGCAATATAAAACTGTAAAAAAAACTATATTGTAGCCAGAAGCCTAAGAGGGCGAAGTTCAGATGTTCAGCATGAACATGTGATACATCTGCTCTACCACTTAACCCTTACAATCTTAGTAATAATAGGTGGAATGAAAAATTAAATTAACAAAGGCAGTAGCTATTGATGACGATAAGAAGAAAACTAAAATACAAGGAAAAGGAAGGAAATTGCGAAAAAATGGAAGAAAGAAGGACAATGATATTACTGCTGATTATACTGCCTAAGTAACAACATACCTTGAAAATGGTTTTTAAATGTAGCGCTATTCATATTTTTGCTCTTGCAGTTTGTAAGTAATGCGTTCATGCTTTTTGATTCCAAAGATTAAACGAAGACAAGAGTTTTGCATCTTTTGGATTCTATATTCGTCTCTTCTTCTTTGGGTGGTCCAAATAACATAGCAGAACATTTGGAAGGATTGATTGGTAATCCATGCAAATCGGATAATTCGGAAAGCCTTTCTGTTCATGCATATCAGACGCAAGGAAGGGATATAACGATTGGGTGTCATCTGCGTATTGGTGAAACGCCACGTGTTTAAGTGAGTAATAGAATTTACACGTATGCCCAGTGCCATGTAATTGGAATACTTGTATTCGGTATGGTATCTGGCTAAACAAATAAATAAATAAATAAATAAAATATCGAGAATAATACCGGGCCCAATACGGATCCTTAAGGCACACCTACTGCAAATAATTCACGCGATCGTCGAGTGATATTTCCATGGCAATCATGGAGAAACAACTAATAGCCCACTTCACTGAACTATAATTAAATATCTAATTAACTATAATTAAATATATAATTATAGTTCAGTGGCCCACTTAATTAGAAAGGTATTCGAGTATAACATCAATATGATTTCATTTCCCTTATTTTTAAATTATATTGCAGGTATAATAAAAAATACTGTAAGAAACGCCTGTATAATTGGTCTTAAAAGCACTTCCAACGTTCAAAGGCACTCCGCTGCGCGTCGTGCCTTTAGACTTGTCGCGCGTGCTTTAAAGACTTGATTGTACACTTGTTTCTTAATATACTATTTTTTTAATTAAACTGTCACCTTGAACTTTGCCAACGTACCCGCGTACGCGTCCTCTCGTTAACCTGACCATTGCCTGTGTCAACAGGAACGATACAGTGCAGTGCATCACCCTCGGCATCACCGGTCACGCATTGCACGAAGTATTTGAAAGTGCTGGACTACCGTTGGCCTTTCGCGAAGTGAACCTGGTGCCCTGGCGCACGCAAGCCGTCCTGGTGGTCAACGTGCCTGTGTCCTAAAAGAGCTTCCCATAATCCCTTGTGTCGAGAACAGTACCCCCCTTGGGGTAGATTACATCAAGGAGACGGAGGTCTCGCTGAACGATACTGGGCCTTCAACAAAGACACCCACCCGAATCTGCGGAAGGAGTCTACACTAAGAAATCATCGCGTCGAATCTCCAACTCTTCGGGACGAGCTCAATTTGGCCCCCTCGGGGAGCAGTCCCCCCAGGATGACTTGGGCCACGAACACAGCCTCCGAACTGTACAGGATCTTCGCGGACGCGCTGTCTCTACCGGCCTTAGTGTTACTACTGCTATCCGTCCCCTACCGAAAGGAATGACCTAGACACCCTCCTACAGGGGGAGGACCGACACCGTCCACTATAAGAACGGGAAATACCCCGCCCGTTACTTCGCCACTGTATCGATTGAGCCCGGAAAACATGCTCGCTTGTGACTGCCGGAAGCCGAACTCGATTACGACCCCCGACAGTACCCTTTGCCAAGGATCGACGATCTTCTTCACGTCGCACAAGCCCTCATAATGACAACGATCGACCTGCAGGCCGGTTACTGGATCCTCAGGGCCGAGATAAAACTGCCTTTATCTCCCCCTCCCTTCTAAACTCTAGTCGTCGATGTCACGATCTTGCATTGTCCTATTCACCCGTTTCGAGAGCCATCTTCGGGATTCGTCACGACAAGCTTCAGCACTGCAAACAGAAGGGTCGCCGCGCGAAGTACCTTCGCAGTCACATCAAAACCCCTTAAGGACTAAGCACTGACCCCGAGAAAACCACTGCCATTGCAAACCTGTTCCAGCCAACGATGCAGACATGTTCGTGGTATCGATGGTTCGCGCCCCAGTTCGCCCAGTGCGCAAGGCCACTCACCCTCCTCCTGAAGGAAGATGCCTCTTGGGAATGGAGACAAGCCACCGCTTTTTCAACACGTAAAGGGCACCTCACCACCGTCCCCATCCTCAGGCAGGCCGACCCCACGCTACCGCAGCTACGTGAAGGGAAGTCCTATAGTGCTATCGACAGACCATCAACCCCTGAAGCGGGTCTTAACACTAAAAAGTCATCCACATGATGGGCACTTGCCATTCAGGCTCACGACATAGGATACCAATACATACCAGAGAGACAAAACGTAGTCGCCGACACCCTCTCTCGACCACCCTGCTCTCCAGACACACGGGAAGAGTGCCGCAATCACGGTGGACTTCCCAAAACGACCAGTAGTCGACATCCGCCAAACTATCCTATTCCGATTCACCCACGACCAGGATGGAGAAGAGCCCCGACAAGTGCCTACCCAGTAAAGGGGTTAAATTCTCCACGAATACTACGACTCGCCCACCGCGGGTCACTATGGTGTAGAGCGAACGCGGCCAAGAATCGTAACTCGATACTACTGGACGAAGATGCGCAAGCAGATCTCCGAACTTATCAAAAACCAGGTCAAAAACACTATGTTGATTGACAGAGAGCATCTAATCAAAAAACACCCGGGCTATGCGGCGCCCGCCAGACGATTTGAGCCGTTGGCCGTCGACCTACTCGGATCCCTCCCTGAAGGTCCGAACCAAGAACGAGGAGTCCTAGTAGCCGAAGACATTGGGCCAAGAAATTTTCCTCCTATGGAACCCCTAGAAAAACTAGAAGCGACAATGGCACATCACCCAATTCTTGAAAATTGCCCCGATAAACTTCCACTCATTCGTTTGGCAATGAACACCAACCCCTGGAGACGACGGGATTCACACGCGTGTATCTGCCCATGGGGCGCTAACTCATAACAACGGACTACCGTCAACGGGACCAGAGAAACATAATGCAAAACATGTTCGTTCCCGAAATAATGTCTTATAGATACCCTCCGAGAAGCGCAAACCAAAGGAAAGGATCGCAAACGACGGGACGCACCGTGTACAAGCCAGGAGACCTAGTTTGAGTAAACATACACCCCGTAAGGAACCATACAAAAGGCATAAGCTCCAGGTCCTCTCTCCCATGATCTCCGAAGTCGAGGACAAAGACACACCAGAGACATTATCGGTCAGGTCACGTTGAGAACATGTGCGTAAGAAATACACGCTACAATAATTGACCGGACCGTGACGTGACGGATAATGTAAATCGGGATTAACCCCATACAATGGACCCATAGAACACAACATCGAGCCCATCCTACCCATCCCCTCAAACCCACATTGAACAGGGACCGGGACAGTTGTTTTGCATATCTGCGAGCAGTACTCACATCCCTGTGAATTGTGATTCAATTAGCTAATAATTGTGTTCACTAAAAGCCTAATTAATAACGTTCACTAAATTTCGGCCAATTACAAGCAATATTTCTCTGTAGGTCAAAGAATTCGCCCATTGCCAATTTCATTCTTCTTTAATCCCATTGTGTTACCGATAGACCACATTGCAAATCAATATATAAATTTGTAGCTTGACTGGCCAGCACATTTATACTAATTACCTTGATATACGGGTAACTAAAAAACCAGCTACAGGCAATTTGCCAAACACTTGTTTTAATTAATCAAGAGCTGCTCCTAGTTTTCTCAAACTCACATTTGGAATACAACAGAATTCATGAGTATTTCCGTTTTAACTTGTTCCTTGTTTCCTTGTTACCACTGGGCCCAGCCAACTACCTCCGCTGCCACAATTCCTTTTGTGTATCTCGTAAACTTCCCTAATTTCTGCTTCCACTTTCAGTAGCTCCGATATAGTTTTCTGATTGACCTTGAATGTTGAGTGAAAATGAAGATATTTTGCAAATCCGGAGTACCTCAAGGATCTGCTATAGGACTTACTCTATTATTAGCCATGGAAAAAACTTTTTGAGGTGGTCTTCATTCGTTTCTAATCAAATTTAGTGCCGCCAAATATGAGTAGATTAAATTAACTTTTGAAGTGCGTTTAGTTTTCAATTTCGTTCGCGTATATACGTAATTACTTTATTAATCAAGCCTAATAGTATTTTGTCATGCGAAAATCCGTGGTTTGATGGCACAACGTCGTTCGAACAAAATGGCGTAATGCGATACGACTGGGTAACAAGTAGGTATAATGTGGCGGGGAAATAAAAAATTGGAGACAGAGTATTTTGCATTCGATCCGAGGTCCTCGGGTAAGTACAAATATCGATGCATACCGATAATTTAGCGAACTAATAGGAACGCAACCTGAATGTTAATATAATGACTAAGCTTTGAAATAAAACACGTAAAGAATAATAAATGCTTTAGCTTGTATATCTCAATATGTAATTATTCATTGGAATATACGGTAGCAATGTAGCCAAGGGGTTTATAAGAATGAAATCTCAAAAATATGTAATTGCCATAATCCATTCGTGAATGCAGTAATAATCATACAGTGATATTTTACGTAGATATCAATGCAGTCGAGTGCATATCTTTAACTCGCAATCTTTATTTAAACCAAATTACATATACAGCGCCGGCAGCAATTGAGTATCGAGAAAATTATTTAAAAATTTTAAAATAGGTACATGAAATTACGAATATTACGCTTTTTGTTTGAACGAAGAATTTGGATTACATAGCAGTGCGCTCATGGGAAGTTTAAAATCGGGCGTGATTATAAGGTTCGCGTACTATCAACAGGTTGTTACTTCGTTATCCCCCGAAATTTATAATTTTTGTTTCTACAATGTTTGCATTTTTGCATATTGAAAGTCTCTTCTTTATTATACCAGTGTCTAGGAGCCTAAGGGTCTTTAATAATTCGTCCTCATCCCGCCCTCCTCACGTTCGCACAACAAAAATTGTCATAATTTTTGGTAACAGAACCAAATGATTACCGGTGAAAATCAACTTAGGCACCTTTTATAAGGATAGAGTACGTTGAATGATGCCAGTAAAGGCACTGGAAAACGATAAAAGGACGTCAATTATTAAAGATCATTGCAGTTCATTTATTTCCGGAAATTTCAGAGAATTATTTCTATCCTTAATTTACCGCAACATGTTAGAATTTAAAAGCCCACCGTTCAAAAGTTGAAATAAATTTAGTAAATGGAGAGCTTTCAACATTAAAACAGCGAACCTGGAGCAATTTTTCATAATTAATAAATAAATCAAACTGCAAGTTATGGTTGGATTGTCAAAAAAGTGACTAAACTCCGTTCACTAAATTGACCCTTCATCCCCGGACAAAGCAGACCGGCACTTGGCCAAAACATGACTATTGACATTGTTCAATGGCAGCTCGGATACAAACTTTAATTTCAACGAAAACACAACTTTAAAATGGAAGAAACACCTCCTTTTCGATATCTCGAAATTACGAAAAACTATTCCTGTATCATATTAATTTAACTGAGTCACTTAAGACTTCGAAACACCGAGTTTTATATTACCGAGAAAATAAAAAAATCAGCGTGTAGGCACATTATAATCCTGTGTTGTAATTATATTTTATGATCGAACAATAATTTATAATATGTAGATGCTAATCTATGATGATCAATTATTGCTGCAGTCATATCTGGAATATTCGTTTGATCACAGTCAATTTCAAAAAAAAAAAATAAAAAAAAAAAATAAATAAAAAATTATTATTATTATTATGGTCGGTGTTTCTTGTGAGAACTCAGGTCTAGCCTGGTTAACTAATCGCACGGATTAAAATCAAGTAACGATTAGTGTGTGTGTCTGTGTATGGTGAGGTTATGTAGGGTCCTAAAAAAAATTCATACTTACCAACATACCTATTGATGGGCACAATAGCCAACGCTATCAGGAAAGAGGAAAACAAAACAAAACAAAAAAATTCATTATAATAATTCCTGTAATTTTATTAAATGGAGTTTATTGTGTAAGTGTTTCTTTGGCTTTGCGTTTGGGTTGAATACGAGTGGGTTGTGATAACGTGGTGTGTTTGTGGGAAGAAGGAGTTATGTGTTTTTTAGCTGTGCTAGGGCGTGTAACTTTATTGGGTGGACCTGTCTTTGTGGGACATGTTGCCTTACTTGTATTTATGGTGTTTCTTTTTTTTTTATTTATTATTATTATTATATTTAGATGATTATTTTTTGACGTTTCTCGAAACCAATAGAAATGTTCAATTTCAGTCATTCATATACGTTCTAGCCAATCACAACATTATTATAGTGAGAATAATCTACTTACATTATTCCCAGCGAGAATTTTTCACTGTACATTGTTTTTAGTGAATGACAACCACATGACAACTATTTTCTTGATCTGACGCGTCTGTCATAAATTTTCAAGAAGCTCGTAAAATGAATCGCAAACGTTTTAGTGAATCATCAGTCGATGAAATAAGTAATATAATCATTGTAAGTAAATGTAAGTGCATTTAAGAATATGTAGGTACCCTAATAAGCAACGCGTCTGTTTGGAAACAATTCCAATTATTTTGCGACGAATTGAGGGGCTATAAATTGGAAGAAACCGCAAAACTAGTCGTTATTTTGAAGGACTAATGGGTTGAATATGCGAAGAAACAGAATGGAGAAGACTATAAAGAAAATCTTAACAGTGATTTTGATTGTAACGTGAAAAAATAATCTATCGAATACCACACGAGAGTTCGATAAATTAGATAATAATTCTCCAGGTCTTTTCTCAAACTTGTTGCCATTTGGCAATAGCCACTCGAGCCCTTTGGGCTCTCGTGACTATTGCCTGGCAACAAGTTTTCTAAAACCTGTCGAATTATTTTCAATTTATTCTCACTCTCTTGTGATATTATTACAGATAATAGCATGAGGCAAGCCTATTTATGCTATTTCGTTTAAGCTAATTTCTATCGGTTACGAACGTACAATTAGTTAACAGTTAATCTTTTCTAATTTTTGTTATCAAGACGATTCTTAAATTGGTTCAAATTTATTGAATTTACTTCTCAATATTCTTAGAACATACTGCCTTGGCCCATAACTACTCTACATATGCAATTTTTGGAAGTATGAGTATTCACGGGACATTCATAAGGTTATTAGAACAAAGTATGCTATAAGGTGTGTTATGGGCTATGCTCTTATAAGAACGACACATCACATATTCCCAATTACTTATCCTGAAGGTGAAGTACACATACTGCACTACATAATGTCGTACTAAATGGAAAATTTTGTAGTGGCAACATCTAAATAAAGTTCTCCGAAGTTTAGCAGGTGAGATCTGTAAACTTCAAATGTGATTTTTTTTTCATTACAAGTGCATAATTCATGACCTAAGTATAATAAAGTTTATCTTCAGAATATCCGAAATAGTATATATATACCTTTTATAGAATATTCAGAATATTCTGTAAATTTATTCTCAGAATATCCCAAGGGGTATATTACGCACAAATATCGAAAACGCTCAATGAGCGAAAATAACGCACACAACGCGTTATGGCCGAAGCTAAATGACCAAACACCGTAATTAAATATTTTTACGTGTTATGGTCGTTAACTTATGACCACAATGCGTTGTGGCCATTTTACTAGCGACCACAACGCGTTGTGGCCATTTTACTAGCGACCACAACGCGTTTTGTTCGTTTAAAGAATGACCATGATACATTGAATTATTTATTTAATGGCAACATATTTAAAAAAATATAATACATTTTGAAAATAACGTGATGTAGACGTTATTTCAGTCTACACACCAAAAATTATGATGGGACATACTGTATCTGACAATATATCAATTTATTAAGTGTAAATCGGGGGATTATCTACGAATAAGCACAGAGGTGATTCTATTTGACTTTGAATCAAGCAGTTAATACAACCGTGAGGCCTTCTATTAAAGTTCTCTTGTTAAAAGTTAAAAGTTTCTACCGTTTGATGAGCCACCGGCAATTCGTCATTTTATTCATCAAGTTAATCTACGGAACCTGTCAGCGTTTGTGTGTGAAGTTAAGTGCACCTTGTTACTTATCGTTAATAAAAATTAGCGACCAGATTAGTAAGAGAATAAACTGTATGTAATTTAAGATTTTTAATATTTTTAACTATCGACCGCCTGGTGCGGGGTAATTTGTCCAAACAATCTTTGTAAACGTTTCTTTCTTTCTTGAATTTTGTTTTAATATTTCATTTCATGTGTTTCGGAATAAATTTTTGTCATTGTCAATCAATTGTGTGTTTATTCGAATCCTTTGTGCGATCCGGATAGAGTTTTCGTGTTAGATTTTTCTTCTCGTGTCCAATAATTGAGTCAGGTGTTAATTACAATTTGTGTCGTTAATCCTTTGGAATGTTCGAAAGTGATCGGGGATACTGAGTCTTCCAAACCATTAATTTAGGTTAATTTTGGGATTTTTCTTTGTAGCAGATGCCGGAAGTGTACCAGGAGAGATAATAAAAATTCTATGTTTGGTGGTCGGTGTAGTTGGCTGCATTCTATTGGACACAGCAATCCTTTAAAACATGAAAATAAAATTACCAACAAGCAAATAATACTAATTCGTACTGGACATTTCACACCTTGGACATTTCGCTCCTGGATAATTAGCACCCGGACAATTCGCAATCGAAAAATTCACACCCGGATATTTCTGTAAATCTATGGTTTATTAAAATTACGACGATTACCTTTACAGAATGTATGTAGTAGTGCACATCTTGGTAAACATCTACTTCATGGAAAAATGTTTCAAATAATATTTATTTGGTCTTTCATCGCGATTCTTAAGTATTTCCATTTCTTAAGTATAATCACGCTGGGTTTTTTTGAAGTTGTATGAAAAGTCTGATATAGTTAAATCCTGTAATTTAAGAACACATAATTTTTATCTACTGCGCTTTCGTTTTGAGAAAATAAGAATAGGTAACTGAAACGTCTTTTGTGGAGTAATTAAATACCAAATAGTTATACCTATAGTTATAGTATATCTACAATAGTATTATGTGTAATATTCGCTACTTTTGAGACGCTCTTAATATTAAAACAGAATCAACATATAATACCGTACACAAACAAAGTGATAAGTCTAACGTTAAAAATATTTACATTATAAGATCAAGATGAAAATAGAAAAAGGCAGTAATTTTAACGCTCCCTTACATAAAGATTTCTTAATGAAGACATAAAAAATTGTTCTTTATTTCTTTAGTTGAAAAGGGTGACAAAGGAAATGAATTAAATTTATTTTAGACAAAACGAGTATGTATAAATGACAATAGAACAGTGCATTTCATAGATTATAATTAAAGATAAATTTGAAAAGACCCCGATAACACAAATTACATTTCATAAAGAAACAATAAGAGAAATATCGTAATGACATCCTTTCTATTATTTCTGGAAGATGAATAGGGTTTATTACAAGGTAAAAGTAATTAGGTCCGAAAAATCAGGTTTAAGTACGTATGACCACAACTAATTAGAACTTTAACGCCTGTATAGTATCTTCATTCTTGAACGTTTGACAGAGTGGTATTTTAAAATTTATCTGAGCACGGGTTTTGATTTTGTGTATACTTTTTTTTTAATTTTAAAAAATTTTATTTCTGGTGGTAGTGTTGTGGTGGTGTTCAGAAAAGGTAAGTTTCCAGTTTTCTTAGAACCAGTTTTACGTTTCTTTGACCACATATGGCTATATGTTGATTATTGGTGACTGAGTAAAATTACACTAACTGCTTATTTTTTTGCGTTATCTTTGCTACAACTATGGTAGTGAATGAACTTAAAAGTTTCTTTTTGATTTTCTTACTCTTATTTATTTTATAGTTTGAAGAGATACATGGAAAAATTCTGGCAATTTTTTAAGAGATTGTTAATAATCAAAACAGTAAAGCTTTTAAAAATCTTGAAACATTTTAGGAAAGGTCGATATTGATGATTTTTTCTTTTAAATGTTTGTAATTATTAAGTACCTATATACTTCCTTTTTAATTTTTGTATGGCATACCTAGTACTAAAGCAAAACCCTTAGCATTGGTAATTGCGCAACAAGGAAGATAGGACATCATTGGAAAGGCTTTCCTTCTCTGAATTTGGTGAGATCGTGCGTCAAAATTATGCAGTTGCATGTGGTATAAAAAAGAGAAAACTTGTACCTGCAACGTCGAATGCGCTGGAAATGAAACAACTAAACCAAAAAAATTACATATCCGAATTCAGAGATGGGCGACCTTACCAACGATGCATCATTTAAGATTTTAAGGGTTGCACTGTCAGCGATGCGAGACAAAGACATTAGTGAGCAAGTTTTATTTTAGACACTGTTTCCTTCCATGATCAATTTGACGTGCCAAAGCGTTTTTTGAAAATTATTTTAATTTACAGAAATAGCTATGTATCGTTTCTAATGCACCACCGTATATTATTTAGCTTCGGAGAAATAACACCAAAATCTCCCCATAAAAATTGTTATAATAATAAATGGGTAGATTTTGGTGTTATTTCTCCGAAGCTTCTTAAGCACCCCATTGAGAGTCATGGATCTTCACAATTTCAGTATATTATTTAAATAATAGCCATATAATTTATAGCAAGATCAATTTTTTTCACGATATTTATCAACATTTTTTGCTTTTTTCGTTACTTTACAGTTCTTATCTCTTTAATTTTACGGAAACTCTCAAGAATCTATTTGTTTTACGTTCAAATATGATTATAATTTACTTGAGATTCTTTTAAGACAATACATACGTATTTCGTTATGTGTCCTTTAAATGGACGACATCGAAGGTTAGAGAACTAGGAAACAACTTGCAGCTATTAACAAATAATAATTGTTAAAATTTTATTTAGACTTTTATATTCCTATTGCAATATTATTTGTACGTGCTAAAAGGTTTCCAAATGAAAAAACCTTGATTGTGAATTGGTACAATAAAACTGGGTAAATAGGTTTAAGAAATGTCAGGTGACAGTTTTGCTGATAGACCGATACCAGCGTTTAGCAGCATCCGTCTACTTGTGAACATGAGTGCATGGACAATTTACATCACAGATGAGTGTCTTTTTACCTTTTTTTTTGTTTTTTTTAAAATAAATTTTCATTCATGGTACCTTTAGCAAGTGTTCTTGTTTAATACGGAGATTACAATAAAATAAGTACTAAATTCCAGATTTTGAGTGATATGGATGCTATTAAAGTGACCTAAAATCTCTACTGCTTTGATATGGTCCATTCCATTTAAAAAGGTACATAGGATTGTACGTATGAATTCTTGCCTCATAAATACTATTAAAAAAATTATTCCTCTACAAATTGTATGGCTATTGTTTAACCAACATAAATATTTAAGTGCCACATTAAAATGCCAAAATCAAGGAAAATATCATCAAAAATGGACTTGTCCCTGAGGCTAAAAGTTGAAATTTGATTTATTACAAAAAGTTGATAATGGATATGAGATTTAGGCGGTGCAAACTATACGGGCGCGTAACAATGGAGTTCGGTACAACGAAAAGGGGAAAGAGATACATAATCTATGAAGGATACATGTACCTCTTTGCTAAGAACCTTAAACTCCAAAACTGCTCATCATGGCTGTGTCGAGCGAGAAGAGCAAAGAAGGATCCATCGGCTCTTAGTTTAACATGCAATGCCAGGATCTGGGTCAACGATGACAAGGTAAGATTAGCTAAACCGAGCACTGATTTTGGAAGTGCAGATGGTTTCCAGTTTCAAAGCCCTTAATTGGGTATTTTATTAGTTAGGATATCGTCTTTTGACCTTTTGACTTTTTTATACGTAAGTTTCATCGTTGCTTATACCGTCGTCAAATGTTAGTTTTTAGGTTCGGCCCTCCCTTGCAAAAAATTTAGTTTATCAACCTCTTCTAATTTCAATTTTACTCTGAAACCAACCACGGATATGGTCGTTGGCCTTTCCAGTTTTACTGCCCCTTTGGGTTTTTAATTGTTTTCCATCGAAAGTGTACGATGCGGTGGGAAATGTGAACTCTCTTGACGATAAGTATGCGGGTGCAAAAGTGTCCAGACATCAAAATCTCAGGGGAGCGAAATTCTGATGCGAATTATTCCGGTGCGAATTGTTCTACAACCGCATCCAGGTATAGACGTCAAGGAAAAAAAAACCTTGGTTACGTTTTAGAACAGGAATCTGAATTTAACTCGAAAAATGTTTGTTATATTACTCTCGATATTACCAATATGAGTGGAGGAAGACGGACTTTAGCTGATTTTTGCCTAGATTGTGACTATATCTTTAGCATATTTGTGGCTGAATTTATTTTTGTAATGGTAAATATGCAAATGTTTTGCTGGAATTATATATTGCTAACTTCACAAGCATATGTTAACAGTCTCATACCATACCATAGAAGCGTTGAGTGAATCCTTCACTCAACGATAGAAGTTTTCCCGAAGTATAGGTATACGTTACACTTATGATATCAAGCGATATTTATATCTTGACGTGTGTACACATTCCAGAGTGGCGCACATGGATTGACGATAGAAGGCCATACAAGCGTTAAACAAACATAAAAGGTACAAGTAAATCTTTGTTTAAACAAAACTACGTAAAAATTAAACAAATCGGACGATAAGTCGGCGATGTAATTTAAACACCGTGACAGCAATCAAACTTGCAAATGACGATTTATTTGGGCGAGGGGGTGGAAAACGTGTATAACTAAAAGTACGTGATCTACGCGGACTAAAAGGTTTCAGCATCAAACGCTTAGTGTACGGGAAAAGGTCGTCTACGCGACGACATAAGATGGCTTCAATGAGCGTAACAATGCTAGGTATAACGTTCATGAATAATAGAAAAAGAAAAGCGGCGAGGGTGAGTTTTGTAACGTAGGTAACGTTTTATTTTCGATTAAATATTTACTTAAAACGTCCCGAATTTAAATTATACTCAAACCGCCATTTCGAAATCTTAAATTTTATTTTGTCGGATGCTGTCATGTGTTTATTTACATCAATCTTTGGAGAAGGGAAGCAACAGCTCGAGGCACCTTCTCCAGATATTTAAAAGGGTGAGTCGGGGCCAATGCGAGATCCACGCACACCGGATTTTAACCACACGGTGGCACTGTGGGTGGGCTTGGTTATTCGATCAGCGCGTTTAGATTGATATTCGCCGATTGATGATTGACGGTTACGTTTACGCTCTGGCATTTACTTTTCCTTTTCTTTCGCTAGCGAAACGGATATGCGAGATCCTTTTCGTTTAAAATTACACGAAATTCGCCTCGCTTCCCTTTCAACTGTCGAATTTACACCGAAACGTTCTCGATTTGTTCAATTTAACCGTAATCGCTTTCAAAATGTTTATAAGACAAATCCGGGGTTAATGCCATTAATTGCGCGAATTTGGTGCAAGCCGAAAGATAAATGTGGCAGACATGTTGCAGCGTCAGTACGCCACAAAGCTGCACTCCCTTAGCATTACAGAGAGACTCTAATAACAGTGCGCTCGGTCGTAATCTCCACGGGGTTGCCGGCCACAATTATAGATATTACAATATATTGTCTGTCTGCTCAAATTACCTCCAATCACAGACATTACTGCCCGCCCGGCTAATTGTTGATAACATTCGCTCCATGATGAATTATTATCTTCCACCTCCCTTCTTATACGCTGCACCAGTCCGGCTTAAACCTGTCCATATTTTTCAGTTTCATTATAATTACACACGTCACATTTAAAATATGATAATTATAGCTAAGTATATAGAAAATATAATATACCTAGTAGTGCGGCACTTAAACTCGAATGACCTACCATCATCTATTGTTTGAATCCGGAGGAGGAAAATCGGCAGCGTTTCCTTGAAGGGCAAGTCTCATGTAGGCGCACTTCTTTGTGACACGATACGTGTAAGGTATTTTGTAGGGGTGTCGGCTTTCAGTGCCACTTAAAAGTAAAAATGGCAATTAATCATGGTAGGTGACAACGTCAATTTTCAGCGGAATTGACTAAATTGCCTCATTTTTTGACATCGGCGGCACAGAACCGCATAAAAAATTACTCTTTTCAGCTATACTGACCGAATTTACCCGGGGACATTTTTATGTAATCTTTCATTATTTTCACCACCCGCACGTTAGTGAGGGAGGTATTGCATTGGGGTAAAAAATGACGCTCCACTTTTTTGGCGGAAATGCACATTTTGTTTCGATGATGTCGGTCGGTCCGTCTATACTCTCGAGAGTACTCACATTTCCGGTTAAAGTAAACGGCTGACAGAAAAATGATTTAAATCTGACCTTAAATTTCGGATTCCCGGCAGACGGTGGGCAAGACCATAATTCTTAATTTCCAAACGGTCATGTAACTAAATTTTGACCAACAGTTAAAATGAACTTTGGGCGAGAATCATAACAATTAACTGTAATTGAACATGAAACTTCTCTGTTTGTCGTTAAGAAGAAAAGGGTCCGAATGAACACACAAGTTGCGTGATATTACAAAGACAAATTGTATTTCATTGCATTTCTGTTAAAATGGGCATGGGCCGGCACTGGAAGCTGGCAACAGACTTGTGTAAATTACCCCAAAAATTTGGGCTCGAAAACTTTATACTGCGACGAATTTGGGCAGCCCAGGGTGCTTGGGAAGATTAAAGGCAATTAGTGAAATACTTGAAATTTAATTATATAAAAAAATAGGTATATAAGTTATAATATTGGTCTCGGTAGCCTCTGGAGTAAACTCACTCGGAGAAACGGTAGCTCCAAGAATTCGGCGGATCTAGCAAATGGCGGCGTTCACTTCGGTAAACCTAAAACAAAGTTAAAGCTCGACCGACAAATTTTCTAGCGGAAGAAAAGCAATTACCAGTTATAGAGCGGTTTCTATGGCAGACAATTCCTCCCCCCCTTCCCCCCCTTGTAATTAAAGAAAATCTTACCTTGGAAATTAATGAAGCCCAAAAGCAGTACGGTGAAATTAATTTCAAAAGTCAAGAAAATTACGGAAAACGGCGGTACTTACAGAACTTACTAGTGACGGTAAAAAGGCAGAGATAATAGACTTACTTACGGCAAGTAAAATCAAAAGATCATACTTATGGAACGCAAAATGCAAAAAGATCCTTCCAAAATTGAGCGTTTACCTTATAAAGAAAACCCAATTTAGAGGAAGTGGAACAGGGAAATTCCAACCCACTCGTCGCGGTATTCGCTCCAAAAGCAATGCAAATTAATTCGGTTTTTAACTCGGTTTTTAATTAATTACTTGGCCTGTAGGTATCGGAAAAATATAAGATGGACCTCGTACCTCTCGTGTTTTAAGCGCGGTCATTTGAACGCCATCTGTCGGTTTTTTTCTTACGCGCTCAGCAAATGGCGGCGATCACTTCGGAAGAACTAAAACAAAATTACGGTACAGGGCTCATACAAGTTCCCTAGCGAGAATAAAAGCAACACAAATTAATTAGCGGTGTATGCGAGAAATCAAATGCAGGAAAACGAAACAATATCCCACCATATAATTCATGGAACAGAAAATAGCAAAAATCTGCCTTGCAATTAAACGGAGCGGTAGAAGTTACGGTGCAAGAAAAAGCAAAAGTTGTAAATACGGTGCGGCAAACAATGTAGAAGAAAAAATTAAAGGGTATGAATGAAAAATTAATTTACGGAAAGTATTTATAAGATTTGGCCATTTCATGGAGGGAAGGCTGATTTTCCCCATCAGCCCAGTGTATTCCGATAAGAACGTCCAAAAATTGAAACTTCTTTAATTAATTTCTCGGCTTTTGGTCATCATAAAAGTCATTAAGCGCGCTTCCAATCAAACCACTCACGACCTATTCGGATGTTGTTTGCTGCAAGTTCATTTAATTACCTACTGGGCGAGATGAAATTTCTAAATTGATACTTCTAATTAACCCCCATTGTCTCTTAGATCAGCAAAAGGTCTCTTATCAAACTGATACCGGCGTAAATCTGCATGGCCTTGCAGCTTTAATGATCGTTTTAATTTAACAGAAAATGAAAATCATCTTATAATTACTTAACGGGACTGAAATTCTAGAATATTAATTGGCCTTTTCGTCTACACGACATGCGCTTTCGAACGCTATAAAAATAATATAATTATTCCTCTGGGAACAGATAGAAATGGAACAAATAAATACGGCCTCTTGTTTTCCTTAACGGGCAGCTCCTAATAGAATTAAATATTTTCGGAGCTTCGTTACAAATTGTCCAAACATTGATTGTAACAGGTGTACGTTTAAAATTTGGTTTTGATTGTATTTTGTTAAACATAGAGAAATTTACGCACATGCCGCTTTATAGCGAACGTGAACGATAGTACGTCTGGCGATAACTAGAAACATATTGGGGCAAGCGAGCGCGGTTAAAAATTTGATTCTAAGCGGTCACGTACTCCGTTAGGTACGCCAGCTGGCATTTTATTCCTTTGCATTAATCACGATTTCGAGTTTTACTCTCGCGAAATTGAAGCAAATTTGTTTGGATTCGCGATTCATAAGAAACTTTGCATTCATCACGAAGATAACATAACCAGGATGTTGTAAAAAAAGTCATCTGTACCATATTTCCAAAGGAAGCGGCATTTTTCAAGGAGAGATGGGATCAATTTGTTCTCAGAGGAGAATATTACTCACTACGCCAATAACTGTAAATTATTTTTGATTTTTATAACGTAGGGGTCTGTTACTTTGCATAAGAAATGTTATTTGAAGTAATTTTGATATTCCTAAAGGAATCGACCTATGAGAACAATTTTCATGAACAGATTTTGAATTGTACTTATTAATAAGAATCGAATCCAAACAAAGGATTTTGGTCATCTTGTTTAATTGATTGGAAAATTGCACTAAATTTCAGTGATAACATTAATTTGATTGGATTAAAATCTTGTTTAGCATTCAGATATTTTAAAAAGGAGAATGTACACCATCTTTTAAATTCTCCTGATTGTCTCCCGTGTTCTTGTCCGCAGAGAGTCATCTTGTATGGATTCTGGACCCCAACGAAATTGTTTCGACCAGAATTTTAGTTGATAATTTAATCGAGCGTGCTCACCATATACCTGAATCATTCGTTCGTGGATAATGTGTCGGCCTGTACCCTCCATAGTCAAAAATGTTATGCTTTTGTGTTCTAAGTCCCACATCACCCATTTTGGAACCACCAAAATTTAATAAATTCTTGCAATTTGTACACCACTTACTCATGACACTTTTGCATAACGAGAAGTAATTTTCAGACATCGAGAAATAAGGCTAAAGGCACAATAAAAACGGCTAAACATCATATCACGATGAAATGTAGCACATCTAATTATGAAACAGCCACGCCTAATTACCTCTATTTAATCAAGGTAACCGTTAATAGATTCATCATTGCATGTAAGTAGTAAAAATCTGTCCAATTTGTACAAAAAGGGATGCAATACATCGCATATCATTACGCCAAGGTATTAATTTGAAATCGTGGAAATGAAAAGGATTTTGCAATTAGAGTTACCAGTAGTAGGTATGTACTTAAAGAGTGCGCGAATGCAATTATATGCATGGCCGACAAATATATATTTAGGAATTAAATTGACCTCATTTAGATACGGTCTTGGTAAGTCTGTCGAATTTTAATGGCCTTTTGCTCGATTGTTGTTAGACCACCTGCTGCGATTTTCAGGTGTAAGAGAGTTTCGATTCCTTGCAAGCAGTCGGAGAATTTCACTCTAGCTATTTCATTTTGGATGGGCTACAACAAAACAGGGCAGCAACTACGAAATGTTACAGCAGGGTGTCCATAAATTTCATGATAATTACTACACAACTTGAACAGAATTGAAATAGTTTCAAACATGATAGAAAGATAACCTTCTCCAGAACTTGGAAAAGCTGGAGTCTGCCATAAGATCCACCTGTTTTTTTTTTGCGAGTCGTCCTCATAGAGGTTCAAATGATGTACACTTTACACCTTTGAATATAGACCTATATTTTATAAAAGCTTGCGTAACTTTAATTACGTGATTTATTTACAATTAATTATTAATGAATTTATAACCGTTGATTGGTTTAAACCAGATAATTAGTATTAATTATTTATAACGTGTAAATTTTTCACCCATGAGCGCCAATTTCACTAATAATCACTTCACCATCGATATTGGAACTGCATTTAAACACAATTCAATTTACATTAATAGCAAAATGAAAAGTTTCTAGAAAAATCACGGAACATTTTCGAATAGTCTAGAAGGCGTATCATATTTCAAGGAAAGAATGCGTAGCATCTGTTTTCCATCCTTATCACCGGCGACTAATCTTTTATCTACCTGATGGCGCCTCGATGGTGAGTGGTGTCACTCCGATGTCTCTACTCTTTTAGAATATTCGCTATAGTATTCATCTGTGTGCTGATGTCATTGTCACTTATGACATCAGACAATTTGAAATATTTTACGAACCGTCGGTATATTCGGCAGGACGGTACGGTAGTCTAGTTGGAACGGTACAGTGCTGTTGGGCGTCATTAGGAGGTTTCAGCCCTTGCTCCTTATCAAGGGGCGATTTGCGGAATGATCTTGGAAAACACGCGTACTCAAACGGAGAAGCGGAAAACTACTGGGCTCTTGCGCGCAAATGGGGGCGATCACTGGCGAAGATCTAAAACAGAATTACGGCACACGGGACGGTAGCAATGTTCCAAATTGGAACGGAAGCACTAATTAACTAACGGTATTTACTAGCTACGGGAAAAGGAAACAAGGCAAATAAATCCACTTTATAAAGTGAACTTGAACGGTGCGGTGCTGTAGAATCGGCTAAATCTGCCTTAAATGTACGTGAGCAAAACGAGAATGTCAAAAAGATCCCCTCTGTTACCTTATATAGAATTCCCAAAATACGAAAAGAGAACATCGGAATTTCCAGCCGGCCAAAAATTAAAACTTTTTTAATTAATTATCCGAGTCTCCGACGTCGTAAAAATCTTGAGACTAATCTTGAAATTCATGTTAATTAAGCGCGTAGCATTTGACACTAGACACAATCTAATCAGACAAGGTTTGCTGCAATAACATACCTGATTAGCTACCGGCAAGCTACCGGTATTTATACTCACTTAATTGACCGGATTAAAATTCCAGTATAATTCCGGCAGTGCGATAATGAAATAAACTGCACGGCCTTGCAGTTTTAATGCTCGTTTTCGCTTAACATTGGGAAACTAAAATTGGTTAATAACTAACTAAGGGAGCTTTAAATCATACAATATTAATTTTCTCTCCTCTTGCAATCGAAGGAAGCCTTTGGAGACTGCCAGAATAATTAAAATATCTCTACAGGAACAATTGGAAACTTTATAATTATGTTCGGCAGCTAATTTTCTTTGTCAGCGGTTAAATGGGCTCCATTGAAATATTACTTTTTCTCGTAGTAAATAACTAAATAGGTCCAGAAGTTACAGTTTCTTGTAGCGAAGTGCCTCAAACATATCGCATTTCGATACCATGCGTTAACGCGAAAAATGGGTGCTTCGTTACAAAGTATGTGAAAACGTGAAAAATCGCTCGCCCAGTTTTCGCTCTGCAGCATTCACACCTGTTTTTGACAACAAATTCCTAGGTAAGAGTTACGACCACACGCTTGAGGATGGTAAGTACGACGGGCGCTCCGAAAGAAGCAGAACAGGCTTTGGACATGCCAGGTACTGAGGGCGCATTCCCTCGCCCGCCCTCGTTGCGCTGAAGTAGGACGTCATACTTAACCACGCCATTTTAGCGCGCATTTTGCGGTGCCGTGATTTGTGCTTATCGATTGTCACCATTCATTTTCCTCTTTCTTTTGTAAGCCGGGAAAGAGTGCAGTTTCATTTTAATTAAACAGCTGAAGTTTTAGCGAGAACGTATGGAATTTTACTTGCCGTCATCTATATTTTATAATTTTGTATTGCTGTTTGTCTGTCTGTCCGTATGCACCATAACTTTGTGTAGAAATGTCTGATAGCTGTGAAAATTGATACACATGTTCTTCAGATTATAAGAAAGGTCGCCATTGTTTTTCTGATGCGTAGACTTTCGGGCCAAAAAGTTACAGCCCAAAAACTGCCCAAACGTCCAAAAAACTCAGGGTTTCTTTTATAATCCTTGCTACAAAGAACATATGAATGTAGAGGAAAAAAAATTGCGCATGCGCAACCCAACTTTGTATTTTCACAACCTCTATTTTTTGATTTGTTAAGATATTTAAATGAAATTTTGTATGTAGGCACCTCGAATAACAGTAAAACTAATATCCGATTCAAAAAAGGTATGCTGATCTGGTGGGACAGAATGAACCCCTTAAGGTGTGTTGTAAAAATGATGTATGTGTGAAGATCTCGAGGATCATTCAGTATTCAGTTGTATGGGATTTTTAATCTCTGGCATTCATTAAATTGGGGATTCTGGAATGATTAATGAACGGATTCGCCTTTAACCCCGTAGATCCGTAGGAGGGTATAATTGCGTTTTTTCTTATTTATCGTAAGTACCGCCATTTGCATTTCATTTACCCTGAGGTGTTCCTTTTCTTTCGGTTGGGCTGTCATCTGCCATACGAAAATTGTTCCATATGCCATACGAAAATTGTTCCATCAACAAATGTTGCTTCATTTATTTGGACGAAATTTCTGGTGCATATAGGCTGATATGAGGAATCGCAAACGTCCTGTTTTGGTTTCGATCCCTAACCATCCTCCTGGTTGTCAAAAGTTTAAAAGAGCCATAACGGCTTGAAAAAAATGTTTAAAAATTTTTTCACATACACTGGCTACACTACAAAAAAGTTCATTGCGAAAAATGTTAAACACCCAAAAGACGTGTCTAGATGATCTCTACAAAAAATGCTTGCACACATTTTGCGTCGTGAGCAAACGCATGCTCCCACATACATTCAAGGTCAGACGATACTAATACTGCAACCAAGGTTCAAAGTCCTCACAGTTTATTGACCGTTCAAAGTCCTAACGTTGCCCCCGTTAAAAGTGCAAAGCTTGGTCGCCGTTCAAAGTTCATTCCTCACCGTTCAAAATCCAAAGGATGGACGTCGTTCAAAGTCCACACAGTTTTTGTCGGGAGGCGAGATATCGGCAGTTGGCCCGGGGTGCCATATTACGATAGTTGGTTCGGGGTGCGGGTTCATGTTTCGGTAGTGTGTCCGGGGTATTTCGGCAGGTGGTCCGCGGTATTTCGGTAATTGGCCCGCCATCTTGGATGCCATTTTGAACCCACCATCTTGTATGCTGTTTTCAATTTGGATTTTGATGGGGAAAATTTTTTTATTGCCTTTCCAAATCTGCATTTCCTTTTTCTTTTGCGAATCCTGTTTTGAATTGTTTTTTTTTATTCTGTTTTTTATACACTATCACCCGAGCTATCACCCATTCCCATTTTAGATCTTTATTTAAGGTGATTTAATTTTTAAGTTCTTTGACTAAATGTATATTCTTCAAGGAATTCGTAGAAAAATATACCTTACAATTATCAGCGATTACCCTCAACATCTTAATCAAACAAGGTATTCATTCTGATGTAGTTTCACATTCTACTGGTGGCTTAAATAAATTCTATGTACAAAGTAAATGTACTGCAAGTAGCAAAACGGAAATCAATGAAAGGTTAAATAAAAAGGCACCGAAGAAATGAGAAAAATAACGACATTTAACCAAGTAACCATTATCATTTACATATGAAATACGACCGTAACAAAATACATGGGTGGTCGTGGCAATATAAGTAGATACATCACCACCATTCGAACAGTAGAATAATAGTACAAATAAATTCCGCCTTTATTTATTCGAGATCGATCCAATCTCCTACCTTAACATCAATTAATATATCAAATATTAATTTTAGACGAAAGTTTATACCGGCTAATGCTTTCTGTAATTCCGCTAAATTTACTTCCCCCATTCCTGCCTCTCTAATTCCCAATTGCGGAGAGCGAAACAATACGGGTAGATATATGGAGGCACCTCGCTCTCTGTCTATCCAATAACGTCGAATTAAAAAATAATTAAATAATTAAAGTTCGCGGACTCTTCTCTATTTAATATATATGATTAAAATCGAGTTCGACTGACAAGCTGCAGATTTATATGTTATAATTATAAGATATGAATTGTGTTTCGAGACCTTAATTAATTATAATTACATTTGTAGATATTAATAATAATTTACAATAGAAATTCTATTACTACTTCCAGATAAAGTTCCATTATTCCCGCTAGTCTTATGATAAAGTTTTATAATTATCTTAATTATTCATTATTGTATCGGCTTCCCACGCGGTCCATTGATAATCAATTTACCTTTCTTTATTAAATCGAGGATAATGGAAAAATATAATTAGCGAAGGTGGAATGGATCGCTTTGTAAGAGTGCGGAAAATCAAGGGTTCCATAATATTGCGAGTGTGTGTAAGCGTTAAATGACAATACGGATACAAAAAAGCGTGAACGAACGACGACAAGGCTTTTGAACTTTTGCATTTTTAAATCAGAAAATAAAATCGGAGACGAGACTTCTTGTCCCTGTGGGAATATTGACAGTAGTAGGTAGACAGCATGTAGATTAGGTTATTGCCTATGGTTAGTGCTGCTTGCACAAACCTCGCATTTTTTAATGCTCTGCCAGTTTAGCACACTTGCCAGCACACACAGTTTCAGGACTGTGTTCTTTAGTTAGTAAAAAATCAAATTGTTCCATTTTTATATGCGAAACCTGTTGTAGAATATATACAGTGCGATCGAGATAAAGTCACCTTAATATCTCGTGTATTTGGCGGAATACGAAAAATTGGTCAAATATGTTATATGTGACATTACGATCTATCCGATCGCAAATTGGATCTTCCGGTTGAACCGGAATTAGAGGCAACTTTTGTTTTTCAAAAGCATTGCCTATGTCTTTTGAAGATATTTGAAAAGAGCAGGGAAAAGAGCAATCAATTTGCTGTACGACAACATATGGTTGATATACAAAAAATGAAGAAATTCTTGATTCAATATTTAGAATACTTATGAAATCTAGGATGCCGTGTGCCATATCATACAGAAAAGGCCTGTTCGTAACATGGTATTTGTTTTAAGACCCAGACCTTAACAACATATTTTGTATATTTTGTAGGACAAAAGGCTTATTTGTCTAAAAACGAATTCTAGTTGTAAGTTTGGACTATTGATAAGAAATTTATACTACAATCCCCGTACATTCCACGGTAACCATTCACACCTCATTGGAAACAGCACAAACTCTGGCGCATGCGTAATTTTGTTTTATTTGTTACCGTTAGCGCATGGCAACGGTCTGAAGTTAAAGAAGATCGCGGTTTGAAATGTAACCCTTTTACACATACCGCTTCATACCGAACTTGAACAAAAGTATGTCTGGAAGTAAAGGCGATAATAACTTGATCGTTTTCCATAAAAGCTTGCGTGGCGAGATAAGCGAGGTGAGGCAACGGATTGTAAGGGGGTTTTCGGCAGATGAGGTGTGTTACAATTTTTTTAAAGTATAGTTGCGATCATTTCCGCACTATTTTACGTGATTCCCGCGTGGTTCGAACCCGGTCCAATAACGAATTAGCTAATTAATTTTCAAAAACTTCTAGTTTTAATCCCTACCTGTCTGTTTAATTTACAAAAACAGCCACAAAATGGTGACAAGTAATTAAATTGACCATCTTATCACGAATTGATCCGATTCGTTTAGATCAACCAATCACGCGATCGCTAGGGCAATAAGTAAAAATCTCTATTGAATTTTGCAAATCTGGGTTTCCCAGAGACTCGCAGTGAGATCACCTTGACCAATCAGTTTTGGTAAAGTAATAAAGTATACGTCATTAAGACCGTCTTTATCTAGTACCAATGGCCGGCAGATGGACGCCAACAACTTCTGAACGGCAATAAGTGGTGACTACGCATACAGCACGCACTGATGTATAAAATAAGGATATTCAAATTTATCAAGAACCTACGAACTTTTAACAGTCTAGATTAACTAAAATGTTGGAAGATCCACTCTTCAACGTGTACGCCCTGTATACCTTCTAATACTCAATACTAACCCTAACAAGATGAATATCATTTAAATTCTAACAAATAAACCCCATTAATGGGTTCCCGTTACACATTTATTTGTTCTTTCAACAGTTGATCTGAAAAATTATAATTGCGGCCCCAACAATAGACCTATTAGTTCTAGACCTAGTAGTGGGGAGCAACTAATAACCGAAGCAGAAAAAAATGATTTGGCGCTACCATCCTACCTGAAAAGTGAAAAGGTTTCCTCGTTGTCGCCTCTTTTACTAAGTGTCACTTCCTTAGTAAGGATGGGATGGGTTCCACATTGGCCGAAACCTACTATAACTTTAAAGCAACAAAAAAAAGAATGTGGGCGCCACCCGCTCTACATCCAAACCGTTGCGGAGTATAAAGCAACCAGGATTGCTTAATGAAAGGTTGAAGTTCTTGGCCAATTTGCCATAAATCCCTCAATATCAACATTTAGTTTTTTTTGTTAATTACGAGGTTAATTATTAAATTTTTGTTAAATTGTTTTAATGAATATTGACTATTGATACCACTGGAAAGCATTTAGTAGCTTTCCAACGATGTGTCACAAGTATGGAGTTGCCATTTAGGATTTTTGAAGAGGGGGGCTGGGGGGGTTAAGGAGGGTTGTCACTTATAACGTCATTCTGGTTCCCCCTCGATATCCCCAAAATGGTTTTGCGCGATTTTCAAAGCTTCTTTAGTGTGGAAAATATGGCCGACTGCAAGTTTTAAAATTGACACCCTGTATATACAGTGTCTCCCAGGTATAACGCACCATAGGGAAACGGCAATGTATTTTTTCGCGAAGGATCCAAATCAGCGTTCAACATACTACTTCAAACTCTTTCTACAATCAGGCAAGCGCAATAACGTACGCTAACTTCAAATACATGTCAAAGGCCTCGTGGATCCTTCGCGAAGAAAAAAATTAATTCTGTTTGATTATGGTGTGTTCAACCTGGGACACACGGTATATAAAATATAACACCAAAGACAACAGAGTAAAATAATTCTGAACCGCTGAGTAAAGCCCAGGGTCACAATAACACTAATTCCAAATTAAATTCGCACAGCAAAATTGATATGGGTCGCCGAATCAAGTAGATGCCTCTCCAAGGAAGACGAGAAAAATAACCCCACTTAACGCTATGATTTCACCAACAAATATCCCGAGTGGCAGGGAATTTTATCTGCTACAAACGCGCATGTAACCTAGTACGCAATACACGAATAAGAGATGTAAAACTATTAATTAAAACCTTAGGTGTTGCAACAACTAATCGGTACCTATATGTACAGGGTGAGTCAACGATTGCGCGGGGTAACTTAAAGCCTTGAGATAAGATTTTTCGATAGAGTGCTTTTGTATTATGATATGGTTGAATAATCTCCACATTTTAAAAATATTTGGAATTATACAGGGTGCGCCCACAAGGTAGGGCGCCCAAATGGTACAGTTTTTTAAGTAGAACCCCCTGTATTTGATTGCATTTTGGAATTCTACGTGTAATTGTACGTCTTTTTTATTATATGGTTAATATCCGAAAAGCTAGTAGTTTTAAAGATAATTCGATTTTTAAGAAAAATTGGGCATTTGCAAGCGTCAGTATATTGTCAAAATTATTACTTAAATTTTGATTCCAGGTTTTATATCTTTTATCCTGGGTTAAGTAAAAGTCAAATAAATACATCTACTATGAAACATTAAACATATAGCTTACAGGGTGTTTTTTGGGTAGGTCCAAAGTTGCAAAACTTCACATTAAAAAATCTCACTTTTTTAATGGAACACCCTGTATATTTTTCTGTCATCATTTAGCTCCTCCAAAAACCTTCAACTTTTGATAATAATGTCCTATACCTATCTCTGATATGTATTTTTCAAAATATCTTGGTTTTTTATGGTTTTTATATTCTAATCTTAAATAAGTTATATGTAATTTACATAATAGTGAGGTGGCCATGCAAAAAAAGGCAATTTTTACCTATCTCATCCAAAACGAAAATCATATCGATTAATTTGTTTTTGAAACAATTTATTTTAAGTCCAAAAACTGGAGAATAAGTAAGGTCCCACAAGCCAGCAGAGCCATTTTAGAAAAATGAAGGACGAAATACATCAGAATTATAGGCTGATTATAGGCCCTTTTTGGACACTTGAACAAATTTTCAGGCGGCATCCTTTAAAAAAACTATGGTTCTGCTGGCTAAAGGAGAAGCTAGCTGACCACATTTGCGATTTGCTTCGAAGACGAAAAATTCAGATCACAAAATTATAGGCTATTTATAGGCTTTTTTAAGACACTACAACAAATTTTCAGGCTGCATCCTTTAAACAAAAAAAAACTTATCATCCAGATCAGTTTGATTTTGCCCCTCTCGGAGATGTAGTGGATAAATAAAAATTATTTATTTATTATCTATTTATTGTCTCTCTCTTGTTCTAGGCCCTCAACGGGCTTTCGCCCAATTAATATATTTATTTAAACTCTAACTTATATTTCAAAAATCCGATACAACTGAATACCAAACGATCCTCGAGATCTTCACACATACATCATTTTTACAATACACCCTAAGGGGTTGATTCTGTCCCACCTGAACAGCATAGCTTGTAACACAAATTTTTTGAAATGGAATTAGTTTTACTTTTATTTGAGGTGCCTGAATACAACATTTCATTTAAATACCTTAACAAATAAAATAAAACCGACTGCGCATGCGCAAAACAAATTTTTTGATTTGGCATTAGTTTCACTTTTATTCGAGGTGCCTAGGTACAGAATTTCATTTAAATATATTAACAAATAAAAAATTAGGATTGCGCAAATACAAAAGTTGTTATGCGCATGCGCAGTATTTGTTTGCATCTGCATAGTTGCCTGAAGTTTAAGGAATATTTACTAACACAGAAAACCGGACATTCATATGTTCTTTGTAACAAGAGTTAGAAACCCAATTTGGAGGTTTGCGCAGTTTTTGGTCTGTAACTTTTTGGCCCGTTGGTCTACGTAACCGAAAAACAGTTGCGAACTTTGTTATATACTGATGGGTACATCAATTTTTAAAGCGATCGGACGTTTCTACACAAAGTTATCGTACACACTGACAGACAGACGGACAGACAGACGCACAGACAGGCAATAGTACATTATATATCAAGGTAGAGAAGTACAGTATTATTGCCTGAGCACCAAGATTACATCTCGAGGCGCTTGCCCCGAGGGGTGTAAGGTGCGAAGGCAATAATAGACTTCTCTACCGTGGTATATATACTATTTTTTTCACTACTAGCACTTGAAGTCCTCTAAATTAACATATTATATTGATAAGAAAGTGAACGGTTGGACAGAATTGTTTGTTTCTTAATTTAACATGTCAATCAAGTACGTTGAAGTACAAGTCAAACAGGCCGTATTTTGTTCTGTCATTGAGATATTTTCAAAGAGTAATTTCGTTCGAATTTTTTCAAAATGTGATAATTTTAGGTATGTAATTTCTCTGGAAATGGCGGATGGTGGCATTTATTCATTTTAGAGAACTTGTCTAAACGTTTATTGAGCGAAATTTCGGGTTGTGTTTTCTAAAAGTGACAGTTCTCATTATTGACTACTAGTTAATAATGTCCACATTATTAACCACTTTGAACAAATGTCGAGAAAGTCTACTTTACAAGTGGAAAAAAGGTTAATAATCATGTCATCAGACGCTAGCAGTGAAAAAAATTATAAACGATCTCGAGGTTCGTTAATAATATAATGAGACGAATAATTTTAATTTTTTTTTGTACTTCTTTCCAATTCAGGAATATCGTTTCAACTTTTCTTCTCCTATAATATAAGAGAAGATGCATAGACAACTAAGACACTTTTAACATTACTTTTTTTAAAACCTGAAACGCAACAACTTGTATATTTGATTTATTAGTAAAAGAAAATTCAAATTTCAAATACCTACTTGACAGATGTCTCCAAACAGGTGGAACAATCCCTAACATTAAAGTTACTAGAATCTGGTAACTTCCGCAATTTTTGGGCAAAAAACATGCGTTCTCTGTCTAACACACGGGCCCAATGGATTGCGGTACTTTCTATATTTAGTGACTTATAATGGATCTACAGTGACTGTACACCTACTGTATAGAGGCAGTTTGGTCATACTTTGGTCACAGACAATAGTATATGTTGTCTGTGCTTTGGTGTTGTTTTTTTATTGGTAGGTGGGATATCCGCCATATTTTAGCCAAATAAATCGGGTTGGCGGAAATTAACTTGGAAACCAAGGTGATCAAGTCACAAACAGTTGTGGCAATAATATTGTAACCATAGAAAAATGCAAAAAACCAACAAATTCAATTAAACCGATCAGCTCAATGAAGAATATGGGAAAAACATGGCGGATATAGAGCATATAACCACACGTCTTTATACAGTCACTGTTAATGGATCGATATTAATTACAAGGCAAAAATTTTGCGCATGCGCATAGCGTATCGCACATGTGATCAGCTAGCTTCTTCTTTAGCCAGCAAAATAATAGCTTTTTTGTTTAAAGGATGCCGCCTGAAAATTTGTTCAAGTGTCCAAAAAGGGCCTATAATCAGCCTATAATTCTGATGTATTTCGTCCTTCATTTTTCTAAAATGGCTCTGCTGGCTTGTGGGACCTGAATAAGTAAAAACATTTGACTACAAAGCAAATTTAATTTAACTCCTAATGTCATCCAGTCAGTGATATTAGTTTCATTTTTTTTCATATTCACCTCGTTATTATGTAAATTAGAACTTATTTCAGATTAAAATATAAAAAGTAGAAAAACCAAGATATTTGTTTATGTTTTTACGTCGGTTTTTACTATCAGTTTTTATAGACTTAAATGAATTAATTAATAAATATGATTTCAGCTTTGAACGAGGTAGATAAAAATTGCCTTTTTTGCATGGCCACCTCACTATTATGTAAATTACATATAACTTATCTAAGATTAGAATATAAAGACCACGAAAACCAAGATATTTCGAAAACTATCAGAGATAGATAAATGACATTATTATCAAAAGTTTTTGGAGGAGCTAAAAGATGACAGAAAAATATACGGAGCTCTATTTTGGATATTCGGTCGGTCCATCCGTCTGTTTCTCAAAATATTTTTACCCAAGTGTGCTATGGGTTTGAAATTTTGACTCATTTTTTTAATAAACCAGCACTAAAAATCCCAAACAATGATCTTTTGCAAAAAAATATGCGCATCGGTTCGTCGTGCGGAATTTAAGAAGCGCGCGGCGGAATTAAAATTCATAAATTCAACGGGAATAGGTGGTTAGATCGCAAAAATACAGTGCGCTCGTCTAATTTAGCAGTGTGTCATTACGAAGACGAGCCGAGAATCTGAATTATTCCTGCATATAAAACCGATTAGCATTGAGATAATGTTGGTGTTTAGGATCGAAATGGTCGGGGATGCAAATCCTTATATATAATAATAATAGAAGTTCGTGTTCCATTCCGTCGAGGAGTAAACAAGCGCATTTCTTTTATTAAATTACTGTCAGAGCGAGTTAGAGAGTGCAGTCTCGTAAAATGCCTTAAAGCATTTTGTGGTTAGATCGTGTAAATCGAATTATTGTTTGTTTTCTTAGCGCAATATAATACTATTAGTACGCTAGAATTCATTATGCCTAAAATAAACATGGCAATTTTCGTTCGACATTTTTATCTAAATTAGATTTCCGCCATTATTACATTTAGGTGCAGTACCTACCTTTTGAGAACTATTAGAATGAAGAGAGGGGCGCAGGGACCCTTATACATTATTAAATAGTATTATCCGTTCTCAGTTTTCAACTATGCTGCAGATGTTACTTTAGCAGTTTTATTTTAGCGAAGTAAAGACAAAACACTTTGAAATAGTTAATATTTAATGGACGAATTATATTTGATCGTCTCTTTCTGGGGTTGGAGTGTTTGAAAATGTCCTTTTTAGAAGTGTATCGCGCTAGCAGAATAAAAGGAGGAAGACATTTTAATTTTACCATCTGCAATAGGAATTTATAATAGAAGTGAGATGTTTGTGTAGAAAGATTAACAATTGTATTCCCGAATAAAAGAGAAGAACAAATAGGGCAAGTGGATAATTTCTTTAGCAAATGCTGCATCCGCTGAATAAAACATCGAAGGACTAGAAAATACGAATAAACCGAGTTAACTTTGCATAGACATGGTTAGATCACGAAACGTCGTTTATATTTAAATTTTTATTCGGTGTAATAGATAGTTAGTCCAGAAATATATGATTTGCCAGTAGCTGCCTAGTTAGGTATGTATTTATGTATATATTTGCCGAGAGAATCGAATTGCACGACCGTCGGCCATGTTGAATTGATTTTCAATCGATATGTCATTATATTAATTCTAATAAACAACGAATGAACGCTTACCTACCTCTGCCATTACTGAAAATCGTGATGCCTCGCTCTGCTTATTTGAAGTATATAGATAGATATACATATATAACCATTTTTTCGAAACGATACGTCCATCTCTTTGGATTTCAGTTTTACATATTCATGAATTGACGGTATCCATAAGTAGTACATCAACGGCTTTAATTAAAATAGGAAATGGTTTAAAAATTCGATTTTGTAGCAGTAATGGCCGTAATTGAGTTTTATACCGTATGATTCGTAATTACCGCTCGTAAAATAATAATTCGATAACAATGAAATCAAAGAGTTTCTCACTGGAACGTTATACTATTTTTGCGATAGTTTACGTCGATCGGAGCAATTTCGTGACACTCGCCTGATTTGAGAGACCAAAATATCGACAACGTTTGTAAATGTTTTAGTGGTTGGCTGGTCTCTAATAGAACTAGCGTAACCGCGCACATTTCCATTCTATTCGAGCAAAAGGAAGGAATACTGACTTTGTGATAATGTAAAAGTTAGAGAAGTGTTTAAAACCCAATTGCTGTTAGAAAACGCTGACCTCAACAATGCCGTTCTTGACAAGTCGTTCTCATTTTGTGCAGTGCCGACTTGCCATACTTTTGATAACACTAAAGAACGGACTAGTGTTGATAGTTAGCTGTTTTTAATGCTTAATGCATGGATGCTTCGACGGTAACACCTTTAAGCCATATCAATAGAATTCACTTAACAGTTAGCTAATAAATTGGCAAAAAACATCTTTGCTATATGTTCCATTTTCCCTTTGTGAATACTCTCCTCCGACACTCGGTTTTTGATATATTCGTTTTGATGTCAGCAATAGATCGTCTTATCCCCTGGCGAGTACGGTCCTCTGATACCCCATTCTCGAGAGATTCAATTTTGACTACCTCTTGTCCATACCTTACCATTTCTTTTTGTAAGTACCTTTTTCCGACACTCCGTTCTCGAGATATAAGGATTTGGCATCTACCAACTGATGCGTTTCGTCCAGATCAACCATTTTCCCTCTCAGTTCCCAAACTCCGTTCTCAAAGGGGGCATATTTATTTTAATGGCAACTACTAGATTTCATTACATATTATCAAAGAGTACATTTTTCTGGATATAGCACCATAAAAGGATGTGCATTTTAAGAATATGTTATAAAAAATAGTGGTTGCTATTAAAAAAAATTCCCAGACCACATTTCCACCCTGTACATACATATGAACTGAACAATTATGACCGATCCCATTTACGGAGGCATCAGAGGGGGTGGAAGTTAATGGAAAACCATTCCTTTCGTTCTTTGATTAAAGTACCATGAAGACTGGAAGGCATTCCCTCCCCTACTACCCCATCCCCTTCGGTACTACGCCTGATTTTATTTGGTCGTTCAATAATGGACTTAAAACCCCGCATTTCTACGTGAAATTACCCAAAATAATAAAATTATAATTAAAAGCAGTATGCTGGTAACTCTGTAATTGGGCGCAAGCCTGTTGAGGGCACGGAACAAGAGAAGGATAATAAATAAATAAATAAATTATGCAATTGTCTTTTTTAAAACTGCATCGTTTTACGCCAAACCGTTCGGTTTAAAGGTGATGTACGGACGGACGGACAGACGGGCCTTTTTTCGAAGAAAATTGGTTCATAAATAACGATTTTGTCATCTTTTGGTTAAAAATATCTTCTTGAGCATCGAGCAATTAGGTTGGGTCCTTTTCTCACCAAATTAGTGTAAACAACCTTTTGGGTAAAAATATTTTCGCCGCTAAAAATACAAATAGATCACTTCTTGGGAATGGAGCAATCGAATTTTTTTTCCAAAAAAAATTGGTGAATAAATAAGCATGTAGACTGACACGAAGCCGATACGAGGTCTTTTTTCCAAGAAATTTGGTACATAAATAACGATTTTTTTGGTCAAAAATATGTTGGTAATGAAAACTGCACATGGATCACTTCTTGGGCATTGAGGAGTTTGGCCTTTTTCTCAAGAAAATTGACTCATAAGAAACGATTTCGACACATTTTGGTCGCCAAAAATACGCATGGATCACTTCCTGGTTATGGAGTTTAGTCTTTTTCCCAAGAGAATTGATGCATAACGATTTTGACATCTTTTGGCTAATGTGCAATGGAAATCGGTCACCAAGCACCTGTCCAGCTAGCTCAAATACAGTTGGATACTAACAAAATCTTTTACATGAATATTTTGACTATACAATTTTCCTAAGCTACGTCCGGCATCCTCTATTACTGGTCCTGGATTAATATCGAGCGGTGAGTGAGCAAAATCCTGCTTTCATGGGGATTTAATTTCAAATGATCATGGAGGCGACATCTAACAAAGGAACGCTTACTACAGGGTGTTTACAAATAAAATTTTTACATTACCAATTTAGATTCCCAATTACACTTAAAAAGAAAAGAAAATAGAAAAATTCATGGGAAAAATCTTTCGATTGAGTCTCAAACTTAATACGACGCAGGACTCGAAGAGAAAATTAAAAATCCCAAGAAAAAAGTTGGGGGAAAAACTCAAAGTTCATTATCATCGGATTTTACCTTTGCCTGAAAAAATTGGGTTTCTCTCCTATATTTTTAGCGCATTTTTTACGAAGTTGAAGTACCGCTTATGTGCTCGTGTTTTTACCTGTCCGTCCGTCCGTCCGTTCCATCGAGATTTCGGCCCCTGGGCCACCTACAGACTTCGGGTTTTCGCTAATTCATAGCTGTTATGGCCTATATTTGCCCATTTCAATCAGTTTCTTTTAACTCCACATTTTGTGCAGACTGCGCAATGCCAACTTTCTTATTTATAGATATTTCTTTGAAATTTGAACCACAGATGCTTCTAGTAAAGACAACCATATCGTATATTGAAAAAATTAGATGTGGGCATGCGCAGTGACTGCGCAATGCCAACTTTCTTATTTATGGAGATATTTCTTTGAAATTTGAACCACAGATGCTTCTAGCACAGTTAAAAACATTTCGCAAATATTAAAAATTATGTGTGGGCATGCGCAGTGACTGTTCTAAATATTGTAATATAAACAACAATTAAAATTCACGACTTTATTTCACTATTTCATTTCAAAACATTCCTTTATATTCTGTGAATCGATGATCTGAGAAAAAATCCGCCTGCGACAAAGTTGTAGAGCATTAAATTTCTTTTCTGAAAAAATAGTTTCTTACCAAATTATTGTTAACCGATCAAGAGTTACAGCAATTTTAAAAATTCCTGAAATTTTTCATCATTTTTTATAATTTCAATGATTTCTCGCATATAATCTTGCTATGTTCCATTTTAACTACTATTTATAGTACAAGGACAATAAATAAACATCCAAGTGGGTAATTTATACAAAAAATCGGGGATCATTACCTGAGGTGAGGGTAAAGCGACTTCAAGAAACCTTCAGGTGAGGGCGATACCTCCGATTTCTATGCTCAAGCTATAGATGGGATATGAATACATTGAAGCTAACAGTGACAGCCTGTTCTCAATGCAGGAATTGCGAACAGCAGCAAAAGGGCTATTGCCACAAAACAGAACTCTCCGGGACAGGCTGGTGGCTATTTTTGGAGATTTCCGACGCAATGCTGAAGTCTCAAGTCTTTCCAGTCGCTGTAATTGGAGAAGGTCCTCTTCATGACCAAAACTCTACCTGAGCCCGACATAGCTCTAACCACGGAAGAGTTCCAACCACCTTGTACTCCACTCAAGATATGCACAAACTCGACCTAGGAGGGATTCATTGCCTTCATGCATTCTCAGGTTGTGACTCCATATCGACAGCATTTAGGAAGAGTAAGGTGGCCTTTTGTAAAATGTTTTAAAAGCATGCAGACATCCGTGAAGCAGCAGCTGTCTTTTCAAACCCCTCTTCCACTCATTAAGGACTGGGTAAGCAGAAGGAGTCGTCCCTTCACAGCTATCGCCATGAATGCTTCCTGAAGTCTGTGTACGCAGTGAAGCCAGACATTTCGTCCCTCCCACGATCCTAGGGAACAGCACGCAGCTTTCGAGTGTACCAGTTCCAGAAGTGGCTGGAGAATGACCTCTCCCCCGACCAATAGGGCTGGGAAATAGATGGAACAACAACCTGGTACCAGTTCTCACAACGGATCCAGCTGCACCTGAAGAAATACTCAACTGTATTTTCTGCAGATGCACGACAGACTGCACTTCTGCGAGATAGGGGTGGAAAAAGGGCACCATGCGATGCTCTACCATCTGTCGTGGAAATTGTTTGATTGGGATACCTTTCCAAAGGGCGAAAAGGACATAGACGATGTCGAAATCGTGGATTTTTTACCTCCATCTGAACCGGAAGACGCTCCACTCGAGGAAGAACAGCCCACTGCCACGTCCACTACTCAAGACACTGATAAATCCATGAATAATAAATTAATTAATTCATTAATTAATATTCTATTAAAAATTTTATCACGCAATAATTATATATTACCCACTTGAATGGTTATTTATTG
Source organism: Photinus pyralis (assembly GCF_008802855.1). Classification (NCBI taxonomy): domain Eukaryota; kingdom Metazoa; phylum Arthropoda; class Insecta; order Coleoptera; family Lampyridae; genus Photinus; species Photinus pyralis. The sequence continues at coordinate 45,309,479 of NW_022170663.1, forward strand.
TCCTTATATCAGAAATAGAGGTATGGAAAATCGCAAGAGTGCAGGTGAGAAACCATTGAATTCGTTGCATATAAAAAACCAGGTGTCAAATTCTTGACAGAATAGCTTCCTAGCTGAAACCAAAAATTGCCAACATATGTACGCACTTACAGACGGGAAAAATTTATTCTTTCTTTAAAAGTTGCTTAAAATGGTCTAAAACGTCGACATTTGATGAAATTTTGAAATGTTCAAAAAACGGCTATCGCAATAGCTACCTAGCACATGCTAGGAAGCTAATAATATAACATTTCAGGAAATTTTTAAAATGCTGTAACTTTTGACCGGTTAACGATAATTTGGGAAGGAGCTACATTTTCGGAAAGGAATTTTTTCTCATATTTTCTCATATCATCAGTTCAGAAGATACAAAGGAATGTTTGATAAAAAACGCGAGGTAAAATACATTTCCGACATTCCGGAGCTTATATCTCGGAAACGATTGGGAATTTCGAAAAAGTCTATATAACTATATTGTAGATAATTTTATGAGCCTTCATTTTGATAATAATAGTTATTTATGTATTAAGGGCATAATAGTGATGTTTATATTCTCGAGGGCGACGAGTTAAAAAGCTCGAGGGCCTATGGCTCGAGAGCTTTTTAGTCGCCCGAGAGTATAAACATCAGTTTATGCCCGTGGTACATACACAATTTTATGTTTTACAAATAGTTTTCTTCGTCAAAATTCGTTTACAAAATAATTCATTAAGTTTGATCGAGTATGCGTGGTTCGAATTTGTTAATGTGATTGAAACCATCCAAACGTCAAACGTAATTTTAAATAATTCAATTCATCGTGAATGAGCAAGAAGTTCCAGAAACTATACGAAATAAGGCCAATCTTGTGATTTAGTAGATATTGACAATTAATAATTGACGTTTCTAATTTTCAATGACTTACAAATATTTGTTTGTTTTGTCATAAATGAGTTACTATGGTGATACTTAATGCCCTAGGGCATAAAGTGGTACTTTATGCCCGCGTATCACAGATATAAAATGTGCTATGATAGGTTAGTAAGACATAAACAATTTTTTCCTACAACGCACCGTTTTCAAGATATCAGCGAATAACCGAAAATATTGACCTTTGCACCCCTCCCACCGGGAAGGCTCCAGTGGGAATCGTGGAGACTTTGATTTAGGATACCTCATAAGGGGTCCAAACAAGGTTCTGAAATCAAATATTCCGCTTCCACTCATACCGGGTATTTTCATTCGTTGCCTGGACTAAAATGGGCGAAACGCGGTAGTATCTGTGCCAGCTACAGCAAATTTTTGAAAATAAATACTACTCAACAAAACAGCGACAATTTGAGCTCAGTTCGGAAAAGCTTAGAATTAGTTCGAACCAGCCCAATTCTTCCATCATTTATTATTGTCCTAGGTAATTTTAAATGGCCACCTTCGCAGGGCATAGTGAGAAATATAGGTTATAGGAACAAAGAGAGATAGACATGGCCCCATTTTTTATCTCACATGATATTGAATGGCTGAAATAGCCATTTAAAATTATCTGATGTAATAGAAATTTGGAAAAAATTTTGTTTTAAGGTTATTGTTGCACATTAAATAGAGTAGCCTTAGCTGAAACCCGGCCCACTTCCCAAAATAAAGGCAAACGGCGTGCTATATAAATGTAAGAATCAAAAATATCTTGGAGATCTAAATATCTCTAATTGTTTAAAAATATTTGTCAAATTTCGCATTCATTGATCAAAAAGATATCTCTGCGATATTTTTATTGGCCATTCCCTGGGTCATTCCCTTAAAATGTCTCAAGTTTCATTTCTACTTTTTCTGTTGCTGTGGCACTTACAACGACGTTCCACACCTCTGAGATTTTCAATTTTGTAAACATTTTTGAAAGATCCCCACGACTTCTAAAAAAGAGTGCGAAAATATTTTGACATCGATGGTTAGAAATTGGAGCAGGATATTTTTGGTTTCCTTTTCATCTTTCGTATCTTGCTTGTTTCCCTTAGAATGAATTGAAAACATGTTTTCTATGCCAGAAGCGCGATTTTGAACCTGACAGACGATGAGCTGCCACTTTATTTACGCGATAGGGAGTGAAATTGGCAGATTGAAATCATAGACAGGAATTTAAAATCTCGCATAAAAAAATCGCGAATTACCATTATTAATACACCTGAACTAAACTGCTACGTTTATTTAGCCAACTGTAACCTTAATTAACAAAAAAAGTTGCACAGATGTTGCTCGTTACGTTTTTCGAAACACTTTAACTTAAATAAAGCGCCCGTATAGTAATTACAAGAAGACAGTTGGAAGATTCAATAATTATTTCGCAATTTTCCTACAAGATCTAAAATTTATTACTTAAACAAATACTGGTACGATGAGTTATAATTTATATTTTATGGGGCGGTATTAAATATTTCTCTTTCCACGTTGCCTTAATCAAATCGGTAATAATAACATATAAATCTTTAAGGAAGCCTGTGCTTATAGTCGTTATAACTTAGTTGAGACAAGATGAGAAATAATGCTAAAATTACAGACCTTCAATAATATATCACACACATATCGCTTCGAAATTGAGCGCATTCGGCGGAGATATACAGGATGTCTTCCGAGTTGCGCGATTATAAATTAAAATAAAACGTGACCGTGTACGTCTAATTTCAATTTCTTAATCACGAAATTGATGTAGGTTTTTCACAAAATATATACACATACTCATTGTTTTGTTCCGAACAACGGATGATGCCGTGTTCATTGTCTTATGAATAATTTAGTGAAGCCACGATTTTGCAGTTAGATTGAATTGTACATAAGACGAGTGTATCGATTTTGATGTGTAAACCATTTGCGTCAAATTCGAGGCTGGAATTATAAAATTTAAACAAATTTCGCGATTTTAATATTCTGCACAGATAAACAGGATGAAGTGTCAGGCCCGAAATAGACATGACGAACTTTTATTTATTCTATTGGAAATTGAATTTATTTAGTTTATTTATCTCAATGTTAGATTTACCGCTGCTTATCGGTGCTTGTGGAAACGTGAGAGCTTTTATCAGAAATTTTGGCGTACGTTGATTTGCAACTGAAAAGATTGTGGGGGTCTTCCTATACTAATGACGTAAGAGAATATTTGATTCCTAGTTCCAGCTCTAGTCACGTCCTCCTTCAGACCGAAATACATCGAGCAGACACTGCAAGTAAAAGGAACGCAAAACGAGTCACAAAAATCTACCAATGAGGTTCAAATAAACTTGCCTTACAACACCACGAAAAGAAGTCTCCGATTGCGTTTTCCCTCAGATCGAGATTCAACATGCAAATAAATGTCAAATATTCAAGTGCATATAAGGAAAAATTGCAATCACCAAAAAGTTACCACTATCACCGGAAGAAGTTATTATTATTATTTCAAATAAACATTAATGAAGTATTAAATGTTAAGGGTGGAACCTTCACTTCCATCTGGTATAAGTTAAATAATCCAAATGAAGAGGGAGCGGCGAAGAAAAAAAGGTTTTCCATTTTTTCAAAGTTTACACAATAATACACGAAAGGGATGAGGTAATACTGTCACTACGTAATTGTAATTGTAAATTTAAATTACGTGTTAAGACTTATTCAGTTAGGAATTATTTGCGTAGTATTTGTAAAGTTTATCTCATGTTTTTCTCCGGTCGTTATGAGAAGAGCCTTTTGTCTGCGTAAGATAATTATGTTTAGATAAGCACGTGTTATCGCAGATGTTTTTTCGCCCATAAGAAGATACAGGTGTTTAAGTTATTGTTAAGACGAAGTTGGAAGTGGAACGGAGAAGGGATTTGGTTTAAATAGAAGAGATCGACGGTAATCGTGACTATTTTGGTGGAAGATGTGAAACGAATTTTTTGGACGTTGAAATGTAGTTCAAATAGAGCGTATGTCGGACCGTGTAATTAACAACTTTAGGGACGGGGCTACATGATGTGGGGTCTGCGACATCTGGCCGCCATCACCGAGTGTGGTTTACTAATCTGGCAATTATTCAGTTTTTTCCTATGTTTTTCTTGTTCTTCATTGTCGTGTTGCCAATAGAAAAGTGCCCCAAACATGGAGTACTATTTTGTGAAAGCTCTTAGCGAAATTCACCAAAATGGCGCATTCATATGACTAAGGGGGCGTCAAAAGAGGGACAAAGAGAATGTAATAACCGGGGACAAGGTCTTACTGATGGTGTGGAGTCAAAACTGCCTAATAAAGTACTGATCTGCCACACAAAAATGTGCTGAAGTCCCGTCCGTCTCACACGAGCACTTTGGTAATTTTTTCATCGTTAAAAAATTAGTTTTTTAAACCATTCGAAATTACACATAACGGTCGAGCAGGTGGCAGGGTTTTTTCGCCAGGAAAATCCACTTCACCAAGGCCACGACCTTGCACCATAAAACAAGGTCGCTCCTTAATTACCACCAGAAGATTTGATCTCCGCGACACTGCTCCAATTGCGTCCCCCTTTATAGATACAGATTTATAATGTAAATAAATCTTCAAATATAACAAAAAGTTCAAGATTTTAAAGTTTAAGGTAATAAATGAGTCACATCAAAGTTACCATTGGGGTTCCGAATAAATGTAAAAACACCATCACGTGAAGAAGTAAGATTCTACCATCTCGATCTTGCTGCAGTTGCCTCTTCTCACGGGTCGAGATCTATCAAGCGCGTAAATATCGAGTATGCATGGATAAGGAGGAAAAAATCAATATTTTAAACGTAAGGATACAATACGAAATGAGTCACGAAAAGCTACCAACTACACAAGAAAAGCTGTTTGTATTTCTCAGAAAACTTTTGATTTCTATTCAAATTGCATGTTGAGTAAAATCCGAGGTAAAATCAAATTTTGGTTATTTTCCTCAAATTATGCATAACAGCTGCCACGTTTGTTGCATTTTTGCATGTTTGCAAATTAAATTCAGTTTTTTCAAAAGATTCCTCCTTTGAAATGTTATTATAGTTTGTTAAATTTTGCATTTGCAATGGACTAACAATTATCAAACTAAAAAATATGTTTTATTTGCAATTTTAAAAAAAAAGCAAAATTTACTGATTGAGTTTAGAATTTGTAAACTAGGATGAATTAAAAAATTATTTTTTTTAATTTTAGAATTCTGAAAACATTCGTTGAAGACAATGTAAAAATCGTAATAAATATTTTGGAGTTTTGAACAAGGTAGAATCTTTTAATACAAAATCAAGACACAAAATTGACAATTTTGAAGAACAGGATACCGAATTTTAAGTTTTGAATTTGCAAAAAAATAAAAAAAAAATTGTCACATTGAAAAACATATTTCATTTACAATTAAAAAAACAAATTACTGATAGAATTAGCATTTTTAGCCGTAATGAATTCAAAAATCATTCTTTAACATTTAGTTTTGAAAAAAATCGTTGAATAAAATGCCAAAATTGTAATACATAGGCTCGTACATAGACGAAACTTTGGAATTTTTGAATTTTCAGAAAAGACAAATTTTTTATTTGAAAATTAGGAAACAAATTTGATAAATATGGAGAAAAATATGAAACGCATATTACTAAAGGTTTTTGTCAGAGTTCAAATTTAAAAACTAAGCAATTTTTGAAGTTTTGTTAGGGTCTGTTGGAATGATTCTAAATTATGAATTTGCAAAAAACTAAAAACTGTCGCCAAACTGAAAAAGATTTCATTTACAATTTAAAAATTTAAAATTAATGGTGGAAATTAAATTTTCATAAATGGTCGGAGAAAATGTCAAAATTGTAATCAACGAAAATTTGGAATTTTTGAATGTTACGAAAATGTAAAACGTTTTACTTTTACTATACAAGTGCACCGTACAGTATTATTGGCCTTACCACTGCAGTGCACCAGTGAGAATACAAAATTGACAATTATGGTGAGGAACAAGAAACTCTCTTTCTCAAACTTCTCAGAACATTGCTTGACAGAGTTGAAATTTAAAAACTAGGTAGGTATACAGGGTGTTACACATAAGTATGTAAAAAAAAATGGTTGACAGAGGGGATCAAAACAAGTACTTTTTTTCGAATAAACCGAAGGTCCATGGGTGTTTCGTTTGTGAGAAGTCAGCATCCATAAGAGTTACAAAGACTGGCGGTTTATAGGTTTTGGGATATGTTCTTTCCGATTTTGTAAAAAAAAATTTAAAATTCGTACCACGAAAGAGCGTACCCCTAAATGGGGGTGCGAAAAAAATTCTGACTTCGACGAAATTTGGTATCTGGGGTTTTTGAACATGAAAATCAGGAATCTGAAACTAGTTTTTAAAAACGCAAACAAAAAATTCCACTGCAATTCTTGGCCGGACAGCGAAAATGGAAACAATTCCACGAAATTTGTTGTGTACATACTTAATGAGTTACGGAACAAAATTGTCGAACAGTTTTTTAAGATCACCTTTCATCACAAATTATATTACCTACTCACTAGAAGGCGGGAGGACACTTTCTGACCCGAAGGACCAATTTTCAAATGAGTATAACTTTTGTTTGAAAAGTGATTTTCAGAAAACCGTTCGACAATTTTGTTCCTTAACTAATCAAATATACCACATTTCGTGGAATTCTCTCCATTGTAGTTGGCCGTCCAAGAATGGTAGTGGATTTTTTTTCGGACTTTCAAAAACTAATTCCAAATTGTTCATTTTCATGTTCAAAAACCGCCAAATTTCGTTGACATTAGAATAATTTTCGCACCCCCATTTAGAAGTGCGCCCTTTCGTGGTAGGAATTTTGAATTTTTTGGCAAAATGGGAAAGGGCATTCCCCAAAACCCATTGAAAGACGTGCCACCAGTCTTTGTAACTCTTATGGGTTGCTGAGAACACAGTTAAAGAAGAAATGCAAATTTTAGCAGTTTTTTGAGGGTGGCTCCCAAACAAAACACGTTGGACCCCCGGTTTACTTTGATCCCCTCTACCCCTCAATTTTTTACGTACTTATATGTAACACTCTGTATAATCTTTTTTTAAATTTTCTTAGGTTCTCTCAGAGTTATGTAAAAATCTCAAATTCTAAAGTTTGAATTTGCAAAAAACCAGAAATTGTTGTTAAACTGTAGGTAAAACATATTCCATTTAAAATGAAAAAAAAGAACAAAATTACCATTAGAAATTAGTCGTATTTGTGTTACACATCTCGAGAGCAACGGGCGAAGGATACGCTCGAGTGCGGCGTATTTTCAATTACAAAGCATTATCAATACTTTCAGTGATATTTCTGTTTGATTGCGATATATCATCCACCCTTAAATTATTTCAGAACAATGCATACAAGGTGGTCTTTTTTCTGTGGTTCCCGTCGAATTTTTGTGGTGTTTGCCTTGCCACTGTATGCGCCCCAATTTTCATTAAATTTTATCTGCCGAAATTGAACGCTAGTTATATGGGATGGATGGATATGAATATATCAGGACGTTGTTTGTTTGCGTTCATAGTATGTACAATTTGGAATTAATTGTTTATTAAGGAATCCGACGAATGAAAGAAAACAATGGAATGCGCGAAACGCGATTTTGAATAAAATTCGACGTGGCAATAAAAAATATTACATTTAGCTCGCGTTTCAAATAAATATTAGTAAATGTTGGGCTTCACAAATGTCATTCGGCAACTTCGAAATTAAATTTGCTGTACATGAAATAATATAATTTGGCGGGGATTCGAACGGTTGGCAGTAATTATATTTATTATATTATTTATTGAGCACACGACCCTTTCCGCTCCTGCCGAAACATAGGGGGCCATAAAATTGCACCTCGCGCTCTCGACCCGTTACCCTCTCCGTCTTTCATCGTACTGTTTCCACAGTCATAATTCCCTAACGATTATTTACTATTTCAATTTTGAAATACGATTGAAAAATAACGCAAGCCGCCGTTTTATTGTAATCTAGCAATTAAGGGGGTGGCGCGTGTGTGAGTCGAGTGCGCGCCCCTTATATACAGTAATCTCATCCCAAAAAGGACTCGCACAAGAGTAGGTCGGTCTTCTTATCGGACTAAGTAATTTAATAACAGGAACTAAAACGACAAGGCTTCCTCGTAATTAAATCAATAAAATAGTATTCAGCCACTTGGACCCAAAATTGGGGAGGACAACCTTTCTTGGTATAATTATTAATGTAACGTTAAAACAGAATATTCAACCCTCGCGATAAATCGGACGAGTGTATATTAGCAATTATAACCATCTCTTTAGGTTTCTAAATTTTGAAGCTTTATATTTTAAGATTCATTGCTGGCCCTTTAATTAATCTTTCATTCATTTTTACTTTTGTTTCAGGAGTGCTCCGTAATTCCAGTTTTTTTTGTCGGCTTTGAGGTAAGTGCATCTTGAGAAATATTATCAATCTGAATTTTGGTTACAAGAACGATTGCCAATTGCTACATCGAGGGTAAACCTTATAAAAGCGATTCGGTCTATCTTAGATACTGAAGTGTAGTGTATTAGAATTAATAATCAACAACATTGTTTTTATGAAGGATAATGTGTATACTTCTTGTAACAGGTGGTCGCTTTAGGCTTAGAAATATTTGAATTTGCAATTTTGCCAGTATAGGGATTTTTATACGTGTATCGCTTTAAAGTGAAAGAGAACGGAACTAAAATGCATTAGAATGAAGGGCTTGCAGATAAAAAGCGAGTATACAAACAGATAAGAGTCAAAGCGCCACAGTGTTGCCGGTTCTAAAGACCGTTCTTACTGACCATGAGGAACGGCTTTTCTGTTCTACCTTTGTATGTATTAAAAAAGTTGAACTTGATTTTTGTTTGGACCGTTCGGGTTTTTGAATTGGCGAGTATGTATATTAGGAAAAATTGGGTGGGAGAATAGGATCCTTTCAAGCCGAACCTATGTAACTCGATCGTTTAACACTTATTCTCGATTAAAAGTTTCAAGACGAGTTCGTATAATTGAGGGATGCCGCGTAATCATACGGGGTTCCACCATCCAATTTTCCGAATTGCTGCTACGTTTCACAAGGAAAAAATCGAATGTAATCTGTAGAAAATTTCGACTAATCGACAAATGTAAATTATTTGATTTACATTTACATATGTAAAAACAGGGGTCGATCGTTTTGGAGATTTTGTATAAAAATTTATGCTCAAAATCAATTTAACATTCCTGAAGAGGTCGACCCACGGGAGTTTATTCCGTGAATAGATCTGTATATTTTTTATGATGATAAGGAAACACAAGCAAAAGGTTTTGGAAATTTTTTCTCTTTAATTGCTTAGTTGACTTTCAAGTTCATTTTTCTGTAAGGGTTAAATTTTATTTGGCATCCAGAAGTGTGTAAATCTCTTGAATGGGAAAATGTACCAGGTGTTTGATTAATTACAGTTAGTAAACAAGTTGTAAATCAGCATATGCATGATTAAAGCGCATTTTTAGTAATACAGATCAGTATTTTATTAGCGAAGTTTAAAATTATCGATCTCACGAGTAATTTTGGCTGCGTTAAATGATTAATTTTATTTAATTTCAATTGAGGGTACGTTTTTATTTTGTAAAACAAATGACAAAGTAAATAATTAATTTTTTATACTGGTAGCGCCTAGGGTAGCGCTATCTAACGGTAGAATTATAGCACCTCCGAAAACCATATCTAAATTATTTTCTTAAATTATCGATCTCACAAGTAATCCAACTCAAAATAGACTAGAGCCTGCACATCTACACCATAGCAGAAAGCTTTTAGTGAAAATTTGAAGTCTCTAGGTATTGTAGTTTCTGAGATCTCACCCGGACAGCCGGCCAGCCAGCCATAACGAATATAATAGCGTATTTTTGAGATACCTAGAATGAATTGGATTGGAAACGTAATCACGATATAAGGATTGAAATTTTATTTTACATTTGTTGCATGAATTACATCAATATTTTAAATCAAGAAAAGTGAAGTCGATATTATTGTCATTAATAAGTTACATGAGTATTTATTTGCGAGTGATCATACCAAAGCATCAGGTTTTGATTTTGAAATTATAAGGGGAAATAATTAAAGAACCAACTTTCCAAAAGGTAAGAGTAATTAGAAGTTTACTTATTACTGAGCTAGCCGTGGATTTAATTATTTCATTACAAACAAATTAATTGTTACAGTAAAATTTTTACCAGTGTTGTGCGACTTTCAAACTACTATAAATGTAACTAAACTGTTACATTCTCGGGCCTTTTCAGAGCTAGAAAGCCCTGGACATGGAAACGTGTGTTGGGAAAATGAGATTTCCCTCTAAAATGCCCATGAAAGTTTGTAAGAAGCTCTAGAATGTTTTAAAAGTTTTCAATCCCTTCCTTTTCTTTTCTTTATTTTAGATTTAAGTATACATGGCCCAATGAAAACGAAACAGACTGAATGATTCGCAAGGAAATAGTTTTTGAAACAAACACAAAAACACGTCCATTTGTGTTGGAAGGGGGACATAAACACGTCCATTTGTGTTGGAAGGGGGACATCTTTTACTTCATAATTTACACCTCTGTTGTCAACCCCCTAGGCAGGGTTGCTACCCCTTCAATAATTTTAAATTGAACGTCGAGTCTCCAGTAAAATTGACAATCACTTACCGCTCATCTGATGGAGTGAAATCTATCCCCAAAGAAAAAAACTCATATAGCACCTTTAGTAGTACATAGCCACCACCCCACCTCTTTTTGTGGCGCGAGGTCTTGCCCGTGATGAAGGGGATTTCCACTGGCGAGCGACCCTGGCGGGTTTTTTGATATGCGTAGGGATGACGTAATCTTGAGTGGTTCTGATCTTGGGTAAATTAAAAGAGATTCTTATCTTCGCTAATATCCCGTGTGCTTTGGATCTAGGGCGGACCAATGTTCATTTTTCTTGTTCTTTTCACGGATGCATAATTTAATCACGTTGCTTCGATCAGGTGGTCGATGATGTTTTCGGGAACTTATTTTGATTTGGACTTGTTTCGCTCACGTGGCCGAGACTGGTTTCGGGTGCTTATTTGATTATTTCTGAGAATTTTGAATAATTTCGTGGAATTTGGACCTTTTAATTCGATCGATTAATTTATTTCACAATTTAATTCGAGCTTTGGTTTTGCCAGGGAAATTTTAATTAATTAAAAATTGGATGATGATTCCTGACCCATTTACTCAGAACTTGCGATATGTTGGAGCTTATTTTGTAGGTCGATAATTAAATTAATCAATCAAATAAAAAGGCTAATTAAAATACCCGAATCAAATTGCGTAAATAAATCCGCCGATAAATTCCATAAACCCTAGAATCGCTTGGCCACGCCTCCAAATTGGTACGATGCGCAGAATTTAATTGAATTGGACTAATTCTGCACATTAAACCGATAAACCGCGAACTTAATCAGACAATTTTAGCGCGAAGGAAATTAATTAATCAAAGTCCAAATTTCGCGGAATTATTCAAAATTCTCAGAAATAATCAAATAAGCACCCGAAACCAGTCTCGGCCACGTGAGCGAAACAAGAAATCATACCAATAAAAAAATTATAAAATCCAAGGGATCCCCTTTTACTTTAGCTAAGATAAGAAATCCTCTACGCCACGGACACAAGCTTACGCACTACAAAAAGTAGTGGGGGTGGTGCCCATATACTACTGCTATTAAATAATGCACAGCTAATCCCTGAAATAACACCAATAAAATTTATCCATCAAGGTATACACATATACAGGCTTTAGTTTTTACTTAAGTGCAAGCAGTGAAAACGAATAAATCCAAATTAAGGGTGTTTGAACATCAACTACTTATATCAAATGTTGTATTTGCTATTAAATCTCACATATCATCCCTTAAATAACACAAAAAATCTATATTCTTTAGATGTAATTTTATAACATTATCGTTTTTCTCAAGTGAACGTAGTGGGGAAGAACAAATCCAAATTAGGAGCGTTTGAACACCCGTAATGTCAAAAATTGTAATTGCAATTTAATCAACACATCTCAGTCCTTAAATAACGCCAATAAAATGTATACTGTTGTGTTGATTTATGTGGTTGAGACGATGTCTAATTTTTTCTTTATAGCCTCTTTGAAATTTGTTTACCTTGTTTGTTTAATTGTTGACAATTTACGTGTTGTAAGATAAGGATTTTTGAAAGCTTATCTCATGTTTTTCTCCGGTCGTGGATAAGGTTTGCGGTTATCGCTAAAAATTAATTAATTTGGTAAACAGGTGCAAATGCAGATCCAAATTCAACCTTCTCTTACATTTTCTCTTACCTACAAAATGTTTTACGTTTACGAGTACTGAACATCTAAACCTATACCATGGCCACGTTGCGTTTCTAACTTACCCCTATTTAATTCTCAATAACAATATCAATTGTAGCCAATTTCAGATAAAAAACATCACCTTATTGGTAGCAAAAATGAAATCTGTTATAGGAAATATCCATATTGTCAATACTTCAAAAGAAAAATCCAAAATTCCTTCTGAATGAGTTCATTATATGGTACAATTCTGCTCCATTCACTCAATTTACAACGATCGAATCCTTAAAGAATTTTCCTGACTCTGAGTCGATCGTTATTTGAATACAAATCAAGAATTTCACTACCATAATTATAGCGGAACACTGCTGAAGTTTTTCAATTTTTTTCTTTTAACTTTCTCTCTCGAATTAGAATTTTTGATTGATCGACCATACTTTTATCATTTTTGGATAGTTCTAAATACTAATTTGCACCTTTGCGCGAATTTTTTTACCATAATCTCTTCGGAACTAGGTCGCTGAACATTCGGATATTTTTCTCGTAGATATATTTTGCAATAATTCCAAACTTTAATTCAATTCCCAACACTTTCGTAGCGAGAATTCGCGTGGTTTTTCGAATTCGAATCGTCGGCCCTTCGAATTTGGACTGATGACGGTTTGGCGCTATATTTCTTTGACTTGACTCCAACAGAACACGAATTGAGCTCTATGACGGTACAAAACGAATTAATTAATTTTGTGTATTAGAAGCTAGCGACCTTTTGTGCCAAGCAATTAGTTCGCCACATCGAAAGTTTATACACAATATCGAAGTCCTGCAGGATTTAGAATTGTCTTTCAGCAATGAAAGTTGGATTGTCTCCTGGAAAGAGATTGTGTAATAATCCAGAACTTCCGAAAATTTGATTTCATTTGCTTGGTTGTTTATTGCAGATATAGATCGTAATGATTAAAAGGATCATTAACCGTACAGTATACAACGATAATTTTTGGTGTATAACTCCAAATGTATATGAAAATAAAAATTTTGGCCGTATAAACTAGGCATAATTGTCAACTTCTGCAATTAATGTTATGTACACTAACGTAATGTTCATAAGGTAGCGTGTGCGTGAGGGGTGTTTATTGCCGACAAACGCAACGAGAGCCTGTTTTGTATAATAAAGTGCGCACTTTTATGTATGTAACCAAATACGTACATTTTTGTGTGTGTAATTTCAATACATGTCGGTGGTGGCCTATATGATAAATTCAACAATGCCCACTAAAGCGATAAAATCGTTTGACCTTTACATGCGTAGGGTATTGGCAAATTTATCATTTTTTTTTCGATATTTACGCTCTTTTCTGTACCGAGCGCCGTAAAATCTGAATTTATGTATCTTTCCTCACTTGTGCCGCTGTCATGACAACACAAAAAAATCACATGTTTCTCATTTGGTTATCGTGTATCGAATGGATAGGCACTCAATCAGACCCCGGGGCGTGCGTTATTCGCAAATATCAAAAAGCGGGCCGCAATCACCCCCTACTCCCTTCCAGCTTAGTAAAAATACATAATATAATGGATACAAATTGTCAATCCACTTCCCGGGGGCTTGATTGAACGAACGTGGGGACGTTCTGGGTCTCCCGTAGCGTGTAGGGATCAATGTAGACCTGATTTCTGGCGATACGTTAACACGAAAATTACAAGGTAGAAAGCGCGATATCGCAGTCAGATAAAAATTTATTGCTCCTTCCATCGTTATTAGGTGACGCATCAGCCGCCTCCAAATAGTTATCCCATCACATGTTACGTTCGTGATTCTCAACAGGAACTAAAACTTTTACAAGGAACATACTACACCCCCTTTCTGTTACCAACTAAAAGCCTTAAGTTAACCTCTAATAAAAAATTACTCAGGCCTAGGTGCAGTTGTAATTACTGTTACAGATTCTATGGAACATTCTCGAACAATTCTGAGAAAACGGTGATACCGTTATGTTGCATTACATTGATTTTGATTATGAATAAGATATTAGATAGATGTCAAAGTATTGGCAATACCTACCCCTTTACCCCCTTTCTCAAGTTCAAGATTCCCGAAGTCGTATTCGGAGCTATTCAAAAAAATTGACTATTGCAAGAATCCACATTATACACATTTATTTTTCAATGTTTGAACGTTTTTGACCGAAAGCAATCGTAATACTGAAATTAAATGCAAATAAATTCCCAATTACTGAATATCCAAATGCTTGGATCTAATTCTTATCAATGAATACAATACAGAATCTGTTTTATACAAACGTTCTCCTGGTCGATTTCTTCAGGAATATCAAAAGTACTTTAAGCAAAATCAATATGCAAATGTGGCTGAGAATTCTTTCAGGTAACAATTGGTCATCTTTCCCCGAAAAAAATGCCGCTTCCTTTAGAACATTTTGACTAAATAATTGTCTCTAAGTTTCTTGCCGAATGATCTGTAGGCTTACATATCCCAACGAGCGGAGATATTACCATATACGGTTACATGACCTTATTAGGTCCCAGAGCTACGATCATGAAATTAATAAAAATTGTTGGAGGGTACCTTAACTTAAGCGTTTTCAACCAAAAATTGCGGAAAAAGCCCGAAATTTTCCATGTTTTGAAAACATATTCAGTGTTCCAACCTGTATTTTAATTGGGCTCGTACAGATGTACCAATTTTAAAAATCAAAGAAAAAGTAGACCTTCCAGCTTCACGGAACATATTAATCAATAGAAATATTAATTAATTTTATAATTTGGATGTTTTTATGTGTTTTTCATTTATAAGTTTGTAACCATCAGCCATTTTCCTTTGCAGAACTTTGAAATCATTAAGTTTTAGTTTGCGTGCAATGACACGTTAAATAAAAGCGCTATTATTAAAGAATCTGCGTTTGTGGTTGTTCGAGCACAAGAGGGTGCAAACGCAACAACCACCTACAACTGGTGTAACTCAATAAATCATCCGTACTGTGATTAAATCACGGTTTCCAACTGCAATCCACGTTTTCAACTTGCATTACACACCGATTCGCGCCTTATTTTATCCCGTGACTTTGTAGTTACTAAAAAAATGTCACATCCCTCCGTTTTGGAAACGGGAACGTTAAAGTGCACCTGAAAATTTAACGGGGTTATCAAGCTTTTCGTTACCGAATAAGTTAATGCTATACAAAAAACGGGTTGAATTTAAAAAATATATTGAGCCACAATGTGTCACTGCCATTATATTGTATATTCGAGGAAGCCGTAGCGAAACAGGGATGAATTAGTAATTTTGTCATTCTTTTTTTTTTTTAAATTCAGGAATGAAATGAACGAAATTGGGATCCATTACAATAATTAGAGAAAAAAATGTGACCATATGTGATCGGGGTTGACTGAATTATAAATGGACGAGAGTGGTGGGTAACTTTAGTGGGCATTAAAAAGTCTTTTTTTATGCCTACGTTATGTATGTTCGAATGGCACGTATAGGAAATTTTACTCCGAAAAAAAACGCTTAGGAAGATGTTTTTTTGTAAATTTAATGTACATTTAATTGTTATTAAAATCGAATCATTCACATTGTAATCGAGGTCAGGATAATTCTATTGTTAAGGTGCGTACCTACACTCGATATAAAACAATATAATAAATTATTGATGGGTGCTTCAATATACATGAAGCAAAGGAATTTAATAAATAATTAATATCCATAACACTTATGGGTAAATTCATTTACATTTAAACTTTCTATTTATATCGGCTGAGTACGTCGCATATAAAAGTTATTATTCATATAAACGTTCGTGTATCTATAATATTTCTAATGCCCAATGTCACTTTATATTTTATACTTACTCAATAAGTGCTATTAAACTTTACGATGACGCCTTTATTCTATTTGCAAAGAGGTGCTGTCGATAAGATTGTTATTGGAACTGGTGTCTTCGATTTATTAAATTATTGCTTAGGGTAAATAACGACATTGATTAATAAGTTGTGCCTACTGTAATCGCTGAGATCTCAGTCGGACAGCCACCCAGCCATAACGAATATAATAGCGTATTTTTTTCCAAAAATGCGGTAAAAATGCCTCGTAAATTAGACAAAATTAATAACTATCTGATTTTTAGTGAGGTGTTAGTATATGATAAGGTATTTTCTGAAAGTTTTCCTCCGCTTCATTCACCCGATACAGCGGTAGAAAGGGCCTAAGTGCTGGGAAAAGACCAAAATCGCTAGGACAGGAAGTATCGTGCTAAATAAGAGTAGGAAAGGTAGGTACTTTTCCTCTCAACGAAGCGGCCGCTGAAATAGGGGGTGGGGAGTCCCCCCTCGGGCCCCTCGTCGCTACGTCACTGTATTTATGGGTTCATATTAGAATATATGCCCGGAGATTGGTATAGGAGGTCTAGAAGTGGATTTGGGAAATTTTTTGAAAAATATCGAATATTTGAAGTGATCTCAGGACTAATTATACCTATAGAGCTGCTTTTTGACAGCTGTTGTAGGTAATTTTATGTTCTTTAAAAGAAATTGACAGGATATTTTCCTCGTGCAATTCTCAAGATATTTACGACAAATTGATAAAAGTCGGAAAAAATCGAGGATTCTCGATCACCACTCGGCTTCCCTCATGTATCCTACCAACACAACAAAAAATTAGATGTTCCTAATTTTTTTCGTGGTGCCTTTTTTGTCTTATTTGACTGGCTTACTTTGGAATTCCTATTGTATTTTAAAAAGACTTTCTTTTTTGGTCTTTTCTACCAGTCTATCTAGTTTTTAAGAATCCCAACGGTTCCTAAAGATACTAAAGTGATTACAAAAAATAGACCCTTAAAAGATGTTAAAGATTCGTGACACCATCTTAAAGCTATTTAAGACTATAAGCCTCGTAATTATTCTAACGCATTTAGAAGGCTCTAGGGGCTCTTCGACATTGTAGATGTCACTTAAGAGTCCTCGTCTTTTATTGTTAGTAGGTTTGGACCTACCTTCGGTTCTGGGTTAGCTCAAATTAAAAGGATAGGAAAGAATTCAATTAATTTGTCTTAGAAAAGAGTTGTCATAAAAATTCCAAGAAGTTAATGTATGCCATTTTATGTTCCCCGGTCACCAAACCTGAATACGCGACCGCATAAATGCCAGTACTCGGCACCGATTGGCCACGGAAACGCGTGCCGGCATTAGATGCGAAATGTCCTGCATTTTGCAGAACCACAATTTTAACACTAATTTTTTTTGCCACATTAACAACTGCAGTAAACATTTTAAAACCCACCTAAACCAGTACAAGTTTTGATGAAAAATAAGACTGAGACTCGAAGAAATTTTATTAGAGATTTCTTTGGGCGATCGACAGCATAGTCATCATCAGGCCGTAGCGTCAAAACAGTATGTTTCTTTACTAACTGTTTTAGTCCGTCCCTGACCACCCCTTCCCAGCTGTTATTCATATCAGAACCCCACACACAGGTTTATGGGTTAGATGGAAGAGCAGGGGTAGACTTTCTACTCCTGAATCTCGCCCTAGGCAATGTATTTTTCGTGGCTATCAAAAATAAAATTAATAAAGACCGTTATTATTATGGTCGGTGTTTCTTGTGAGAACTCAGGTCTAGCCTGGTTAACTAATCGCACGGATTAAAATCAAGTAACGATTAGTGTCTGTGTCTGGTGAAGTTATGTAGGGTTATTGGAAATCTAGGGATAGTATGTAATTCATACTTACCAACATAGCTATTAATGGCCACAATAGTCAACGCTATCAGGAAAGAAGAAAACAAAACAAAAATATCATTATAATAATTCCTGTAATTTTATTAAATAGAGTTTATTGTGTAAGTGTTTCTTTGGCTTTGCGTTTGGGTTGAATACGAGTGGGTTGTGATAACGTGGTGTGTTTATGTGAAGAAGGAGTTTTGTGTTTTTTAACTGTGCTAGGACGTGTAACTTTATTCGGTGGACCTGTCTTTGTGGTACATGTTGCCTTACTTGTATTTATGGTGTTTCTTTGTTCTTGAGGTTGTATTTGTGTTGTTGCTTGGGTTTTTGGTGGAGATATTACAGTATGTTGTGAGCATGTAGTTCTGTTAAGGTTTTCGCGTTTCGGTTGAATCCGAGTTGGTTGTGATAATGTGGTGTGTTTCTGTGAAGATTATTATTATTATTGTCGGTGTTTCTTGTGAGAACTCAGGTCTAGCCTGGTTAACTAATCGCACGGATTAAAATCAAGTAACGATTAGTGTCTGTGTCTGTGTCTGGTGAGGTTATATAGGGTCCTAAAACAAAAAATAAAAAAAAAAAATTAAAAAAAAAAACCACACACGTACATTTAAATCTAGGGATAGTATGTAATTCATACTTACCAACATACCTATTGATGGGCACAATAGCCAACGCTATCAGGAAAGAGGAAAACAAAACAAAAAAAATCATAATAATTCCTGTAATTTTAATAAATGGAGTTTATTGTGTAAGTGTTTCTTTGGCTTTGCGTTTGGGTTGAATACGAGTGGGTTGTGATAACGTGGTGTGTTTCTGTGAAAAAGGAGTTTTGTGTTTTTTAATTGTATTTATGGTGTTTCTTTGTTCCTGAGGTCGTATTTGTGAGGTTGCTTGGGTTTTTGGTGGAGATATTGCAGTATTTTGTGAGCCTGTGGTGCTGTTAAGGTTTTTGCGTTTCGGTTGTATACGAGTGGGTTGTTTCTGAGAAGAAGGAGTATTGTGTTTTTTAACTGTGCTAGGGCGTGTAACTTTATTGGATGGACCTGTCTTTGTAGTGCATGTTGCGTTACTTGTATTTATGATGTTTCTTTGTTCTTGAGGTTGTATTTGTGAAGTTGCTTGGGTTTTTGGTGGAGATATTTTAGTATGTTGTGAGCCTGTATTTCTGTTAAGGTTTTTGCGTTGCGGTTGAATACGAGTGGGTTGTGAAAATGTGGTGTGTTTCTGTGAAGAAGGAGTTATGTGTTTTTTAACTGTGCTAGGGCGTGTAATTTTATTGGGTGGAACTGTCTTTGTAGTGCATGTTGCGTTAGTTGTATTTATGGTGTTTCTTTGTTCTTGAGGTTGTATTTGAGAGGTTGCTTGGGTTTTTGCTGGAGATATTTTAGTATGTTGTGAGCCTGTAGTTCTGTTAAGGTTTTTGCGTTGCGATTGAATACGAGTGGGTTGTGAAAATGTGGTGTGTTTCTGTGAAGAAGGAGTTTTGTGTTTTTTAAATGTGCTAGGGCGTGTAACTTTATTGGATGGACCTGTCTTTGTAGTGCATGTTGCGTTACTTGTATTTATGGTGTTTCTTTGTTCTTGAAGTATTTCTGTTGTTGCATGGGTTATTGGTGGAGACATTACAGTATTTTGTGAGCCTGTAGTGCTGTTAAGGTTGTTGCGTTTGGGTTGAGTACGAGTGGGTTGTGTTTGTGATAACGTGGTGTGTTTCTGAGAAGCAAGAGTATTGTGTTTTTTAGCTGTGCTAGGCCGTGTGGGTGAGGGCGTCTTTGTAGTGCGTGTTGCGTTACTTGTATTTATTGCGTTTGTTTGTTCAGGAAGTTGTGTTTGTGTGGTTGGTTGAGTTAAGGGTGGAGATATTACAGTATGTTGTGTGTCATGTTGTGAGTCTAAAGTGCTGTTTAGGCTTTTGCGTTTGGGTTGAATACTAATGGGTGGTGATAATGTGGTTTGCTTCAGAGGTGAATCTCTGATTGTAGTATATGTTGTATCATTTGTTGTACTTGTTTGTTCGGTAAGTTGTATTTGTGTGTTTGTTTGGGTTAGAGGTTGAGATATTACAGTATGTTGTGTACCGTGTTGTGAGCGAGTACTGTTGTTTACATGTATACGTTGTGGATCATTTGTGTATGTAGTATCTTGTGTTATGTTTAGAAATTTACGAACAATATGGCATGTGTTGATAATGACTGCTTTTTGTAAATGTTTGTATGTGTTTTTGTCTAAACCTAATAGTTGTAAATTGTGGTGTATTGTCTTTGGTATAACTCCAGTAGCACTAAGAATAATGGGAACTATAACAGTAGATTTCATTCTCCATTGCGTCTTAAGCTCGATAGCTATATCGGTGAATTTGCGGTGTTTTTCTGCATGTGTTTTAGTTAAGTTGTTAGTGTTGGGGATGGCAATGTCTATAATACAAATGGATTTTTGTGTTTTATCTATAAGTGTAATATCTGGTCTATTATTGTGGATAGTTTTGGCTGTGAGTAGTGTCCTGTCCCAATATAATTTGTGTGTGTTGTTTTCAAGTATGATCTGTGGCGTGTATTTGTAGTATGGTGTCGTATCTGTTATGAGATTGTGTTTAAGTGCTAATTTTTGATGTATGATTTTAGCTACCTGATCGTGTCGATGTTTGTATTCAGTTTGTGCAAGTCGTGTGCATGCCGATATTATATGTTGGATTGTTTCTGATGTTTGTGAACAAAGTCGACAAGAATCATTTGTCACTGTTTTATCTTTATGTATGTGTTTTTTATAGTTGCGTATGTTAATGACCTGGTCTTGTATTGCTAACATGAAACCCTCAGTCTCCGGGAAGACATCACATTCAGACAACCAACTGTGCGTTGCTATAGAGTCAACACAATCCTGACCAACCTCTTGTGGAAATCGTCCATGTAAAGGCTTTTGGTTCCATGTCTGTATGTTATTTGTGATGTATGTAAGTTTGGATGTGGGTGGGAGTACATTAGTTTCGTGTAGGTTAAGTGGTGTGTAAGATTTGTCTGCATATGTTACTGTTTTGTGTAAGACTGAAGTATCTGATTTGTTATAAAAGTATTGTCGTAAATGGTGTATTTGTGTTTGGTGTAATAGTTTTATATCTGTAAGTCCTCTACCTCCTTCCGAACGAGGAAGGTAAAGTCGTATACTGGAGGAGTGAGGGTGATGTATATGGTGTTTTGTTAATAGTGTACGTGTGTTTCTCTGTATTTGTTCTAAATCTGTATTTGTCCAACGAATAATCCCGAAAGAGTATGTAAGCACTGGTATGGCATAAGTGTTAATAGCTTTGATTGTATTTCTACCGTGTAATTTTGTTTTAAGTATACTGCGTACTCTTTGTAAGTATTGTGTGATAAGTGTTTGTTTTATACTCGTATGTTTAATATGTGTATTTTGCTGAAAACCAAGATACTTATAAGTTTCATTCTCGTCCATGGAATTTATTAAATTACGCTGTTCTAGCTCATAATCTAAAAGTTGTCTTTTACCAGCTGTGATGTGTTGTGTTTTACATTTATCAATTCCAAAGTCCATTTGTATGTCACGTGAGAATGTTTCGGTAATGTCTAGAAGGTGATTAAGTTTTATGCTTGTGGAAGAGTATAATTTAAGATCGTCCATGTAAAACAGGTGTGTAATGTTGTGATGTATTTCGTGGTTGTGTTTAATATTGTACCCAAAGTTAGTAGTGTTTAACAAATGTGAAAGTGGATTAAGAGCAAGACAAAACCAGAGCGGACTTGAAGAATCGCCTTGAAAAATTCCTCTTTTAATTTGTATTGGGTCAGTAATAAGTTTTGTGTCGTTTAGTGTAAGTGTTAACGTAGTGTTCCAACATGACATTATGTAATTGAGGAATTGTGTAATATTGTTGCTGATTTTGTATATTGAGAGTACTTGTTGTAACCAAGAGTGTGGTACTGAATCGAATGCTTTTTTGTAATCAATGTATGCAGTGTGTATGTTTCGTTTGTTATGTCTGGATTGTTCAAGTATAACAGAGTCTATTATGAGTTGCTCTTTACAGCCTCTGGAATACTTGGTACACCCTTTTTGTTCTTCGTATAGAATGTTGTTATCAGTACAGTGTTGGTATATTTTGTTTGTAATGTATGATGTAAGGATTTTGTATATTGTAGGAAGGCATGTAATTGGTCTATATTTAGATGGGTCTTGTGTATTGTTGTCTTTTGGGAGCATGTAAGTGATGCCTTGTGTAAAGAATGCAGGAGTGCGATCTGGTGAATTAAGAAGTTCAGTAAATTGTTGTGCAAGGTAAGAGTGAGTGTAGGTAAAATATTTCCACCAAAAGTTGTGAATGTTATCAATGCCTGGACTTTTCCAGTTATGTAAGTGATTAATAGTTTGAATGATGTCTGTTGTAGTGATGTTTGTGTTATTCATAGGAGTAATGTATTCAGTGCGTGTGGTTTCTGTGGTATAATCCACGGGGCGTGTGGATTGTGTTTAATGTCTTTGGTCCATAAGTCAGACCAGTATTGCTGAAGTGAGTGTAGAGATGGTGGAATGAGTTTTTCATTAGTGCTGTTTTGTGTTAGTGATCTGTAAAATAGTTTTTCGTTATGTTTAAATTGTGTGTTATGGCGCTTTCTATCTGCAGTTTCCCTATAGCGTTTTAGACGGTTTGTGTACATTGATAGTTTTTGTGTGAGTGTATCTCTATGTTCGTTATAGTTTGTATTTTGTTCTCGTGTGGTGTGATTGTTTAGTTTTGTAGTTATGTGTTGTACTTGTCGTGTTAATTTTGAAGAACGAGTTCCTTGTATGTATTGTGTAATTCGACCCAAGTCACGTCTGATGTCATCGATGCGATTAATCAGGCGTTTTTCCCAAGCCGGGGGTGAGCGTTTTTTTGTTGTGTGGTGTTCTTTGTTTGTTGTTATTCTTGAACCGTTACATCTAGAAACTGCAACCGCACCGCAATACACAATAAAGTGTAGTTGATGTAAGCTTGTGTTATCGTTAATGTAATTTGGTAAAATGTGATCATTTAGTGTTTTTGAGAGTGTGCGTAATTTTGTAGTGTGACTTTGTTTAGTTATTCGTGCTCTTTGTGTTGGGTCAGTGTTTGAGAATTCTAACAATGCATTGTCAAATTCTTTTTGAAGGGATGTGAGTGTTTGGTTTATGTGATTATTTGTATCTATCGATTGCTGGGATGTCGCAAATATCTGTATTTCAGTGTTGTTTAGAACGGGTGTATTATCTTGTACGATGAGTGTGTTGTTTGTGTTGAGTAGTGCTTCAATTTCGTGCCTGATTTGTTCCTGTGTGTCTAATGTAAGGAGTGTATTTTTAAGGATAACTCTACGTTGGTCTGCAATGCGTTGTTCTGTCAAGTGTGCTAAATGTGGGTATTGTGTAATGAACGCGTGATATAGTTTACCTCTGTATGCTGTCCTGTCCGTTTCCATCTTCGTAATCTCCAGATACGTACCGAAAATGAAGCGATTCATCCCTTCGTCCCATTTCATACGTCTTTTGGAGGTATCCTTTGCGCTGGTCCCATCCACAAGCGGTTGAGAAGCAGGCACAAAGATCTCTTCATGGCGGTCCTCTTCAGGTGGTCGTTGTCCTCTTCGTAGTCTTCTTTCGGCTGTAGAGGTTTCGGGTATCCCGACGAGCGGCCGCCTGTTCACCAACTCGTCACTATCGGCTCGCATACTGCAACGCCCAGCGATAGCTCCAGACGTGCCCTGACGCTCCTCAGGTAGCGGCATTTTTCCGAGGCTTTGTTTAAACTCCATTTTCATAAGAATATGGGGTGACTAGGAACACGTGAAGGCGTCACTCTTCAAGATATTCGCGTAAGCAAATATCCACCTGCGTGTTGTGTATATGTAGGAGAGTCGGGAACATGGGCGTGGTAGTTGGAAAGTAAAGTGGGTAGGTAAGTACTAAAGGTGGTTGGACTGGTCACCTTTTAGTGCCCATTGATCGCCTTTTACGATCTCTAGGGCGAGAGTGGGCCTATTCTATCCCCGAACCACAGGGGTATTTTTTTTTTTTTTATTATTATTATTATTATTATTATTATTATTATTATTATTATTATTATATATAGCTAGTTGCAAATTAATATTATTAAAGATGGAACCAAACATCTCACGCTCAAACCGTTTGAGGTATACATATGAAAATTAGAATACTTCCATTTGCAATTATTTCACATATTTTGAGGTTCAACTTAACACATAGTGTTTGAGTGCGACCGCCATCTTGAATTTTTTAATGGCAACATAGGTCATAAGTAATAGGAAGCTTATTTCTTTCTCTTTCTTACTACTTTAATCATAAATTGTGTTAAATTAGAAAATAATGGAGAAAAATCTGCGTCAAATGGTACATATTTCACAAAAATAAGCTTTATTTCTGACGTAATACAATAGTTCTAAGGAAACAAAGCATAGGTACTGTGTTTTTTACTAAACACATGCTGGTTGCTTTTTAGTTAATTTTTGACGTTCTTTTAGGTTAAAGTGCAGTACATAAGCCAGTGAAGCGTATGGAAAGGTCTAATTTTTCTCTATTATTTTTTAATTTAGCACCATACATGTTTAAGGTAGTAAAAAAGAGAAAAAAATAAGCTGACCTATGGACTATGTTGACCGATGACCTATGTTGCCATTTAAAAAAATTCAAGATGGCGGTCGTACTCAAAATCCATTTGCCAAAAAAAAACTCATTAACAGTACCGACATTGAACCACTGTAACTTTACAATTGAGTGTTATCGTACATTTTTAATATCTACACGATTGCCTTGACTGTCTCCCGAGCGCTTTCTTTACAAGTTAAATATCCATTTCGGTTTTCATTTATTACTTCCTCTATACCAAACGTGAACGAACCCATGCATTTCTGTTTACACAATCAGTTACGTATTCAAGTGTTGTTTATGTGACAAGTTATCGAAATTTATAGCTTCAGGCTGTGTCAAACAAATATCGTGCCCATACTAATATTAGGAAAGGTCTTGAAAATTTTAATTTAGATAAATCGCTACATTATGTTCAAATGTACGTAGTGTTGTTTATCGCTTTTAAGTTGTTAAGGACGGATCACTTCAGTACCTTTATTGTCCTTGAAATTCGTTAATGCTGAATATTTCACGTACTCGAATGTCAAGTGGTGATTATCACCCCCTTGCAGACCATGGTTCATGATTTGATGTCGCCGATATCGTGCTGCTCACCTAAATACAACTTAGATTGAAATTATTTCACTTTTCATTACTTGGTATTTCACCGTCACTGTAAAAATTGTACCTTACTAGTGGTAAATACCTCGCATTATTCAGTGATTTCCTTGATCCTCAACAAAATAAACCCGCTGATTTCCACCGGCCAAACGGCTTAACTAAGTTCCTCCTCGCACTGTAATTCCACTTATCATCCTTCACACTTGCGTCTTTTAAATTGTTACAATCTCATGATAATAATACGATGTCGTCTTTTATATGTACAAATTTCCTTTAACTACAATGTAAACAGTAAAAAAATAATTAATTTTAAATTAGATGTAAATGAAAACAGCCATTAGAAGATGTTCAAAAAGCAAAAGGTGTTTACGCCCTTCCTGAATAATTTTTAAGTCCAACAGCCTTTTTTGGCTCCTTATTTTCTTCTAACGAGCGGCACTGGAAACTGGCAAACAAACTTCTAACAAACGAACCGAAAACTTGGGGTGGAAAACTATGGCGAAAAGTACGGTTACAGACGGACAGCGGTTCGGCTTCGAACTTCAACAAAAGGCGTCTTCTTTTCGCGATTCTCGTATTTAAACAAAAATCTCGCTTAAAATTCGTAAAACTTTAATAGCCGATAAACACTGCCTAGAAACGATAATAGCCAATAGCCAGCACCTCACACGGCACGTACACCTCCTACTTCTATTTTTCTTATCTAATTCGAACAATTTCTAGCAAACAACGCAATTTTTCTCAATGATTAAAATAGACACCTCCAAATAATTACCTTTATCTCTCACAAGTAAAGAAAAAACTTAATAAAACAACTCGGAACTGTCAACATTTGCACTAATGAGCAACTGATAACAAATTTGTCGCAAAAATAAAAGCAAGGGGCATTATCACATTTTCAACTTTAGCTTTCACGCTGGGACTGGTTCTATACCTTGATTATACCTAACTTTTGTGAACTTTATAATATGTAAGTACAAAAACCTTTTTTGTTTTACTTGAACGCTTTTGCTTATCTTCTTTGAAATGAACAATTTGTCATTTTTTACGCGTAGCGTTTCTCTGTTCACATCCTAACGCCAGCTCCTAAAGTATTCTTCCGATCTTGATTAAATTTGAGGAATCGAAATGAACAATTTGTCATTTTTTACGCGTAGCGTTTCTCTGTTCACATCCTAACGCCAGCTCCTAAAGTATTCTTCCGATCTTGATTAAATTTGAGGCATCGTGAATTGGAATTAAGCTAAGATTCCGATAGAAAAAGTGCCCTTTTGGCATAATAATAATAATAATAATAATAATAATAATCTTTATTATTATAATAAGGTGCAAGTTGGCGAATTATTAGGATTTAATTGTTCTGCATCTTTTGGAATTATTTCTTCGATCGTCGTTTCTAAGGAGAGCTTTCTTTTACATTCTTTTATTTCCGAGTAATTTTGGTGACCCAGAAACCATCCCCACAAGCTAAACGTTATGTTTGTATTACGAGTGTAATGCGATTTAGGTATGGTTACTCGGAGCGTTGAAATGAAACGTACTCACTTATTTATTTACTACCGTGTATCTCACATCACGGATTCTTCGACTTGACATACATCTTTTCAACTTTAGAGCGACAAGATGCAGTTTTATGGCAGATTTTATCTAGATCTTGGAAGTCTAAAATTACACAATCACTTTTGAATTAAGCTTCAGAAACAAAATCCTGGATCTATGGATTTGGATCACGGATTTGCCTCAACTACTGAGAGAATCTACAGTTGCAGAATCTCGGTGATAATTTCATAAGACGATATAGCGCAGACAAACTTCTTTGTATCTTTAAATGGGGCGACTGATTTGTGACCAGCCTCTAAGGTATTGAATGCGATTTATTGGAAATAAAACGCGATTTCCCTTCGTTCTCTTTTTTGTGAAATATAATGGAAAGGGGTTTTCATATCGAATTCATTCGATTTCGTACTAGGAGCGCGAGTCGTATTTAGCAACTGTTTTATAAAAGCTCTGTAAAATCCATCGAGATTATTGCAATTAAAAATGTACATACGGTTAAAAATTCAATTTCATTCGGGACGAAAGTAAAAATAATAAATATTCAAAACAAAAACGGGTAAATGTTTAATAAGCTAGCGTTAGCATTTGCTAGCGCGTACAACACGACTGCTGTTAGCTGCTGTATCCATATCCCCCTGCCACTCAGTCACACAAAAATATTATACCTACCCACAATACACGAATGCATAAGTACTTAATACAGGTGAACGGCAAAAAGTTTTTTTTTATGCCGACTGTGGCATTTCGACTGAATTTATATTTTGATGGGCGCATTCTCGCAGTGTCGCGAAGTATTTATTCAAACGCACTGAAAGATGAAAGTACATTTACAGGAAAACTACTTAACTTTTTATTCGTCGCAGTTGCATTTAAGATAAAGTTTCCATCTGGGAATAACTTCCGCAAACCTTCAAACTTCTGTCCGCTTTCATGCTCGGTGCGTTCCTTATTAATGAATGTTGCTACCTTTACTTTTATTAAGCGAAAAATTTGCCTTTTGTGGTTTTTCTGAAAATGTTTTCGTAGCAGATTTACGTAAGAGTCATTGGGCACATCACGTAATTTATAATGTTGCATTCTGTGGGGGAAAATACGCTGGAATGATGTGTCGCAGTAACCGGTAACTTAAAATGGAGATTTTCAATTGATGGAGGTCGCCTAAACTAACACGAAACGTCTTCGTGTTTTCCAGTTTTCACTTCATCACCTCCCCATCTAACTTAACCCATAGTGTCTCTCTGGTTTGACGTCTGCATACAGTGGCCTCGATCAACCCCCAGCAAAGAATTAACTAAACAAATTTTAGTTTACCCCTGACAATACTTGGAAAAATCTGACATGAAAACTCTACCTGAGTCGCACATTGGGTTCGATTAAACACACAGTTAATTAATTGACGAGGACAAAACAAAAACAGAAATACTGGAAGATAGAAAGACATTCAGAGCTTATTTTTACACATACCACTCGCACAGGCGTTCGACAGGCAATTAAATAAAGCAGTTACTTATAGTTGTTTAAGGATTCAATAAGTTTGGTCGTAAAAGCGCGATGTTCAGGTACACTTAGGACACAATCACTTGCTGCCAGCTTGAAGAACTTCCCTCCTTATTTATGAACCTAGATCTTGATGACAAAACAAAACAGAACTGGCTTGTTGAACTAGATGGATATTCGGGCGGTAGAACACTTTTACTTTTAATAAATGACTGACCTTGTCGAAAGGTAATTTTTTATTCACACTAGAGCTACTACTTTTTCTCCAAACAGACAAAGCGCGTTCACTTCTCACACACTTCTGCAATCTTTATTATGATAACGATGATTGACGTCTCCAATTAAACAAATAGGGCTGACTGCCCAAGATAAGAGCGAATCAAATGTACAACGCTCTCCGTGTTTAAAGGATCCGCCACTTCCTCCATAAAACAATCTCCTTCTTTTTGAATTTTCCAATACACCACCAATAAACACTACAGCTTTTTCTTTAATTTTCAAAGTCATCCTTCTGTTCTGGAGGTCCAGTTATTTGTATTGAGCTTTCGTTTTCTATTTTACTTGCCTTTTAGCACCTTGTTTGTTCTTTTATTACGCACATTATTCCGTTGGCACAGGAATAAGTGTAAAACAAAGAATTAAAAACATTCCTTTTTAGAGATGCGTTCCCATAATTTTCATTTTCGTAAATTGTCCTTTGAACTACAATTACACACTAAAGGGATATGCTTTCCTGTGTGTGTGAAAAATGCATACTTCCTACTGAAAGATGATGAGCCCCAAACAGAGGATTATAAAACCAATCTTAATCGAACTTGGTGTCTGGGAATTCTTAACATGAAAGTAAACGCCTCAAAATAATTTGGTCTCTTACACTTTTCATTCTGCGGTCCAGAATTGTAATTTGAATTTTTTCGAAAACAAACTAAAGATTCAAAACTATCAAAAGGTTTCGTATGGGGGTTGACGTCTTTTATTATTTATTTTCTAATTTTTGCTTAGTACCCCCAACATGTTTGGTGTCTTATTCGATTTTATTTAAAAAAATTCCAAAATTCGTCGTAGTGAAAAATTCCCCTAGGGTAAGGTCAGCGTTTTTGGGTATGTGTAGGATTTTTTTTTACGGGAAATGGAAAATCCCCAATAAATGTTGGTAGTTGAATACTCAGTTCGTACCCGATTAATCCAATTCATTCATATTTATTATAATATTTACCAATACGAAAACGGATTCTCTGCGAAAAATTGGGACAGGGTTATAGGTTAAATGCTCGCTTTATTATTTTTATTTGTTAGACAACCAGATTTGAAATTTTATCAAGATTTGAATTGTGGAAATATGTTTACAAAGTCTAAGACGAACTTGGAATGGGAAAGTCCATTAGGTCCGCCATTTTATGTGATTATGGTAAAAAACTTTTGAAGATCCTTAGTTTATTTGGAAAATAAAAAAAAACGATTGCATTCTAGAAAGGCTTTTTCTTGTTTATTTTCATTTTACTCCTAATATTTAGGGGGTGCTAGTCTGCTCTTCTCCTCTATTCAGTTCGGTCCATCGTGTCCTTAGGTCTTAATTTCCCTCAGTTCGTTTCTATATATCTTTTCTTACTTGCCACTGCTCGCTCCCGCACCTTCTTCGGCGCTTCCACAACCCCTCCATAGTTTCTCGTTTCTTACCCTATCTTACCCTGTTCGTTCTGGTATTTCCCATACTTTACCGTACCATCCTCAACTGTGCCATATCCAATTTCTTTCCTTGGGCCTTCGTACGGGCATTAAATTTTGTCTGAAAAAAATTATTGTATTGTACTTGCAAAAGAACGCCTATTCAATAAAGAAATGGCAGTTTCCTTCGTGGTCTCGGTGTTGAGATCTAAAACCTTACATAGAAGGGCGAGCGGTAATCAGGTCATTTTACATCAGAAAACAGCCTAGTTTATGAGTTTTTTTCGAAGTTGATTAGAAATTTAACATACACAGTCATGAGATAAATACCAAGGCGCTAGCAAGTAAGTGGATTTAACTATGAAATTATAACAGAATTAATTTCCAAAGATAGTTGTAGAATTGGAATTGGAATTAGTAGAGTCAATATTATTCCTTTTCCCTAAATCTTGCCGTGGCCCCATGTTCGGCTCCAAATAAATAATGCTGTGGTCACACATTGGGCGCTAAATAAATAATGCTGTAGCCCTACGTTGGGCGCCAAATAAATAATCATGTGTGCAATGTTATGCGGTCAACTACACCACTCACAAACTCTTTCCCAGCTAGCAAAAAATAAAAATTGAATTTTTATTATTCTGCTCGTACATTTCCGGGATCTGCTACAAAGAAAATGCCAATATTGGCTCAAATTAACCCAAAAATGGGGAGACTCAGTGGTGTTTATCAACACCTGAAATAAATGTTGGATACGAGAAGGTAAATCTAACAAACACTATCCGGGTCGCACAATGGGTTCGAATAAACAATTAATTGATTGACAATGGCAAAAAATTTAATCCAACAATAATAATAATAATAATAATATATTTATTGCCTGTGATCAATATACATTGACATAGACATAGTCACTAATATTAACAAAAACACATTACAAAACACGTTAAAAAACACATTAAAAAACACATTAAAAATATGTCGTATCACAGTTGGTCAATATAAATCACAGTGTATACAAATCGCTTGTTTTATAGAAACAATTGTGCACTAAAAAACTTTTTAGTGCCGTTTTAAATGCCATGTCGGTTTTCAAATTTTTAATAGTAGATGGAAGGGAATTATATATTTTTATGCAATTGTACAATGGTCCTTTTTCGAATTTGGTCGTACGGTGAACGGGAATAGTGAGGATATCAGAGTTTCTTGTCTTATAGGACGAAAGGAAAATTAAAACAAAATTCCTGAAACAAAGAAAAGCAGAGAAGCTTGTTTTTACATAGTACCCCGCATGCAGACGGTCGATAATTAAAAATAAGAAAGGCATTAGTCACATTACATATAAATTACATACGGTTTTTTTCTCTTTTAATAATCCTAATAATCTAGTCTGGTAATTAATTAACTTTCGCATGATATTAAAAACACCAAATAATGCTACTACTAATAGGCAAACTTGACCATATTTTTTTGTTCACTTAATGCGTCTTATGTAAACCGAATGATAAAATTAAAAGAAAAATAATGCAGTTACAAACAATTCTAAAAGGAACAACAAATACGAAAACACAAATTCAAATAAAATCAACCAACTCTGTGCTTATTCGTACATACCTTATTTTGACGTTTCTATAAATGTGATTGTGCAATTTAAAGAATAAATATATTATTATTACCCCCCTCCCGCTCCAATTTACAGTTAAAAATTGAAATGTTTTAAAATACACCCTCCTGTCATTATTTTTGGTGTTTAAACCGAAATAACGTCTAAGTACGTACATGACTTAATTTAAACAATATATTTTAAGCGAAAATGGCTGGATTTATGTTCTCGATTTTCCGGAGGAGGCATTGTCTGGAACAGACGCTTCTTTCGTCAATATTAAGGGCATACCAAATCCCAGCGAGATATCATTTCAAGAATAACTCAATCGAATCCTTTGTCTGAGGAGTAAGTTTACCTGAACCAGAAAGACATTGTCACCAAGGTCACCGTGCCCTCTACTTTTTCCCTTTAAGCTAAGCCCCTCAAAACTGGAACTAGTAAACAAGTGAAAAAGATCTTCCTAGTAATTGTTCTAGGAACGCTCTCGCGAATGTTCTAGAACCAAATCTTATCTAGCCAGAAAACAAAAAACCTTTTGCAGAATCTTAGAGAGCTGATTGGATACCTTTTTAAAACCTTGCTAGGAGCCGTCCTAGAAATCCGGAAAATCCTGTCGTCAAGTTGGAAAACATCATCATCTCTAGAATTGTGGGAAAGCTGACTATGAAGTTAGCAATACATTGGAATCTCCATGTTTTGCTTGAAATTTAAGTTAAAAGTGTTTTCAAGCTCCATTCCTTCTCGTTAAATGAATAATTTAGCGTATTTGAACTTAATCCTAAATAAGGACGTTAACTTGAGTCTCGCCTATTTGCTCATTTGCAACGTATATCGGAGAAAACTTAATAGACGCTCCCTCGTATGATGAAAATTAAAAAAAATTCGCGCACATTTGGTAGTATGAGGGCAGGCCATGGTTTGAGGTTTTAGGGACGCAATGCTAACGGCAAGGGCAGTTATTACCAGGCTAGGGCAGTGGGTCCGCGAGCGCGATTTGTTTTGATTACACTCGTCCCCTACTTTTGATGAATAATGAATGTATTTTTTGCAATAACAAAGGGAGGGTCACACACTGGTGACGAGTGGGCCACTGTCAGCCGCGGACCGGATAACGGTGTCCAAATATATTTTTGGATTATTATAAACGTCACGTGGATTGATATATCTTGTTGTATTATTGCGCGTTTACGAGATAAGTCGTATACGTTATTTTTGGTTTGCTTTCTGTTTGCGCAAATGAAATGTAAAAAGGGGCGAAATTCGTACAATTTTTACACTACCGCCAACTATAAAATACAAAGGTAGTAGAGATAACGCCCCGAATCGTGTCTATCGAATTCCGCGCTTTCAAATAATTAGGTTAATTGGATAAATTACATTGATTGGTAAAAATCGTGTGTCACAATTTATTACTATAGCCATGTCCGACGTGAAAAGCGAATTTTTTTTTGTTAGAGAATATAATAATGTTTGCCTAATCGATTATGACGAGCTTCGTTTTAATAACTTCCAGTTATAGATTCTACTCATACTTTGTCTACGCCCGAATTCTTTTTTTCTCTTTTTCAATTGACAAACACGCCATCCTTTATGTACCTTTCTGTTAATTATTCACAAACCCGCCCGTTTGCGTTTAGGTACACTATGCCTTTATTCACGCATCGCATTAGACTTCCGTCCCGTTTTTGTGTGGACGATGAGGGGTTCCGCGAATCTGAATAAAACACCACTCCGAAGAACTATTCTTTACGTGTGACTTTATCAATAAAAGCCGAAGAATTGTGTAAAACTTTTTTACCATGAAATTACTGTATTGTTTGCTTAACTGGCATTCCTCCTGGAGCTCCCCTGATCAAATGGGACATTCTCAAACTTCTGTAATTTTCTAAGCATGATATCTTACCTCTCACGAACGAACTATGAAGTTCAATAATAGCGAATTTTAGTTTAGATAACCTGCCAAAACCTACCAGACCTGTAAATAAGGCATCTTTTGCGGGGGCGAATAATGAAAAAGGTCCTCTCAAAGTGTGACGTGAGTTAAGATGGCACTGTCGCTAATTCGGTGGGGTAATTTAGCACCAAGTCTCCCACTGAATTAAAAATTAAAAACATATAGAACACGGCTAAAGAACATGGCCGCTACTTACGTATTTATCAGCATTCAATTAAATCCTCCAGAATGAGAGAAAAAGTGTTTAGAGAACTACACAACATGCAGTTAATCGCCAGAATATAATCGTCTACAAACGAAAAGGTCAATCTCACATGCGCATTCAACTCGCCATTGGGATCCACCAATAAAAATTCTTCAAAAAATCTAAACGGGATACAACTGAAAAATACAGTAATCCTCAAACAAACTAGAATTTATACGTACCCGAGAAAATCAAAATGTTGCAAAAGATATCGTTTGGGACCAAAATTGCATATTAAATTAATGTCCATGTCGTAATACAGAGCACTAGGAATCTGGTAACAAAAAAACCATGAATTTTATTTATTGCGAATCGAAGCAGTGCGTTCGAGCGTTCTCCCGTTGATATTAAACCTGCCCTTCTAATTAAGCCCTTGTTAAACTACGAGTGCCCAGTTAAAAGGGATTGCTAAAGAAAATGCTAGTCTCCAGGAAATTGGATCCCTAGGTGCTTTTTAATATGAACATAACGAATGTAGAGTTTACTTCAACTCCTGGATGGTCAGCAAGCAGTTTTTACCACCCGCATGTTAGTAAAAGGAGGTATTGCATTGGAGTAAAAAATGCCCCCCACCCCCTCACTTTTGATGCATCAGGAATACGAATCAAACAAAATCTCGATGATGTCGGTGTCGGTCTGTCTGTACTCATTTCCTGCTAAACGGCTGAACCGATTGGAACCAAATTTGGTACCCATATTCTTATACATAAAAGGAAGAGCTGCAAAGCTTTTGGTCAGGATCGCGCATTCGCAAGCGTGAATTCGCAAGGATCAACCGATTGGAACCAAATTTCTTTATTTAATTTGTGTTGTGTTGAAAGTGCTTCGTATAGTTTTCTGGTATTTCTACTGCAGCCAGGATTACAAAATTAATTATAAGACAACTGTTTTTCTTAATTTGAGTTTGCCTATTAAATGTTATTATGTAATATAATAATTTTTTTACGTTTCTATATAAAAAAAGGTGTGCACTTTAAGAATGTAATAAACAGTAATAGTTGCTATTAAAAAGTATATGCCTCCCTTGACTCTACAGACATACCCCCTGAATGAATTTTAAAGTATGTAGAGTGCTAGCAAACGTTTAAACATTTTGAATAGCTTGAAAAAGCTTCTTTAAAAAATGTTGTTTTGAAGATACATGCAGTGTCCCAGACATAATTTCCACCCTGTTTACTAATGATGATTTCACTAATATATTATGGAAGTAGTATTGCTATAGAGGTCCATGAGGTACTGTATATCGCCTGTTTTACTTACAATTAGGTTTACAGATAAAGCGGAAGCGCGTTGAGGGCCTAGAACAAGAGGGATAATAAATAAATAAAGACGGAACATCCTGTATATGAGAATAATTCATGTTATTAACTAAATCTGAGCGAGTGTGTACGAAATAAGCACAGAGTTGTTTCGTTTTATTTGAATTCGTATTGCAGTGTGGTTTTTTCTTTTAGAAATTTTGTACATGCCTAATTCTTTTAAATTTTTAAATAAATTTTTTATCTGTAGAAGTAATTTAAATAAGGTGTTCTGTGTAAGGTGAACTACAAGCCGGCTTCTAATTCTATCATTTTCTATAATAAATTACAATTTTAACGTTAAAATTTCTCCTCTAAAGTAGTAGTAGATACGTAATGAACACCCTGTAACTAATGTTACAAATTTTACTTCTCCTTCATCTTCCTATATCATAATGAAATTATAAGTTTTAATAATTAAATGGGGGAGGGGGGGGGGGTTCTTGTTATGTGATTATATTGATATGCCTCGGCTGCTCGTCGGTTAGAAACCCTTTTCTGGCCTCTCAAGGAAAGGCTAAAGGGTAAATAATAAGTCATTAAACTTTGTTAAATGTGAATTCTGATTGGCTGCGACCCTATATCATAAATCACAATAAGGTAAGGTACAACGAAGGTAATAATTACTTCGATAAATTCAATAATTTTTAGGTGTGCGACGCTAGTTCAAATATACAACGAGGTAAGGGGACGACGAAACAACAAATATTCATAAATGCATTTATTGTTTATGCACCAGGAGTTCTCGATGCGATCCATCGTCCTTGGATATGATCAAAAGTATCTTTTAATAACTCCTACGCCTAATTGAATTTGGCTTATCATTTGTGCTCTGCAGTCTGCACGGACCGATTACAGAATTAGTGGGCTATATATTTCAATTTCTCTGGGAAATGCTGCGAAAATCTTCTTCCGGGCGAAGCAACGGCTCTATGGAGTTGATATTTGGCTCTCGGCGTAATTTCACTCTTCTAGATTTCGCGGCGAAGTCAATTCGCTTAAAAAGACATGGCTCGAAATGTGATAAACTGTACAGAGAGGACGAGGTAGAAGATTGGGCAGAGGGCAAGAGAGGGGTAGGACGACAGAGGCTTAGATACATAGACCAAATAGTTATGGACGTAGGCAAGGGTAGTTATGTGTAAGTGAAAAGATTAACGCAGGATAGGAAATGCTGGAGGACTGCGTCCAACCAATCCTAGGATTGTGGACTCCAAGAAGACCATTTTTCGTGCATACGGATGTCTGGTTAGAACCCCTTAGGGTGATTCCTATAGTACCTGCCACCGTTTGGGAGCGTGTAGGTGGTGCTTAGGGGAGTATTTTGATATAGGACACTTGGGGTCGGAAATCTAAAATAAGGGTGCCAGAGCCAAATTTACCTTCTGGAATTTCGCGCCTGTAGGTAGGCAACCCAACCGGCCGGCGGCGCACACGGAGCGATCTCAGGCGGCGATGTGTGGCTGACACTTGATCAGAATTTTGTTTAAACCCACGAAATCCCGTCTGCAACGACGCGTATCAAGTGAATAAAGACTATGGCACGTTTTACTAACACGGAATACGCGGACATGCACTTCATGTACGGATTGGCAAATGGTAACGCACGAGCTGCACGACGAGCGTACGCTGAGCGGTATCCAAACCGTCAGTTACCCTGCAGACAGGTCTTTCAAGAAGTTCACTTCCGACTGTGCGAGACAGGGCAATTGCAGGTAAGCTGACGGAGGCTTAACTTTACACACAGATTCGTGATGCACATCGATACTTGGGTCATTTAAGCACCCATTTCGAAAAGTTTGTTTGTTTACACCGACCTCCTCCTATTTCGCAGCCCACTAGCGCCCGTGATCGCGATCGCCCGTTGGTAAATGCCTTAGAGGAGGATGTGTTGGAACGTTTCGAGGCAAACCCGCGTACTAGCACTCGACTTGTAGCAGATCAGGTGGGTTGTAGTCAACACACAGTGTGGAACATCGCCAACAACAACAACTTACACCCCTATAAGTTTAAGAAAGTGCAAGAGTTACGGCCGGGTGACCATGAAAGGAGGCTGAAATTCTGCAACTTAGTCGTCCAGGAGGAAGAAGCTAATCCGAACTTTCTGAGGAGCGTGCTAGTTACTGACGAGAAAGGATTCTCAAGAGAGGGGACCTTCAATCCTCGTAACAGCCACTACTGGGCGGAGCACAATCCTCATGAAACGTTTACGCGAGGATACCAGGACAAGTTTTCTTTAAACGTTTGGGCTGGCATCCTGGGGGACAACCTACTGGGGCCTTACATCCTCCCTCCGCGTCTAAATGCCCATAATTACCTGATTTTCCTGCGCGAGGTGCTACCAGAACTTTTAATGGATGTTCCAGTGAACTTGTACTGGGACCACTGGTTCCAGCACGATGGGTGCCCTGCTCACTACGGGCGGCAGGTGAGGGAACACTTGGACCAAACCTATCCGGACAGATGGATCGGCCGTGGAGGTGCGGTGGAGTGGCCTGCCCGCTCGCCCGACATCAGCCCATTAGATTTTTACTTGTGGGGTGTGATGGAAGCGCACGTCTACGAGACTCCCGTCGAATCCGAAGAGGACTTAATTGCGCGCGTCGTCATGGCCGGAGAGGCTGTTCGCCAGGACATAGGAGTCTTCACGCGAGTTCGAGGGGAGTGGTTGGCTAGATGTAGGAAGTGCATTGAGAACAACGGTGGCCACGTTGAACACTTGTAAACGTTATTGCTTTTGACTGTCGTTTTCCCTCCTTCCCTCCCATGTCGCTTCCTCGCGCTAACTCGCTCTGCATCGCTCCGCGCGAAACGTCGGTCGGTTGGGTTGCCTACATACAGGCGTGAAATTCCAG
Source organism: Photinus pyralis (assembly GCF_008802855.1). Classification (NCBI taxonomy): domain Eukaryota; kingdom Metazoa; phylum Arthropoda; class Insecta; order Coleoptera; family Lampyridae; genus Photinus; species Photinus pyralis. The sequence goes on from NW_022170663.1 coordinate 45,347,424, forward strand.
AAGATAAATTTGGTTCTGGCGCCCTTATTTTGGATTTCCGACCCCAAGTGTCCTATATGAAAAGACTTCCCCTAGGCACCCCCTATACGCTCCCAAACGGTGGCAGGTACTATAGGAATCACCCTGTATGTGGATGATCCAATAATTGACACCTCAATATTGAGCCAAAATTTAAAACCTCCATTTATACAAGAAATGGTGAATTGTGTCGTGAATTGAAATTTTGAAAGTTTGTGAAGAGTTTTTAGAACGAATTGTCCGTATTCAGAAAAAGTTAGTTCGAGTGTGAGTAAAAACAAACTTGTCTGTTAGTGAAACCTTTCACCATCGTTAAACGTTTCTACAGTCCTAGCAGCCACCGAACATTTTTCATCTTATCAAGCCAATTCGAGTCATTAAATTCAGTCTAATAAAGAATAAGTGAAGTTTTCTGAGGCTGTCAGAGAATTTTTTTTAGTGCGCCTAGTATCGAAAACTGTTGTCGGCCAGATTATGTGGATTATTAAGAAAAAATGGTAATTTTTAGATTTCTTATTTAAATTGTCGACCGCCTGCTTGCGGGGTAATATGTCCGAACAAGCTTTGCAAGAAACTTTTCTTTATTTCGGGAATTTTGTTCTATTTCTTTCATGTATTTCAGAATAAATTTTAGTCATTGTTAATTAATTAATTGTATTCATTCGAATCCATTGTGCGAGCCGGATAGAGTTTTCAAGTCATATTCTTCTTTTCGTGCCTTAGTTTTATTTCAGTGTTTGTTAATATTTGTGTAGTTAATTCTTTGCAATTTTTGGAAGTTGATCGAGGCTACTGACTGAGTCTCCCAAATTATTAATTGTGACGTGAGACGATTAGATTTTGCGAATGTCCTTTTACAGGTTCGGGACCAATTCTTGGCCAACTATGTTTTTTTCGTTATTTCGGTCCCCTGGCTTCGTTAAAATTAAAAATTGGGGGTTGAAAGCACTCTGGTTTCGTTTCCCTGGTGTACCCATTGTGTAATTCCAAATTGGAGCTAATTTTAAAATTATAGTGCAACGTTCTGGAAAATTACGAGCTTTTATTGGACCCGCTTTCGCCGTTAGGGGGTTGGTCATCTTAAGATCTTGCTTGATTCTTAGCTGCACAAAAACATTCGCAACTTGGATCATTTTCAAAATTCTTGATGTGTAATTGGTAATTCTGCTACAATCACGTAAACGATATCCACTTCCATAACTTGGAATTGTCTTGTTCAAAGCCGTCTAGAAACAAACACCACAGGTAACATCAATAAAGTTAGGTAACATCACAAATTAAGTTGTAATGGCACGCCGCCGCATAAACAAACAAGCCGAATGAAACCGTAGAAGCGGTAGGGTATAGCGTTAGCGTGTGTCAAATTCAGAAATTGGCTGTAGAAGGAATCTTGTCAAGTTGTTAGATAATCTCTTAACCAAACTCGATCCTCTTTGTCGCGCCCGTCTGTAGTTGTTGTCGCCGCGTCGTCTTTTCCGTCGAAAGTGAGTGCTTGTTTACCTGGAGGTTATCCGTCGGCGGCGGCGGCGGCGGAGGCGGCGTGAACAGAGTGCAAATTACTTCGCAACTAAATGATTATTGCATGTGAAGCGTTATTACTTATGAAGGGAACGTGAAATTCCTGGGCTCCGCGACGCAGGCAATGCCTTGCAACATTAAATATTTACGGCGTTTACAAATTTATAACCCCTGCGCACAGTATTAAAATTAATTATTTAATATTAAACTTCGTAATTTTTTGTTAGGCTCGGCTGTATTCAGTAATAATTTATAGATTTTATGTCTAGCTATAATAAAATTCACGAATTATGTATAAGGATGTAATTGTGTTTGTGTAAATCTTATTGCCTTTCGTTTCCGTTTCGCCTTTTCTCCCTTTCCCCCTCCCCCCTTCTTTTTTAAACACAGAAACCGATCACCAGGCACCTAATTACTACTATAATCAGATTCTGATACGAAAACTAACCCATTTAGCTCACAATTAGTTGTGACTTAATGTTCGCATGCTGAAAACTTTAGATTAGATTCGACGATATGTTAACACTAATGAACTTTAATACTTGTATACTAATTTAGAATTTCCAGGTATCGAAACTCGCGTTCGGTACGTAAAACAGAGCTCATTTTTAATTATTCACCGCACTGACCCTCTGATGAGGTTTGCTTCTAATGCGGAAAAAGGTTAGGTATGCCTGGATTCACACGACTAATGTATTAATTATGTTATTGTTAATAAGGCAAACTAGTTCGCACCTTTAGACGTTATATGGTTTTGTTCGTGCTATCTGAATGTTAACAACTTTATTTAGCCAAAACGTTTCCTGAAGACTAATTTCAGTAGTGAGGGGGAATGGAAGCAGCTATTTCCATATCAGTAGATCAGTACCTGCTTTTTTCTATTATAACAGTAGAGACCAGTGGTTCCCAAAGTTGACTGAGCCCCGACCCATCTAAAAAAATTTTCAATCTTGGGACCCACCTCTTAGCGTTTTTCCGTAACTTAAGATTATTTTAATTTTTGGGAAATCATATCAAATTTATTACTTATTTTTAGCGCATTTTTGCAAATTTATTTGTGAAAAGGTAGCTGTTAATCTCTCTTTGGTCGTCTGGCTGGCTGGCTGGCTGGCTGGCAGCAAATGACCCCTTGTAGAGAGACGAGGAATGTACGTCTACCTGCAGTGACTGTATTAGGACACTGTCGACAACTTTTTATAATCCGCCATATTGGTACTAAAAAATTGTTTGATTGTCATGTCAAATTGTGACCGCATAATAATAACTACTATCTCCCAAATTCAAAAATGGTATAATAAGTATAAAATATGGTGCTAGAACCAAAATGTACGTTTAAATGTAACCATTAATCGTGTCCATTAACCTAGCAGAGCAAGGTCAGCAGAACACAATCAAACATATACTCGATACAGTTTTTTATTTGCTATTCATTGCGTCTTTTAGATATACACTTGTTTATTAATTACAAACATATTGCATAATTAGGTGCTAATTAAGTGCCCTATTCCCGAATTACATGCGCCTTTTTTTTAATTTTTACATGTTCTGCCAGGTTCATATGAACTCAGCAGAACACTACCTCAAAAAACCAAGAAAATGAAAAGTGAACTAACTATAATTAGGTGCTAATTAAGTGTCCTATTCCCGAATTAAATGCTTTTTTTTTAATTATAGACCTGGCAGAACATGTAATAATTTAAAAAAAGGAGCATTTAATTCAAGGATAGGGCACCTAATTAGCACCTAATTATGTTTGATTGTGTTCTGCTGATCTTGCTCTGCTAGGTTCATGGACATCCATTAATCATTAAATTGTTTGACATTTCAGTGCGTACTATTACTTTTCGTCCGGCGTCGCGTTCGGAAGAAAAAGTGACACTTTAGTCCCTTAAGTGGAAGACAACGTACATTGCTTTAGTCCACAGAGTACTCTAAATCAATAATTCGTTGTGCTTCAGCAATAAATGTTAAAATTTAAACGTCGAGCGTATTTATGATCACAATTGAGCAACATAAACATCTTTTCGTAATTAATTTCTAAATGTCCACAATATACGTTTTACCTTAAGCCGCACCTTTAGTCACAGAACTTCGCAAGAAACAAAGAAAACTCCTATACCAAAGTATAGCATTTTAGCCCCAATATGGCGACCGGAATCAACGACCAATCAAAAACAAGATACCCGGTTGTCGTCACTGTTCTAAATTGAGCCACTGGACGGAGCTATATGTTCTGGGCGTCATCCCCGAGCGTGGTTTTACTAACGTGGTGATTTTTCATTTTGTTTCCTATCTTCCTCTACGTCTACAATTTTGGTCCGATATTGGCGTCGTCGGAAATATCTTGTAAACGCCCACAACTCCTCGTCACGGAATTTGATTTTTTCCTAGGGTCAAAATTAATCACCTTTTGCAAGGCGTGCGTTGTCGAGGGGTAGTAGACTTCTGGCGCCAAAAAAAGTTCGAATCGCGGTTTCTCTTTCTCGTGTCTCGAGCTATGAGAAGTGCCCCAAAAATTGAGCACTATTTTGTGGAGGGTTTTTAGTGAAATCCACCCAAAGGCGAATTGCGGGTGATCGGGACTTCGGAAGTGGGTACCGACAAAGGGAATATGGTAGGCCCCGACAAGATCTCATTGATGGTGGAGTTAACTGGCTAATAAAATACTGATCTGTCACACAAAAATGCGCTGAAGTCCCTTCGACCTCATATAAGAACTTTGATCATTTTTTTTATTCATGTCTTATACAATGGCGCATTCAATATTCGCATAGTTTGGGAAATACTGGTACAGACATCAATGATAGTTGGTAGTAACCGTGCTTGCTATAACGACATCGAAAAGTTTTTCAAACACATTCAATGAAAATTTCTATTAGTTTTAATAGTAAAAAATAAATTTGTTTTCTGCACTGAATTGCGTAACAATAGCTTTTTGTGACAAAAAAATCAACTGGCGAGCTTAATTAGTTTGTCCTGTCAAAATACGTTTAATTTATGTTACTAAAACGTGCGTATTTCACGATAGCCTTTATTTCGTCTAATTGTACAATAATTTTTTCTTGTCGTGTAATAAACTGACACATTTAATTCATTCTTGAACTACACAAGGGACTCTCCAGTGATCCACGCCTATGACATTAAATGCGGTTACAAATGCAGATTCGATCATATCGTTAGATCGTATTGTATTTTTTATCGGAATTATTTAATGAGGTTGATTTTGTTTAAATAATCGCCTTGTTTATTTTGTTTATTTTATTGTAAAATTGCGTGTCAAAAGATTAAGTTCGTTCTTTTGTAAAAGTTTATCTCCGGCAATTAGCAATAAGGGATTTCCGTTATCGCTGCATAAGCTAAGTAGTTTCAAGATTGCGCGTAAAGTGTGCAGATTATTGATAGACGACGCAGTATTTTGATAAAGAAGTAGAGGGAGAAGGAATAGCTGAAACGGAAGAATGTTTTAAATAGGAGAGGAAAACGTGATTCGTGTTTTTTTTGGTGGTGGATATTAATCGTTACATTTCTTTTGGTGTGTCGTTGGCATTTTCCATTATTCAAACCTTTTTTAAAAACAAATTCAATCTTGTTTAATTATAAGGTGTAGGTAGGTGTAGAAAAAAGTTAGAGAGCGTTTAGAGAAGTTTCTTTACGTCGTGATAAAAGTTACCGTTCAGTCGAGTTGTTTTCCCGTTTACGAAGAAGTTTAAACGGAGTGCTGTACATTATTCGAGTGTTTGTCGCTTAAGAGAAGCCTTTCCTTAAGGTCTTCAAGTATCAGTTAAAGAAAGTTTTTCTACCATCAAAGGGCCAATAACAATTGTAATTACAATGAAGTCAGTTTCGTCTAAATCGAGTTTTAAGTGAAGTCAAAGAAGTGAAGTAGAAGCATCAGCGTAGTTTTTGTGTTAGTGCATCTGATTGTTGAAAATCACAGTTAACCGGATATTTTGCTTATTAACACTAAGGTAATTGAAATTTCTTTTAATTAATTTGTTCTATCGATCGCTTGTACGTGGTTATGTGTTATCTGACCGTGAGTGCCATTCTTTCTTTCATCTTATTTAATTGTTTCATCTGTAAATGATTGTATTGTGTGTGTTTAACCGAACCCAAATTACGACCCATAAGAGTTTTCATGTTACATGTTTCTATTTCGTACCCAAGATTGCGTGGAAATTTGTAAGTAATTTTTTTTACCGCATTTTTTTAAGAATAATAAATGTGCTATTGTTTCCGTGTTGTCAGTCCGTCTGTCCATACGTCCGGACCCACTTCTGCGGCTTTGAACTACGTTTAAGGGAATTGTCCTACAGTCCTGGAATTTTTTGGTATAGGTACCTTGAAGGTGTACCGGGCCATAAAATTTTCTTGTCTTACCCCCCCCCCCCCTCCATGAATTTCCTGAGATACCGTTTTTAAAAGTAAAACGTGCATAAGTTGTACTTGCGACAACCAATTGGTCACAGATTTTGCATACACATGCTTTTGGTGCCAAGTAAAGTTTTTGAGGGGGAGGGGCACATCCTATCCTTCATGGTATTCTTTCGTTTCCTGCGAGAAGGGAGCGGGCGGTAGAAATGAATTTTATCTTTCATGGTATTCTAATTAAAAGTCTCGACAAAAGGAACTGTTCTCTAGCAACTACCGTCTTTCTTACCCGTTATCAAAAAGGGGCGTGGAAGGGGAACTGGATTTATCCTTCATGGTACGCCAATGAAATATCTCAATGAAAAGAATTAATTTCTACCAACCATAGTCTTCAGGGAGATTGGACGTCTGGGTGAAATATCCATTGCTGATGTCAAAACTTTAAAACGAATATCTCGAAAACGGTTTGTCGAAGGAAAGTACTTACAAAGGAAAAATGAATGGTCTGCATGAAACATCTATTAGTGAAATCGAACCGAAGTATCGAGAGAGGGTACTCATAAAGGGCAATCTACTACTGGGGTCAAAACTTCTATTGCAAATATATGCAGAACGGAGTGTCGGAGGAAAGTACTCTCAATGAGATCGTCTAAACGAGACACATCTACACGAGATGTGAAAACTTAACTGTGAATATCTCGAAAGTGTTAAAGGAAAGTACCTACAAAGGGAAAACCAATATTTAAGAGAATTTCTCTAGGGGCTTGATTCTTCTGGCATTTAGATTTTGAAAGTATGAGCGGCCTTTAAATGTTTATGTGTAAAAAAGATCCCCCTTCCCAATAATCAGCTACCAAGAAGATAAACATCGATAACTATAGCATGCTACTAGGAGGACGGTTTGATAAGTCAGTAACTTTTTGCATTTACGGTGCAGTATCTTTGAATTCAGTAATCCTCTCGGCAAATGTCATCTATCAATAGACTATTGTAGAATTTGGGGCAAGCTATCCCAGGTAGTGTGCGTTTGAATTTTGTTCCGTGCAAGACATACAGTCGTACCAAGCGATAAGAAATACTCATGTCGAAAATGTTGTAATGGATCAATGTATTGTAGCGAACATTCCAGAAATCGAGTCGCCATGAAGTATTAATCATTGGCAGGGTCATCGGCGATAAAGAATAAAGGCGGATGTGACGTAAGCTTTCCGAGAAATAGGGCGCGTTTGTTCCAGAACATTCTGAAGCGTCCTTGAGCACTCGAGAACATTCTAGAAAGAATGTTGTGTAGTGCAAACCGAATTGTTTCGAGGCAGTTCCAACATCGATGCGTTCTTGTTATGTTATAAATTATGAACGATAAATTGTATTTACTGTTATAAATTAATCCATTTTAAGTCTGTTGTAAATTTATTGCTAATTAATTGTAAATTAATGTCAATGAAATTTACGTTATAGTGTGATCAATGAAAAGTATATGACAACCTAGACCTTGTCCATATCTGGAAAATAGACCATTCCAAATGAATTCCTTGAATTCCAAAATAATTACATGAATTCTATAAGAATTACAAAATAATACATGAATTCCAAAAGAATTTTATGAATTCCAAGAGGCTGTTTATGACTATACTTAACGAGTTACACATGTGTGCACAATCCATTTTAAACTACAGCTGCAGTAAAATCTCGGTTTCTAGTCTATAACTTTTGATTGAGAAGTCTGATCGAAAAAGTACGAATTGATTTGGATTCTACGCACCCAAATTAATAAGAAGAAGTGTTTTCCCGAGAAATTTGGGTGTAGTCGATTTTTGGTAAAAAAGGAAGGTTATACACTGCCTTTTTTTGAGCCCCGAAAAAAAATTTTCTCAGATCGACCCGGAAAAAAAATTTTCTTATAGAATGTGGGCTGTAGAATCCATAATTTCAAACAGTTCCAAGATTGGGCTACTAGTTCAAAAGTTACAGCCCTTTGAATTTTTTTTCGAAATTGGTTTCTAGCTCGAGCAAAATGGTTTTCCAATTTTTGGATAAGCTTTCATCTAAGTCACTTATTTTGTGGGGCGCAAGTGTCCATAATTCACCAATTTGATCGTGATAGTTTGTGTTGTTTTCTAGATACGCCAAGGGGTAGTTTTTCAACATCTTGAATGGTAATGCACCTGGTCATTTTTGTCATTCCCAAATATCACGATGCATTTTTTTTTAGATATTTCGAGTAACTTGTAGAGACATTGAAAGAGTAAGTAATTATCGTCGTAATTCACGGTAACTTTTATTACGATAAAGTGAACCAAATTTAACATTTCTTGGTCAAGTTTCTTAACCTGAGCTCAAAACGACAAAATTTCGCGCTCTTTTTAGTTCCGTCGTTTCCCACAAAGGATTACAAATCGTTGAGAACGGCCGAAGTAGGTATTTCTCTTTCGATAAATAAGCGATTAATTCAATTCCCATTTCTGCACATGCATTTCCAGCGTAATCGATGAAAGGCGCGACGCATTCTTAACTTTTGATTGCACGTTTATACATATAATTAACCTACACAGTTGATAGTTCCTCCCTCTTTGTCGCCATATTTAGTGACGTAATATATTTATAATCCAATGTCTCCCATAATCGTAGGAGTAATACTATTTATTAACGATTTATTGAACACATATTGATCCACTAAGCCAATAACCATTAACCGTAATCGTTGTTTACGAGACCTTAATATTGATTAAAGTATAATACAACTAAGGCTTTACGGGAATTTAATTTGGTGGAACCTACTATGTATGTTAATTTTATTCTTAAATTTTAATTTACTTTCGATATTAGTTTTATTGCGAAACTTCCGTTTCAATTTGATCGCAAATACACTGCACGTGTGTCCCTCCTCGTTGTTAACCGCGAAATTTAACGCCGGATTAGTTTAATTAGCGCGAAACAGAAAAAAAAAACTAATTCCGCTAAACGTTAATTACAAGTTGTACAATAAATTGGTGCAGCTGAATTTATTTTTGCTTGAAACCGTCCGTCAGATTGTGCATTATTTTGTCAACAGCGTTACCGATAATTGACAGGTTCAGTGTGAAAACGATCCCCCGGCTATGTAAACTAACCGTTTAAACATGCACCAAACTAGACTCGGTTTTATTGCAGTTTATAATTGCGAATTTCTGATCCTCGCCCCCGTTTATTTTTACAAAAGCGAATTTGCTTACGTGCGAATCAAAAAAGGACCACCCGTTCCACCTTGAGGTGCGCCTATTTTTAAGTATAGCGCATACCGTTGGTATACCGTATTCTCTACTTACTTATGAGAAATGCGAGCTGCATGTAATTTAACGTAATTAATTGAGAATGCGAGTTGATACGTGTTATTGCAAGGGGAGGATTAAAAAAATTTACATCGAAATAATAGATGGAAAATATAATAAATTACAAAGCAAATTTCCGCATGGATGTGTATCTGTTTATAACCAACATAGTTAATAGTAGTTTCTTTAACTGCACGTTTCGAGACGCCAAGAAAATTAATGAGAAATTTCCAGTAATTTATGCCACATAATAAATACATTTGCGAAACTGTTATTGTGCATATAGTTTTATTTCCTTAAAACACAATAGTCACTTTACATTTTACAACATTTACAGAAATATATTTACGTATATCAAACCAAAGAGGCGAATTTACATAGAAAGGGCATTTAAATTGAAAATTAGAATAGTAATAAAGTAATAAAATAGCTTTTAAAGTTACAGCACTCCGCAAATGTTAAAGTAACATGATTTACATATTTACATGTTTTATATATGAAATGTCGTCCACACATGGGTAGCGAAGTGTGAAAGCACTAAACGAACATATTTATAATGCATTTGTGTAGTCTATTATTGTTACATAGCCATACACCGTTGATACTATCCAGTTAATTTTAATCTATTTCGCATAATGGCAATTCAATTAAGCCAAATAGAATCACAATGAATTCAAAATTCTATTATGGCGATTATCGAAAACAAAAACTCCCAATGGGAATTTATAATGCCACGCTTAAGTTGTCACATACTCGACCGCTCGAATAATTATAGGGCACATTTATTTCATTACGTCTTCAAAACATCAGAGTAACTTTATATAGTACTGGCGTTCCGCAGGGCTCAAGATCTGGACCACCTTTGGTAATTGCTATAATTGTAAGAGGTGCTTACACAACGTGCCGCATTTATATTTTGACTGCAATGCTGTAAGAAGTAAGAATGTACATCGAAAGCATTTTATATATTCTGTCACGTAGGCAGAGTTGGACTGGGTCACTGGGTCAACTGGGTCACCTGGGTCACTAAATTAAACTGGGTCGCTGGGTCACGTCATACTCTTTTCAGTTAGACCCAGTGACCCAGTTGACCCAGTGACCCAACTTGACCCAGTTTGACCCAGTGACCCAGTTTGACCCAGTGACCCAGTTTGACCCAGCGACGCAATTTCACCCGGGGACCCAATTCGACCCAGTCACCTAGTTTGATTGATTAACGCAGTTAAGCCAGTGCCCTCGGTTCAAGTGTACAGATTATGCAATAAATGAAATGCTGGTTTGTTGAAAATAATACTCGATTGCTTGACAACTGCCATTTCTGTGATGTTTGCTTTAATACTGCCGTAAAAAACTTTCCATGTCCCGAATTGTATTAGAATAATGTTATTTCTTTGCTTCAGGGCTTACCAGTTTGCTTACAGGTGTTCATTCTCATTTAATTTTTTTCTACTAGTTAGCTTAATCCAAATAAATCTTTTCTCTAAATACTTTCATTGACTACTTGACTACAAACTATAAACAAATGCATTTGATTTTTTTAGGTATTAGTTCTCTTGAATGAAATTGGGCTACGTGCTTGTTGTCGAATATTATTGAGGAAGTTTTTTTTTAAATTAAAAGTTACTTGAAATTGTTTTGGATGATACCTAACAATAATTTAATTACTGGGCCACCGGGTCTAGACGGGTCACTGAGTAAAGCTGGGTCAAGATGGGTCACTGGGTCAAGCTGGGTCACCCGGTCAAACTGGGTCACCGGGTCAAGCTGGGTCACTGGGTCAAACAGGGTCACCCGGTCAAACTGGGTCACCGGGTCAAGCTGGGTCACCGGGTCAAACTGGGTCACTGGGTCAAACAGGGTCAGTGGGTCAAGCTGGGTCACCGGGTCAAGCTGGGTCACCGGGTCAACTGGGTCACCGGGTCACTGGGTCAGTAAACTAACTGGGTCACTGGGTCACTCTATGCTTGACCCAGTCCAACTCTGCACGTAGGTTACAAAAATGCCCTTTGACATTTCTGTTGAGTAGTTATGAACCGAATTGCATGAAATTCAAAATGACTATACCCAGGAGCTATACTTGTTTAAACATTTATTAAGAAGCCAATTATTTAATTTTATAATTAATCTACCGATCAACTTGCAGAACAGTACGGCCAGGTAGTGTTACGTTTGCCTCCGCATCATTGCATTTTCAATTCAATTGAGCTAATATGGGGCATAAGCGCATTGGGGGAGGGATGCTAGAACAATGGAAAACAGCTTAAACTTGTACAGGGAAGCACTTACGATTGTAACCCCAGCAATGTGCAAAAATTCAATCAATCATACGAAAAGATAATAACTAAATGGTATGAATGCAAAAAAGAATTGGATATTGCAGAAATCGTCCCAATCATCATAGACTTGGATGAAAATGATGGTAGTTCTAGTGATGATGAATAACTTTACAATAGCAGAGTGTGACATCAACGAAAAAAATAAACCAATAGTCCGATTATACTCATTTGTGAGTCTTAACCATCCGGGGACACACAGAGGCGCATAAAAAAATTTTCATAAACATCCGTCCAACCGCCAGAAACACGCGTACAGAGGGATTTTATACAGTGATATTCATTTAGAAGTAGACATAGGGATTTCCTATGTCTAATTTTTAAGGAAAAAAACTTCTGAATGATGCCTAATTTTATGCAACCAGAATAACTTCTCAAAACAAATGAACATTGTGTTGCCATATTTTTAAATTGGAATATTATTTTGGCTTCCGTATTTTTATTTTCGTTTGTGTTTGATGTATTTAACTGAAGAAAAAGTTGATTTTATCAATTGGTATAGTGCCGGTAATAGTTTAAGGAGCGTAAGAAACTTATTTTCTGTGTTGATCACTTTAACTGTCGCCTATTTACGCTATTTGCTATAACTTCAATTGTCTAATCCATCACACAGATATATTTAACACCTCTTTGAAATCTCTACTGTCAGAAATTGGATAAAACCCGGTATTTTCTATTTTTTTTGTCATTTTCTTTTTTTATTTATTCTAATTTTTTTTTGAGTTGATGGTAAGGTTAATTAATTAAACGTAGGTGTAGTAATTTTAGTTAAATTTGAAGTATACTCACTATTCCACTTACTTCATTTGTTTAAACTTTGTCTTGTATTTGGATTTTCTGTAAGGACAATAAAGTTATTATTATTATGATTATTATATTATTTAAAATTAGTGGTTATTTAAATGCGATCCACATAAGACAACCCTCAATTTTAACAGAGGATATGAAACTGAATCTGTTAATTTTTGTGGAAGAGAATCTCATAAGAAACTTAAGGGAAATAGCGGTTGAATTTAATATCTCTTCATCATAACATAAAGGCATACTATTTACCGAGCTATTTACTGTCGTTCTTATTAAAATCTAGAATAACAATGCAAAATGTGTGCGCATGTTATTTTGGTTGCGTAAAATTAGGCGTTTTTCAGAAGAATTTTTGTCATTTAAAAGTAGACATAGACATACCAACTTAACCAAAATGAAAGTACGACAGAAAGAGTACAAAGAGAAGAGTTCCTGTGCATCAAAGCAATTTGTTTTGCAGTTCCCCTGATGAAAATCGTGCTTAAACGAAGATTTTGCTCTGTAAACTTAACCAAAAAGGAAGTATGACAGCAAGGTTACAAAATCTGGTACCTGCACATCAAGGTAATTTGTTTTGCCATTTTCTCGACGAAATCAGTGAATAATGAAAAATTTTGGGCATCATCCCAAAGTAATTAGGGGAAAAAACTTCTATATCTATTAAACAGGACATAAACGAGCTTTCTTATGCCGAGATCTTATCCCTCACACTGACGGACGGACGCTCGTAATGGCGCACTTTATTTTTTGAAAAATGGCTTTCAGAACTTATTGATTGCACTCGATACTTTAATTTATTTTCTCTGATTTACCTCACGTTTCGGACGCCAAATAATGAGTGCTGTGCCCCACGTTGGGCGGCAAATATGCTGTGTTGCCCCACGTTGGGCGCCAAAAATTAATGTTGTGTGTAGCTGCGTGCGGTCAACTACACCACCCACAAGGTGCTCAAATAAATTAAAATTGAAACATTGATGTTTTATAATTTTTCCTCGTACACTTCCGGCATATGCTACAAAAATCCCAATATTGAATAGAAAACTCAGTTGCATCGATCAACTTACGAAAATTCCAAATAATTTATTACAATCATTTTTATCAACATCTGAGATAAACTGCAAGTCAATATGAAAATCTAAACCTTTCATAATCCTATAGTCAGGAATCTGAGTATCAAAAAGATGCTTCTAAAACCTGCACTTAAAAAATACGTATCTTGCGCAGAATCAGGTGCAGATTCTGAATAAAATAATAATAATAATTTATTTATTACCCAACACCCAATGCCAATTACAGAGTAATGTTTCATAAGGAATATTTTAAAAGTTAAATAATATATTTTTTTACACCTACACTGGTCATAATATATGAGACAATATATTTTTTCTAATTTGTGCAAGGTTATTGCAAAATATATCATTATTATGTTTATTGTAATAATTGCACATTCGATACAGCGGCGAATTGGGCGCCACAGGAATTGCAAATAGTCACAAGACACCAGTGGCGTAACTTCATTTTAGGGGCCCGTCTTCAAATATATTTGGGGGCCCTTTCCCTTGCGCTTAATTTAACCCCTTGGATTTCTAATGACAGCCATCTCACAAATATAGATGAAAGTTCACCCCAGAAGATTCGGATTCTTTAACGAGGATAGCAGCCTCATATCGATCTTCTCTGACCTTTTAAAAAAAAACATGATGGTTAGGACTAGCTACAGGAATTGCTTGTGAAGGATTCAGAAATTGTGTCTTGATTTAGCTTTGCTAATTTTGCATTTTGAAGTTCATACACGCCCATTGTAAAATGTCTCATTTTGTTTTCTGAGTTCAGCCAGAGTCCAGTTGATTTTGCTCGAAGTGTTGTGTTATTTGTGCCATAACAAAAGTTTGATTAGTGACTTCTTTGTGTATGAATCTGCGTTTTTTTGTCGTGCAGAGGTAAATGCCGGAGTGTTAAAATTACTTAGCGACATTCATCCCGAAATACAACTTCGGTCTAAGGTTACCGTAGCCGGGACCTTCAGATACCTTCTGGATTGAAGAAGGTCCCGCTTATTAATAAAGTATTTCGTGTCCTTTATGTAAGAGACTTCCGAATATTCTTTTTCATAAATGGGAAAGGAGCGGAGTTGCTTTTAAATCTATTTGAGCTGGTTACTTTTCAGCATATCAAATTTTGTGTTAGATTAAAGTCAGATTTAAATTATTCCATTATTTGAGGCATTGTAATTACGCCACTGGAAGAGACTTATTTGGGTTCCTCGTTCACTTAAGAGTTTTTGCAGAGCGAACGTCTTTTGACATTCTGCAGAAGTAGCAACTGGAGAACACAGTCGCCATCAATCCCATGGCGTTGGCGTTGATATTCATCTTTTGACACGAAATGAAGATCGCTCACTGTAAATTATAATATAAAAGCAAATGTAATCGCCATATATAAATGTGTGTTATTTTCTCTGTATTAATAATAACAGACCGGTTTACGGTACATACGGGTATTCTACGAGCGGAATACGGCATACCACATTTATATAAATTATATTAATTACAAGAACGTTTCTATTCATTCACTGACCTATTATTTTGCATCATATTTAATACGTGATCTTGTATTTTTATGATCATACGGTTTTCTTGCGTAAGACCTTTCGATATTGCTGCCTTTGCTACAATTAAAACGACTTCGGTTCAACATTTCGTCTCATAATAAATTAATCGGTCCATTTGTACCTGCACTAAAATATTTAATGGAGCCGCATCAATTATTAAACAATTTATAAATAATCGTTCGCCCGTTCCTGCCGTTTTTAAATTGAGGCACCGTGTAACTGACATCAAAGAACACGTGTAGTGTTTTTGTGAACAATTAAATTTTCATTTGGGCAAGTATATGTCACCTGCAACACCCATACTCACGAACGCGAACTAAAACCTAAGTCAACGAATAGGAAATGACGTAAACATAGACCGATTCACGTTTAAAATGTCGGCATTCATTTATTACAAATGAAGCTCTGAATTATTTGCGACCCAATCGAAACTTGGACCTAGTAGGAACTTTATAAATTATCTTTATGGAATTATTTATGATCCGAATTTAATTGTGCGAATTCAATTTTGAATTACGCTTTTCGCAAATTATTCAAGACAAAACTTAATTTTAATACCTACGCCTTCGGCCTTTCTCAATAATGTCATCGTTTCCACTTAAAAAAATTTAAAAAAAATGGAAAACTAATGGAATAAGAGGGGAAGAGGAGAGGAGAGCAATGGAAAGCCCGATGGAAACGATCACAAAACTAAATGAAACAAACGAAAGAGAAGAACGAGGGGTGTGGAACAATATATCGAGGGTAGGGATAGGGATGAAACAAAGAAAAGATAGAATGGACGGAGGGGGGCCGAAAGAAAAGAGTAGTGAGTAAGGTAACAGGGGACGACATGGATTGAAGTGGAGGGAAACGAAATAATAGTCACGAAACACAAGATGCAAATTATTAGGAGTTGAGAGCAAGATATACATAGCTGATGTCTTGACTTTCGCTGAAAGCAGAGTGAAGAGAGAGATTATAGAGATATGACAGAGGGAGAAAGGGAAAGGAAGTAAGATAGAGATGACGTAATGAAGAAAACCACTGAACTACATCTTATACTGGAACACGCAAGCACTGGCAAGGACGAGAAAGATAGCGAGACTTTGCGCATGCGCTGCGCGAGAGAGCAGTAGTACCGACAAATAGCAAAATCGTATTTGTACTCTGGAGAGTATGACAGATATCTCTCTTGGTTCTCGCTCTCTCGGATCGGGCTGGAGACGGTCAAGTACAAGTATAATATGGTGAAGATAGAGGAAGAGAAAATATGAGAGGATATGAAAGAATGAGATTTGGATTGAGAACGTAAAAGGGGAAGAAAGGTAAGATTACAGAAGACGGAAATTGAGGAAAAGAGAAAGAGGAGATAAAAAGACAGTAGAAAAGAAATGTTATGTTGTGCAACGTGGTGGGGTTAGGAAACAATGACGAAAATTTCGGAACAAATCAGTAAATTTGAAGAATAAGATTCCAAAAGAATTCCGAAATATTTGCATTTTCTCTTTGTATGTATCTTCCTCCAACCTCCAACATATTCGATATATTCACAATCAAGTTTTGATATCGCCGGTAGATATATCTCGTCTAGACGTTCTGTCTGTCCTTTGAAAGTACCCTCCGACACCCGTTCTGCGGATATTTGCACTGAAAGGTATGAAATCACCAATAGTCCATACAATTAATTTTACCTTTGTGGGTACTTTCCCCCTGACAAACCGTTTTCGAGATATTCGCTCTTAAACTTTTGCCATCAGCAATAGATATTTCTTCCAGACGTCTCAATCGCCCTTTGTGAGTACTTCCCCCGACAATCTATTTTTGAGAGATAAGGAATGATAGCCGATTACGATATTGGACCGAGACGGAGGACTAAGTATCATGAAAATGAAAGAAAAACTCCCCCCTGACCCCCCCCCCCCACAACGCTCTCTTTTGATAAGGAGTCAGAAAAAGGGCGGTAGTTGGTAGAAAACAGTTCCTTTTGTTGAGACCTTTAATTAGAATACCAGCAAAAATAATAGTATATTATATTATGAGGAGCTAAAGTGATACTTTTTATGGCGAGTCATAAGAAGTTACTTTAGCTCCGCATAATATATGCTATTTTTTCTTCAAACGTGAGAATAACGCCCAAATAATGGTTTTCAAATCGGAAGAAATATTAACCCGATCGTTATGGGTAGCCGTGAGCGCGTCGGCCGTGGTGACTATAACAATTGCTATAGTTGGCCATTATTAGTTTTGACGTTTTAATTGTGGACGAGTTTTTCGATTTCAAATAAAAATGAAATTGCACAAAAAATACTTTCGACAACTTTAGAAAATCCAGGTTTATCAGATGGAATGACTTCAACTACTCCTTCATTTGAAGCAGAAACCAATCCAGTTTTTTGAAAATACTTCATTCATTCATTAGAAATAAGACGAGCCAAACAAAACTTGACTCTTCAAAACTTGGATGCTGCAGGAACGAGGGTTTAATTTCAATAATGGTAATATGACTAACTGAACTTTCAACATTAACTATTATTTAAATAAATAAATAGCTTCTTTGATCGACTATATTTTTATTTCTGTTCAAATCAGAAGGAAAGATCAACGCACTTGCTAGGTGAACCAAGAACCTAATGTAAATAACATCAACTTGTCAAAGCAAAACAATGTGACACTGGCACTGAAGCGTTTTAATGCCTAGGCACTAAAATACTTCACTGACGCTTGTTCGATTGTTCTAAAAAGTCAAACTTTAACTCAGAGTGCTGGGCTACGTAATGTCAATATTATATGACGTTTGAAGAAAAAATTAATTTCTACTCTCTCCTCCGGCCACCTACGGATCTAGAAAAAGGACGAGCCAAACCAACTCATTTCGGTGAGACCGTTCATTACCATGAAGAGTAGAACGTGCGTTCACCCCCCCCCCGCCCATTTTTAAAAATTTTACTCAGTACCGCTAAAAGCGTACGTATACAAAATCTGAACCCAGTTGTCGCCTGTAAAAGTTATACACGTTTTACTTTCAAAAACACCATCTCATCTCAGGAAATAATAATTCATGACATCCCCCCCAGCGAAATTTGATGACTGGCTAGCACACCTTCAAGATATAGGCTACGTATTGCAAAAATTTACAGAACCCTTCGAACCATTCAGGAATTCAAAACCGCAGAGGACGGACGGACAAAACGCAAACAATAGCACTCTTTTTTTAAGAATTGCGCTAAAAATGGGAAGAGCAAAAAGTGCTATAATAACAGGGGTGAAAGAAGATTAAGGAGTGGCGGAAGTACAGAATAAAAATGAGAGTGAAGCCAATTTACAACAGGGAAGGTATGAAAGATTCAAGAAAACAATAGAAAATAGAGTAGATAAGAGAAAAGGGGAGGGCATTATATGGGAAGAAAATCTAAAAACCACCATAAGAAATAAAAAAGCAAATTGTGTATCAGTGGGAAAGGGGAAAAAAGAGATAAATAAATCAACAAAGAAGGTGAATTTCTGTTAGAAACTTACAGAAAAGAGAGAGTAAAGGATAATGAACGAAATTTTTAAAAGGCAAAATAGAAGAGCATTTCGGAACACATGCAAGAAGAGTGGTATATGGACCGAAGAGGGCGAGGATAACTACAGAAAAAGGTGGTGTAATATGGAAAGTGAAAAGTGAAGCGAGAGAACACTAGAAATACTATTACATTGAAGCAGATCAAGGATTGAGAAGGGTGTGAGAAAAAGAAAAATGAGGAATAAGGATTCTACGAAGAGAAAAATAGTCACATAATAATGAATGAAAAAGAAAGAAAGAGGGAGGTAGATGAGAAAACAAAAAACAAGAATAATTATTTGATTTGGAGGTCAATATGATTTATCAGAATTAATGATGTTTGATTTTGTTTAAATAATTGTTTTGTTTGCGTTTTGGTAATTACAAATTTAAATTACGTGTTAAAAGATTAGATTTAAACATCTGGAAATTATTTCTCCTCTTACATATCGTTGACGATATTTTATCTTCAATAGATTCTGGAAATAGTTGTGTACTTGCACTGTTAGATTTTAGCAAGGCTTTTGACACCATTAACCATTCGATGCTACTAGCAATATTTAATTATATTGGGTTTGGGGATAGTGCGATAAACTTATTCTCTAGTTATTTAAAACACAGATCTCAGATGGTAAAGTGCAATAACAACATATCCGAACTACGAGTCGTTTTTAAAGGTGTACCACAAGGTTCAATATTGGGTCCTACATTGTTCCTAATCTATACAAGTGCTCTGTGTAAACAATTGAAGCATTGTAACATTCATATGTATGCGGACGACACGCAGATTTACTACTCATTTTGTCATACTGAACTACACGAGGCTTTTGAGAAAATCAACTACGACTTGAAAGTTACCCGTGATTTTTGCCAAAAACATGCTTTGCAGCTTAATCCCGCTAAGTGTAATGCCATGTTATTTAGTAATAAGTTAACAAAATCCCAAATGCCCAGAATGCACATTAATAATCTGGCCATCCCATTTGTGGATAAATGTAAGAATCTAGGCGTAATTATTCTTGACACATCCCTTAGGTTTAGACCTCACGTTACAATGTGCATTCAGAGAGCATTTTTGAACTTGAGATTATTGTTTCCCCATAAATTCTATTTGAGTACTTCAATTAAGTTAATGTTATGCAACTCTCTGGTGTTATCACATTTTGCTCACTGTTCCCCGGTTTACTCATCCTGTATTACCCATGATACAACGCATAGTATTCAACGTGTTCCGAATTCTTGTCTCCGCTTTGTATACGGAATCTCTAAATATGACCACATTACTCATAAGTTAAAGGACGCAATTGGCTATCAATGACGAGTAGACGGCATCTCCAAAATGCTGTTTTATTTCATAAAATCATTTCCGATAAGCGGCCACCATACTTATACAATAAGATCAGATTTAGGACTGACATTCACAATTTAAATCTTAGGCATAGAGGGCTACTAACTATACCTCAACATAAAACAGCACTATTTGAGCGGTCATTTAGCTACACCATTGCTGTGATGTACAATGCATTGCCGTCGCCTCTTAAGAGTTTACCAACTCGTCAGTTCAAAAAACAATTGTTTAACCTTTTATTTCACTCTTTAATTTGATTTCGTGTTACTGTTGATTATTCCTGTTCGTATTGTCTTTTATCTTTCAATCTGTTCATTCATCATTTCACTATACTTAGTAAGTAGTTATTCTAAAATAATTTTGTTTTCTTTCGCTGTTTTGCTCTGTACAAATATTCTCTGTTTTGTCATGGTGTAGATGGAAGAGCAGCGTTTTGCTGAATCTATGCCATGAGGTTCTAAAAAAAAATTTTTTTTTTTTGAATAAATATGATTATTATTATTATTTGCGTAGTATTTAAAAAAAGTTTATCCCATGTTGTTCCCCGGTCGTAGATAAGAAGTTTTCTTATCTCTACAAATTTAGTTTCAAGATAAGGACGTGTTATCGCCGAAGTTTAACACATGTACTATTTTTATAAAGGAAGAAGAAGGAAGTAAATGGAGAGGGAAAAAGTTTTAAATAAGCAAAGTGGACGTTAATAATAATAATTATAGAGTGGCCCGCATGATGCTTTTTAGAGGTGCCCCTGCAGAAGGTCTTAAGTTGTTGTATGCTACTCCGGTATTTACGTTGCGAATTAGAAAAACTGTGGGAAAACCTAATTCGGAGTAACCGGCAGAATGTTTGAAACTGATCCAAGGAAATTCCCATCTCTGTCACAGATGAAAAACTCTTACCTCATCCCAGGTGCGAACACCCGACCTCCGGCTATGTAGCCCAATGCTCTACCACTGAGCCATATAATCGTTAATCGTGGCTAGAGTTTTTTTGGACGTTGAAACGTAGCCGTACTTTAGCGTATTTGTTTGATTCAGTTTTCTCGTTATCGAATTTATTGGAATTACGACTACGTTAGTGTCGCCTAAATCGAGTTTTAAGTGACGTGAAGTTCGTTAATTAAGATGTTTACATTAACTGTTCTATCGATCGCTTGTAGCGTGGTATGTTATTCTGTCCCTGAGTGCCCGTTTTTCTTTGAACTTGATTTATGTTGACTAAATTTATTTCTGGTTAGTTTTGTGATTAATCGCGTCCAAATTACGACCCAGATAAGAGTTCTCAAGTTAAAATTTTCTAGCCGTATGACCGCTTGCCATTGCACATAGCAATGCGAAACAAATTGAGATGATATTAATACAGAGTCGCTATTGGAGGGTTGTACTAAACAGAAAGAAGATACTGGCATGCGCGGAAGATACAGTAATAAGAGCAACAAAGGAAAAACAGAACAAAGATATATGGCAGAAAAGGAATAGTGCTGAAAAACCAAAGATGATAGAGAATAAAACGAAAGTGAAGGAAGGAAAAGTAATGAGGCAAGCGCCATAAGGGCATTAAGGAAAATAGGAATAGTGTCGAGGAGGCAAGTACAATATGAGGAAATGGAGAAAGGAAATTTGGAATTCACATGTGAACAGAATAAGAAGCTGATAGTGAAATAGGCGCCAAAGTGTCTAAGGAAGGGAGTAAAAATAATGGCGAGGGTTAGACGTCAAAATGAGGAGAGAGGAAATAAAAGATGGCGGGGAAAAAAAGAATGGAAATGCAGACTATTCGGCGAAAGAGGGAGAATACAGAATATGTGATATGGGAATGTGTACAAGAGAAAAGAACGATGAAATATTATACGAAGAGGAGATGAGGACGATTCAGGATGACGAGCAGCGAGGAAACAAGAAGCAAGAGAAGGAATATAATTATTAAATTGAGGCGGTACAGGATTTTTTATATGAGTATACAGGGTGGCCCAACGAAAACGAAACAGCCTGAATAACTCGCAAGGAAATAGTTTTTGATACAAATACAAAAACACGTCAATTTGAGTTGGAAGGGGGACCTCTTTTACTTTAAAATTTCCTCTGTTGTCAACCCCCTAAGCAGGGTTGCCACCGCTTCAATAATTTTAAATTGAACGTTGGGTAGTATGACACATTATTGGAAAGGGCTCTTAATTTCCTACACGCCTATGGTTTATTTTTTTAATATTCGAGCTTTTACATGATGAACACGTTTATAAGAAATACTTGCTACACAAAACAATCCCGAAGAACATAAACCTAATAACCCTGAAAATTTTAGACTCATAAAACTGGATATAATAAGGCTATCCCTATTATTAACAACTGATGAATTATCTGATATCTAGGTTTTTAGGTACTGTTGGTAAAATACTGACACGATTTTATTTCAGTGGACCAGACTTAGGTACTTATGTTGCATAGTTTGTTGTATTTATCTAAGCCCTACAGTCAAGTGTATCTTCCAAAATAGTCGCTGGAATTTTAAAACTAAACCGTAGGCGTGTAGGAAGAGCCCTTTCCAAATATTTGTCACTCCGCCCAACGTTTAATTTAAATAAATATAGGGATTAATAAGATTATACAACACATTTCAAAGATGGAACAATACATCCTACGGTTTAATTTAAAATTATTGAAGGAGTGGCAACCTGGCTTAGGGCGGTTGACAGCAGAGGTGTTAATTTTGAAGTAGAAGATGTTCCCTTCCAACCAAAATCGACATGTTTTTCCTGGCCGGACATGGGAATGATTAAAGTCGCCTCCCCTTCCAGGATCTTTAGGCTCATTTCACGTGTGGAATAGCTTGAGTGAGGTTGAGGGGTCGGATGACTCTAGTCAGGGAGGTAGTACAAAGGGCCCTAATTGAGGTCTAGGTACGCGTTGACGCTATCCTATTGTGATCCAGAATCGTTAAACGCCTTTTCATCTCCTGAAAATCAGTGGAAGACTCTTTTTCCTACTCAAAAACGTAAGGCAAGTCAGAGGTTTAGCAATTGTGGCAAAACCAGCCACAAATCGTCGGTCATAGATGCGTAGGCCAAGAAAACTTCCTACCAGAGCTTGATCAATTAGGATTGGCCATTCTGTAACGGCCCTATCCTCAGAATCAACAGCAACGCCACGGTCCGACACAACATGTCCTAAATATTGAACCATACTCTGGAAGATTGGCATTTCTTTGGGGAAAGATTTAGATTGGCCGACAGAAGCCTATGTAAGACCTTTCTCAGTGTCTTCGAAGCTCTTTCTACCACAATGATGTCGTCCGGGTGGACTAAACAAGTTTTCCACAGTAAACCTTTTCCATGAAATCTTCAAACGTCGCGTCGCGGGTGCGTTACACAGTCCAAACGGCATGCTTGTACAATGCCATAATTTCGATCCGTTCATAAATGCCGTCTTCTCCCAATCGTAGTAGTAACTAGTCCATTGGTATCTGGCCAGTAAACAGGGTGGTCAATGACGAGTTGAGTCGATTATTCTGTGGAAGAGTTACCATCAAATAAATCTTATTCACTTGCTATATTTAAATTTAAAAAAGTCTCGTTCTTCCAAGTTAATTTTTAACATGCCTCAAAGACTTTTTCGGCATAAAGGAAACTTGACTATCTGTAATAAAAGTGTCGAAAAGGAGGAGACGAATTTCGGAGGTGGACGGCGTAATATGCACACCGGTTAATCGCTATGTAATTTCACGGATCACCGGGCATTATTTACGTTAGGTGCCTCGTGCACTTTGAAAATCGTCGACAAATTCGCGAAATATTGATCGATTAATGAATATCACTAGTTTAATGAAACGTAAACTCAAAGTAGATACCGGAATTTACTTAGAGAGAGGCAGAAGCGAGCGATGATAATCTTCGACAAGTGCACATCAAAGCGACGTGCCGTACATATTCTAGTAACAAATTCTAATAATGTCGACTTAATTTAATTATACGTAGATATGAGCACGAAAGATAGGCGAATAGTTTCAAAGCGTTCGCATCGAAAACATAAAAATGTGATTAATATAGAATGCGGCGGCGACGGCGGCGGTGGTGGTCAAGCAGCAATTTCGATGGACGATTGCGAAATTGCATGTTTTATACCGTAATTTAAAATCTTTTGAACGTATGTATACAAGGTAATTCAGTTTCGACTCAAAGAAACAGAACAAATTGTCAAAACAAGGGAAATCAAATCTCATACATATAGAGATACGTTGTTCGGCCACTAACATGATAAAAGAAAGAACTAAATTGCATTTGCGACGATGACCACATTTTATTTATTTGCTTTATAAAACGTTTGTACACCCTTTCCGCGTACGTTTTTTGTTTATTAAAAAGCGACATTATCCGTATAGGTACATTTTTAATCATATGACATGCTTATAATTTTTTAATTAACCGTGCTTAAATATGTCAGAATTGCGGCGTTTGCCCAAGGTAAAATGTTTTGTATAAAGGGTTGACGTTTAACCGTATTCTTTATTACATCACTTAGATAAAATCCAATTAACCAGTTGGGTGTGCAAAGGATATTATAAAATTTAATTATAAAAGTAACCATTGTAAAATAAAGTTCAAACGTAAAGGCATAGCCGTTCAAAGAACTTAAGAATTAACAAAAAAAATCATCCCCTAAAGTAAAATTCAAAACGGGAAAAAATCCCTGAGCTTGACTGATGTTACGATATCAAGCTAGTTAAACAAAATAAAAATTTTCGTTAAATTAATTGCGCCCTTTACGTATAACCGGCCGAAAATCAACCAAACACCTTAATTTATTTGTTATTTAATTAAAACGTGTCGCGCGTAATAAGCGCAAGTGCGATGTAAAAAGTATTACATGTGTGTTTGCTTAATGTATTAAAAGCAAATACATTTTTATAAATTAACGAACTTCCAACGCGAAAACCTTTTATAGTCAATTAAGAAAATTTCGCGTTTTGTTTAATTTCGTTTTTCCATTAAAAACATTTTCCTCTGAAAATAATGTTATTTATCCTTAACGTAGCAATACAATTTTGATATTGTTTAAACAGATTTTACGTTTTTTCAATCGCACCAGTAATGATTATACTGATACATATAAAAAGGAGGCAGGAGTATATTATTTTGAGGATTTGTTTTTCATATTTCCATTAAAGCACTGTAAAACACCGGATTACAGGGTACTATTATTGTAATATGCTTCACCTACCTCAAACTTTCTTTATTGCATTAATTTAGAAAATTCCAGTATGGGATTTTATCATTTATTTAAATGGGTGTACTGATGTAAAAGGCCGAGTACATACAGAGAAAAAGAGGGTATTATGAAAATTTGACCGTATACTAATGTCGGCAACAGCAATTCGAGTTGGCGGTACTTCCGGTTTTAGCGGAAGTTGTGCTTCTTTTAAATGGAATTTTACTTCCGTTTAAATTCAATGTAAAATTGTACATACCTGTTGTGTAAACCTCTTATAGACGTTATTTCGGTCTAAAAACGGGACAACCTGTATATGAGAAATATCTCAATTTATTAAGTGCAAATTCGGTGTTGTTTTACAACGAAGCACAAAATTGGTTTCTTTTATTTAAATTTGTATTTCAGTGTTTGTTTTTCCTCTTAGAGGACATCAAATTGTGTGAAGGAAGTGTATCAGGAAGTATTCTCGAGTAACAACAAGCCACGAAGGAATAAATGATTAAGATTTAAGTAGACTGAATTATTAAATTAGATTAGAGAGATTAGAGGGGAGCCATTCATGGAGCGTAATTAAGTAGGTAGATTGGAGAAACAAAGAAAAGTTAGCCCTCACACTAAACATACCTACCCGGGGGGGTCAGAACGGGAAAAATTTACTAGCTCCCTCGTAAAATCCAATTTATTCTGTATCGTATTTTATTTTATAAGGCTACGTCTCCCCCACACAATATAATATACGGGGTGGCAAAATACTGAAGGGGCACGTCTCAGTGGCCTAACAACTAATTTAATAAATTAAAATAGCTCTCCTAGATATCTCTTTTAGTGATCAATAAACAGGGCCTACCACCCGAACCAGGATTAATGGCAAGTAGCAGCGATCAAAATGGATGACCGAAGAAGTGCGCACAAACGAATACATCCTAGAATTCATCAGGATAAATAAGGATGGGGATTGCCTGTTTGGAGCGATTGGGCATCAACTGAGGCGATTCTCAGCCTCACAGGGAATTAATCAAAAGGATTAGAGAAGAAACGGAGAAAACCTGGAAGATTTCTACCCACAATTGATAGGAAACGTAATGGAACTAGAACCCCGGTATGATCAATATGCCAATATGGAGGAAAAGGTCGAAGCGCACCTCGGGGACTACAGAAAGCAGGGATTCTGGGGAGGATACGAGTCACTGGTGGCGGCGGCCAATGCATAAAACAGCCAGATAGTGGTATACGAGGAAAGAGGGGGGAACCATGTTATAGAACCACGAGCAACAACGGGAGCCACAGTTCACTTCCACCTAGCATACATGCTAGGGAGTAGCAATGTCCGGAACCACTATGGTCTCGTGGTGAGGGAAGAAAACATGATAGAGGAGGTAGAAGAAGAAGAGGAGGAACACCGGCGAACACGAGTGCTAGAGGAATACGAGAGAGGTCGCTGTCCGCAACGAATACAGTCTGAGCAAGGTGCCCGGAAAGAATGCCTCGCAGGGGATAAGAGAAAACCAGGATACAGAAGAAGATAGCAGCATGAGGGTAGCTACCTGGAACGTGCAAAGGGCTAGCGGCCCAAGGAAAAGGGAGCTAATTAACGATGAATTAAGAAAACAAGGAATAGATGTAGAGAATGAGAGAACCAGCAGAGGGGTGCCGCAATTGTAATCAAGAAGCACCGACGCATTGAGGGGGAGAAATAAAAGCGAGAGTATATCCATGGCCCAAATCAAGGCAAAAATAGGAAGACTCTCAATCATAGGATGCCACATCCCTCGAACTGGACGAAAGTGAAGGGGAGGAACACAGTATAGGCAAAGCTATCCAGCACACACATGACAACGGGAACGGCAGCGAGCTTAGCAACATGGTACATCTACATGGACTGACGGTGGAAAACACATTCAGCAAGTCCAAAACGGTGCTGACAACATGGAGGAGGGGAAACTCTGAATCGCAGATTGACCACATAATAAGGACGAAATCAAAGGAAATAATCATCACGAACACAGTAGGTATATGGGCAAAAACAATAGGATCGGACCACAAAATGGTAAGGGCGAAAGATAAGAAATTGCTTGTATATGAAATTACGGAAGGTCTGGGAACGTCGGTATCAGATTTTATAGAACTTTCCTCCATGGCGGTGGCGAGCGACTCGCGGTCTGTCTGGGATACTCGCAACACTATCTTGCAAACCTACACTACTCTTAAAAAATGACAAATTATTCATTTCAAATTTTACAAAGAAGAATAAGCAAAGCGTTCAAGCAAAATAAAAAGGGTTTTGTACTTACAATAACGTTTTTCGTTTTCCTACTATTCACATGCGACAGGGATGCACAGATCATACTACTATAATCGCTTAAACTCTACGATAATGCGCTAATATGTGGAGAGAAATGTTTTACTTAATTACTAGAAGACATATAATTAATTAAGTAGGGGTTATTCCGGGAAATTTTGAATTCATTCGGGTTAGAACTACCGATGCGACCAGTGCGTGGTGCATAGTAAGATTTTGCATTCTTTCGAGTCTGGGTTAGTAGAGCAAGCAGTGGTTAGTAAAAAAGTGAATTTGTTCTCTGGGAGATCTTTCGCGGGTAGTTAATCCGAGGAAGTTTTAGAAGAGATTCTGTCGATAGCTACCAAGATGTACGAGAAATAATGTTGTTCGAACTTTGCCTGAGTGAAAGTGGCTGGGCACCACAAAACCAAGAAAAAACGGTAAAATATTTGAGCGGTATTCGTATCTTATCCAGTGAAGGACAATTGAATTAAACGTGCCAGAGCCAGAGCCAGAGTGTTTACGTTCAGTGCCAAGTTATTTCGGCATAAAAAAAGAAGTTGTCATCGTAATCATAAAATTGTTATAGTCGGTCGCAGTAATAAAAACAAGGTGTAATTACTTAGTGAGTAGATTTCTCCTGTTGTGGTATTAAGAAACATTTAGAACTTTTATAAAACTAATTAACGACAAATCGTTATGTTAATAAAATTGTGCTCGTCTGTATCCCATAAACACAAAGATTAACCGTTCAAAAAAACTACGCCCAGAGAACATTTGCTTCGCCGGACAAAAAGGGAGATGGTGAAAGCCGAGAACTAAATAACCTTAAAATGCGTCTGAGTAAAATGCAATTACGTTCAATTAAACGCCGACGAATTGTGTGTACGTAATGACTTTAGAATTATTATTAATTAACAGCCGATAGTTTAATTAAGTAGTTGTATAATTAATGTTGGCAGCAATATGCAAGTTTAGTAACTACTTTATTATAGTATGCATATGTATTTACATATTTCATGATGGTAATGAAATTTCCCAAGCCGGAGAGCAATGCTTTTGGATAGATAAATACGGGTAGGTGGTTGCTGGACGAAGTGTTCGTGTAATGTAAGGTAATCAAATATTACAAATCCGCGTTAAAATTTAATGATCCTCTCCAGCTAAATATTGTAATAAAGCGGCTGAACACCTATCGTCGTGCTCACTTTAACGTATAATTGCCATACATTATAAATTGCGAATGTAACAAAAACGGTGTTAAACTGGGTTTAGAAGTTCTCTCGAGTTTCACTTTCGCTAACGCCCTCACAACCACCTCTTTTTCAAAGATGTGAATCTACTAGTGTTCAGTTCGTTTGATGGATGAGAACAGGAACATTTTTGCCAAACGTAGGGAGGATGTAACGATTTACTAAAAATCTTACGTTGAAGTGGGCCCGGACACACGGACGGACGGGGTAAAAATTAATTTTATCTCATTGTATTCTAATTAAAGGTCTCAACGAAAGGCACCGTTTTCTACCAAGTACTGCCCTTCTTTCTGCCCTCTTATCGAAGTACGGGGTGGAAGGGGGGGGGGGAGAGTGGGACTAGTTTTATCCTTCATGGTACTCTAATGAAAGGTCTCAATGAAAGGAATTAGTTTCTACCAACCATAGCCCTCCTCCTCGACCTTTTATCGTGATCTGGTATATTCCCTTATAGCCCAAGAACGGATTGTCGGAAGAGGGTACTCACAAAGGGCGATTGCAAGAAATATATCCATTGGTGATGTCAAAACAAAAGCTATTTCGCTTTAAAAAAAATTCGCTTTATCTGCACAAGAGTTGTTAAAAGTGGAAGCAGTTAACACCACGGTCCTTCTACGTGCGTATTACTCTAAAAGCGATAATACCCAAAATTAATTAACGCTGCATGTAGGAGATAATATAATTTCAATATAAATTATTTGCATAACCATACCGTAACGTACGATTTTCAACATATCCCATACCTATATTATGTATTACCTACCAATTACTAAAAGTTTACAATTACACAATACTATATTGATGACAATATATTGTAGAATAATCAGCGTTAATTAGCAAATAAATGTAATTGTCGATATTGTAGAAATCTTTCATTGATGTTATACAAATAAGTGCACGCGTGTTGGAACGTTTTAATTAATACATTGTGTATTTTAACTTCGTGTGTGTAATTAAATATATGAGAGACTGCGCACCCGTAAATATCTACCAATAATACCCTATCGGTTATTTTGCCGATGATGAAACTTGAATTAATCCCTTTGTATTTGATTGAAAAAATAATGTATTTTTGATCCTTTAAGGATTTCGTAATTATCCACGTCAAAATTGTCGCGTTTCGTTCGTCCTTTTTATCGAACTCCCATTGGTCAGGTTTTTTTTTTAATATCGCGTAATTCGGTTCATCTTTATTCATGTTCCCGTAATTAGTATAATGGAATGATTTTTTTGTGAATTATGGCGCGATGCCGTGCAATCTTCCGAGGAAAGACGGGTGGGTGCTTTGATTTACGTTTGCTTATTGACCACCTTTTAGGGGGCTTCTGTTTGAGCATTAAAACATATAAGTACGAGTGATTTTTCCCTTAATTGGAACTTTTCCGATGTTTAGAGTGATAAATTTCAGACCGTCGCCTTATTTCTAAAATATTTCTGGTCCCCAGTGGCGTACCGTACTCCAGTGGTGTATCAAACTTACGTTTTCTTAAATGCAGCACATAGTTGAAGAGTACTTGTCTTTTATGAAACATATTACACCCTTAAGTTTAACGATTTTTCTGTTATATCCATTTTTCTTCAAAGCATGACCGTTTTTCGAATTACTACACATCTAGAATTACACTGTACACTACTATACTATATTGTTCCTAGAATTGTCGTGTAATTGGGGTTTGTAGGGCAATAAATTAAAAAAAAATTAAATTAAAATTAAAGTTAAAATTAAAATTAAAATTAAAATTAAAATTAAAATTAAAATTAAAATTAAAATTAAAATTAAAATTAAAATTAAAATTAAAATTAAAATTGAAATTGAAATTGAAATTGAAATTGAAATCGAAATTGAAATTAAGATTAAAATTAAAATCGAGATTGAGAAACATTCTGGGACGAAATTCTAGTGGTAGTGAAAATGTCCCAACAAGACGAAGATTGTGAAGAGCGATACATCAAACCTCATGGACATCAAGGAAGACCATTCAAATAAATCTCTAGGCATCATATGGCTACCAGACCAGCACAGCTTTCAAGATAATTAAACGCTATAGAAGAACTACAGTTACCGAGATGAATTCACTTCACGACAAATTGCCAAAGTAACGCTACTCACCGCAAAATCAAAGGTGGCACCGGTCAAGAGAAAAGCAACCATACCCAAGTTAGAATAACGCGCGGCACTATTATTGGCAAGGCTGTTGCAAAGAGCAGTTGAGAGCGCGACTGTATTTGCATGGAGAGACTCCAGTATAACATTAGCATGGATCAAAGGGAAAACACGTGCGTTAGTTAACCTACGTTCGATAAAACTCCTCATCGCAAAACAACCAGAGAAAACACGCAATTTCACAATTTACAATTAAACAAACAGATTTCAAGAAACTTTACGCAATTACAAAAATTCCATACAGAAAAACATACATACAAATACAAACTCAAATGAAATAAACTAATTCTGTGCTTATCGATAAATAATTCCCCCGATTTACTTTAACACAATGGATAGTTTCTTATGCGTACAAGGTGAAGGTGTACCGTCGTTATTTTTGACCTAAATAACGACCACATGCTATTCAGGTCTAAACACCAAAAATAATGACAGGACATCCTGTATGTGAGATTATTTCAATTTATTTAGTAAATCATGGGGGT
This sequence comes from Photinus pyralis, assembly GCF_008802855.1. Lineage (NCBI taxonomy): Eukaryota > Metazoa > Arthropoda > Insecta > Coleoptera > Lampyridae > Photinus > Photinus pyralis. The sequence continues at coordinate 45,378,648 of NW_022170663.1, forward strand.
TGTTACGAATAAACCTGGTTTATTTTATAGCATATGTTAAAATGAGATTTTAATGGGTTTGAATGAGGAGGCTGTCGCTCTTTAACCTCGAGGGCAGACAAAGTGAAACAGATGATTGTGCATTCTAATGATAACTGTCAACAGGTTGACTTGTGCGTTTTTCACGTATCAGGTGTCACTGCAACAATGGCCCAGCATCTAAACAATTTTCTCTGCCATAACTTTTATCACCAATGTGTCGGTTATAATGTTGTTTGCAAGGTCCCCCTATATTTTCGATGGGTTTGAAAACACAATGCTAGGGAGGCAACCGTAGTAGGTATCTCACGTCCATTTTCTAATGTCATCTAATCAGCAGCATAACGTTTCTCAAATATCAAATTTTTATTGTCTTAGAAGTACAAGTAGACTCTCAGTAATCCGGCAGATATCGAACCGAGGTACTGCCGGATTACCGAAAGTTCATAAATAAAAACATTTAAAATACACAAAACAAGCGTTCTACCAAAGCAACTAATAAAAGGTCTTTTAGAATAAAAATGAAAAATTAACATAGTTTCGATAATGTGTCTCAACTTGAATCCGGACTGGTTCAGTGCTGGATTATAGAATCTACTGTACTACGAATAAATCATGCTGCATGGAAACAAACCTTGCAACAATCTCTAGCAACTTCACTTTTAATGCATCATTTGGAAACTCAACATTTTTGTGCGTGTAGCCGAAATGAAACTCAAACATAGTATTTTGAGTCACTCCAAACGGGAATTTGCACTTGATGGGTATGCAAAAACTCAAAAATGATTATTTCATGCACCTATGCAGTAATAAGCACAATTTTGGATCACGCTCAAATAGAATTTGCATTAGATCAGTATCCAAAAACTCAAAATAATCATTTCATGTCCCTACGTAGTACTAATTAGTAATTACACTCAATTATTAAGTACTTGATTAAGAAAGTGAGACTCTGAAGCAAAGGGAAGCTCATTTTGAAGTAAATTGCCGAAATTACAATTTTGGGTCACTATTAACTTGAATTTGCATCTGACCAGTTTCCAAATACTATAATTCTCTTTTTCAACTTCATTTTTGCAAGTTACTTTAAAATGCACTTCCCTTTTGCTTTAGAATCTCACTTTTTTGTTCAAGTACTTGATAATTTTGTACTGATGGTAATCAGGCACATGAAGTAATTACTTCGACTTTTTGGATACTGATCAGATGCAAATTCCAGTTGAGAGTGACCCAAAATTCTCTTTTTCAACTTCATTTCTGCAAGTTACTTCAAAATGCGCTTTCCTTTTGCTTTAGGGTCTACTTTCTTGTTCAAGTACTTGATAGTTTTGTATTGAGGGTAATTAGGCATATGAAATAAATTACTTTGAGTTTTTGGATAATGATCAGGTGCAAATCCCAGTTGAGAGTGACCCAAAATTCTATTTTTCATTCTCATTTCTGCAATTTAGTTCAAAATGAGCTTCCTTTTGCTTTAGAACCTCGCGTTCTTATTCAAGTACTTGATAATTTTGTCCTGAGTGTAATTAGTACTGCTTATAGATACATGAAGTAATTATTTTGAGTTTTTGGATACTGATCAGATGCAAATTCCAGTTGATATTGACCCTCGGATTGGCCCAAAATTCTGTTTCATTTCGGCAATTTACGTCAAAATGAGCTTCCTTTTGCTTTAGAGCCTCATTTTCTTATTCAAGTACTTGATAATTTTGTATTGAGAGTAATTAGTACTTTGTAGGTACATGGAATGGTTATTTTGAGTTTTTGGATACTGATTAGGTGTAAATTCCAGTTGAGAGTGGCCCAAAATTCTCTTTTTCAAGTTCATTTCTGCGACTTACTTGAAAATGACCTTTCCTTTTGCTTTAGAGTCTCACTTTTTTTGTTCAAGTACTTGATAATTTTGTATTGAGGGTAAATAGGCACATGAAATAATTATTTTGAGTTTTTGATTACTGACCAGGTGCAAATTCACGTGAGAGTGACCCAAAATTAATTTTTTCAGCTTCTCTTCTGCGATTTAGTTGAAAATGAGCTTACCTTTTGCTTTAGAACCTCATTTTATTGTTCAAGTACTTGATGATTTTGTATTGAGGTTAATTTGAGTGTTTTGATAGTGATCAGATGCAAATTCGCGTTGAGAGTGACCCAAAATTCTATTTTTCAGTTTCATTTCGGGAATTTTAGAACCTCACTTTCTTATTCAAGTACTTGATAATTTTGTAATTAGACACATTAAATAATTACTTTGAGTTTTTGGATACTAACCAGGCGCAAATTGAAGTTTAATGTGACCCAAAATTCTATTTTTCAGTCCTTATTTAACGGCATCCTGGAAATCTCTCATTACTTATCCTCATTTAAAAATGTCCCGAAAAATCGCACGTTTACGATTGTCCTTATTTAAGGGCGCCCTGGAAAATCCCTCATTAATTATCCTCATTAAAAAAATGCAACGGAAAAATGGCCAGTAAATTACCCTCATTCAGAGACGTCCCGGAAAAATCGCACGTTTATGATCCTCTGAATTTGGGGGATCCGAGGGGGGATCCTAGAAAATCTCTCATTAATTATCCTTATTGCTCATTCATTATCCTTATTCAAAGATACTTTGGAAAAATTGCCCGTAAATTACCCACATTTGGCGACTTCCCAAACAAATCGCACGTTTATGATCGTCTTAATTTGAGGGAATCCTGGAAAATCATTTCCCATTAAATTTCCCGGAAAAATGTACTCGTTTCAAAATAAGTTGTCCATTGTTCTTGTAACGTTTAGCTAATTATTTGAACTGGTACTTCCAATCAAAATGAATTTGAATTAATTACTTGGAAAATTCTATAAGGACAGTGCAAATTGTGAAACGAGGAATTGGAGATTTTTGAAGCACCGGAATATAATTTTGAAATGCGTTCTTGCTCAGAAATTCCATATCTAAAATTGGCGAAACGATTAAGAAAGAAGTTTTTAAAACGGAATTTAATAAATCGTCGCAGTAACATTAATAATCGCATGAGACCTTATGACACCTGTTTAACGTTCGATTGCCACGTGTAGGTACAAGAAACGAGTTCGGTCGGGCTGATAAGACGAAATTGTAACTTAATTTGTCGACAGTCGCGTCGCGTCCGTGGTTTTGAGTGGGTCTTTTGTGCAAAATTGTTTCGTTTTTTTTTTGGACTTTGTGATTTTGTGAAGATGCAGATTGGAGAGGCCATGGAGGAGGGTTTTTTGGTGCTTGTCTCGGACTAGAAAGGTAGGAACCTTTTTGAAAATTTTCAATTCGTGTTTTTTTTATCCCGATTTGGAGTCGTCATACTTCTCGGTTCATTTTTTACGTCATTAGCTACACGGGTCAAAAATGTTGAAGTAATTTTGAGTTTGCGGTCATTGGTTCGATGGCTCATCCTATGACTCATTTACTACAGTCCGGCCAAGAGTGCACTGTTGGGACGCAATTTGCAAAGTAATCCAACTTGGCAACCTTGTCTTAGGGATTGAATTGAATGATGGGGTTACATTTACATTAAATTCGAATTGCTATTTCTATTTACACAATCATACACGATACTTAGCTTTCCAATTATTTTACATCCTCATTTGCGTATTCAAGTTCTCACTGATCGTATCGTCATAATTGCCTCAAATAATTATCTCGCGTTTTTCGATACAGACCAAATGCAAATTCCTATTCAGAAAGGCTCACAGAGCAATTTTTCATGTCCATTTCGGCAGATAACTTGTGAGTGATATTCTCAATGTCTTTAGAGCTCTATCAAATGCTCTGTAATTTTCTATAGAGCTTAATTAGTGTTTATATATTATTTTGAGTTTTTGGAAACTGATCAGGTGCAAATTCCAGTTGAGAGTGACTCAAAATTCTATTTTTCAGTTTCATTTTGGCAATTTACTTTAAAAATGAGCTTCCTTTTGCTTTAGATCCTCACTTTCTTACTCAAGCACTTGATGAGTTTTTGGTTACGGATCAGGTGCAAATTCAATAATGAATTGAGTAAGAATGTGAGACTCTAAAGCGAACAGAAGCTCATTTTGAAGTAAATAGCAGAAATGAAGCTGAAAAATAGAATTTTCGGTTACATTTAATGGAATTTGCAACTGATCAGTATCCAAAATGGCTTCAGTGCAGGAAGATTTTGGCAATTTTTCCAGTGAGTTACTGTGATAAGTACCATTGTCTATAATGGTTCGTCTAAATTTGGTAGCAAATGGTCCTCGAACCACTTAATTTCCCCATGGTAATCTGGGTTAGTTGTTTTGAAAGCAAGAGGTTTGTCCGATTTAGAAGTCGCTGTTCGCAGGATAATATTAAATGCGTCCGCAACTCGCTGTGAAATGAAACTTATCACATATACGAATTCTTATATTACTATAGTAACAACTCACCTCTCTCACTGCTGTGAATGGTAAAAGTGGATCACTATTATCTCTTTCTCGTTCAAAATAGCGAATAAGATTACAAAATAAGTTGCTTACGTTTTCTTGGTAAACCCGATGGCATTTTTGGGTTATGCTTCTACAATTGCTCGTTATGAAACTAACGGATATTTTGCGGCTAATATAGTACGAAGGAAAGCACTGAAAAGTAGAACATAAAAATTCGATGTGATTTGTAACTTACACGCTGAAAATCTTCTAACGGTCTTTTTGAGGAGTTTGGGCGTTCGATTATCCACGGTAAAATCATCCCTGCGATAAAAAAAAAAGCAGTTGCATTTATTTCTAAAAGACAGTCGATAAATGAACTTAGTTCCAATGGGAAACTTCGCATGTCCGAATAATTTTTTTAAAACTCTTTCGAATAAAGGAGCTAGTCACGAATCTAAATAATTAAACCGAATTCGCCTTTCAGACAATTCCTGGCGACGGTAATGAGAGACTCCCCGAAACGTTTCTCGGCCATGCGATGGATCTACATCGAAATAACCATCTCGCCCCCATACTTTATTGATCAATCGAAATTACCGAATGAGATAATTAATTTGAGATTCGCGTAAAAGTGCTTCACGTACGAACCGAGGATATAATTAAAAGCAAATATATTTAGCGTTAAACGGTGGGGATGCTGCGCTACGATTTTTTCCTAATGGTAATAAATTATTGCCGTGTTGCTAATAACAGTTTTGACGGTACTATACGTATATAGATCGGCGCTTTTGTAAAAATGTTTAGTTAGATGTAGTAAGAAGAGTATAATTACCTGAAGAGAACAACAAAGTGGCAATTAGTGGTATTTAGCAAATATTCATGATGTGCTGCGCTAGATAAACATGCACTTCCACAGGGTTCGAATATTATTCACATTGTTCTCTATCATTAATCATAGCATTGATGTGTTTAAATAAAGCATACAAAAAAATAGACATCTAAGTATTAATTATACTTTTAAAACCGCAATTACTACGAAATGATATATTGGTTTTAAGGTCATTATTATTAATTTAGAGCCATAATTTGGGGGAGTCATTCACTGCTACGTGTATTCAATAAAAAAAATTACTTCTATTTTAACACTTTCCTGCCTTATGAAGCTGTCAGGTTTCTTTTATGTTTTCCAGAAAATTGATTCGGTTGCAAATTACCGCTGGTTCCATTATCAAAATTGATTATCTAATTCGTCAAACCCAATCGATTTAATTTGCGCTAATGAGAGATTACTTTGACGTCGAGATGCGGCTTGAGGATTTATTAAAATGTGTAGAGAAGGACGAAAAATCAGTAGCGCTGTATGGCAATATTAATTACCTTGATGATATGTGTATGTGAGTGACAGATGAGTGACTTGGTTTTATACTATTATATGTATAAAAAGGTAATTGTGCCAGAGCAAAATACAAAGAATAGGAAGTAACAGTTAGTTAGGCTATGTTATATACGAACATAAAAATAACATTATAATAATATGATGATTTACAAAACTGTCACAAATAATGGCGGAAATTGGTATCAGTTACGCGTATTTGATTAGATGCTCCTTGTAATTATTACCCTTTTTTTTATTTTAATTGTGAAATAAACAAAAAGGAATATATTATTATAATGTGATGCCGTACGGATACATAATTAATTACGGATACATAATTAATTACGAAGGTCGGGCGTCAACGTTGAACGAATTCCATGTTTTTATTTTGCAAAACACCATGTTAAGTAAACTAAAATTTATTAGATACGATCTATCCTCGTTACGGTCTTGATCCTTTACAAATTAGCGCATTATACCAATAATCTTGTCTACGCGCAAAGAAATCGTGTGGGCCATTAAATCGAAGAAGTACAAAATAATAATGTTGGAGTATGCCAGCTCTATTTGAATATAACCCGTCAACTGAAAAATAAATTTCATAGAAAAATTACCATTTCATGTACCTTTTTCCTAAATCAATTGGAACAGAAACTAAAGTTAAAATCCCTTCTTCAACGTTATTGGTGTAAATGTCCTATACATTTGAGTCGAACGTGTTGCGTTACGTTTGGGCAAAAGTAACAAAATTACCTTGAGACACGGTAAGCTGCGGCAAAATAGCCAGGGTGAATATCGGGGGAATATCAAGCAAATGCAATAATAACAATTCGGAAACCAGTATGTAATCAAAGGTTATAAAGGAGTCGCACGAAAATAAAGAAAATTACATTTGAACTAAGGGGCGCAATCTTGTGAGCTCAAAAGGGCGCGTTTAGCCTTATCTGTGACAGACAACACACATAAAAGGGGTGGTGAATAGTGCGGAACATAAAATATTGCGTAAGCAATGCCCACGTCTGACACTGAAGCCGATCGAATACTAAACCGTAATTAATACTCAAAAAGAATCAATAATTCGAATGACGTTAGACTAGCAAATGCAACATTTTGACTTACGGATTTCTCCACGGATTGAGTGTACACTGTACAGGGTGAGTGAACGATTGCGCTGAGTAACTTAATGCCTTGAAGATAAGATTTTTCGATAGAGTGCTTTGTATTATGGTATGGTTGAATATTCTCCACTTTTTTAAAATATTTGGAATTATACAGGGTGCGCCCACAAAGTAGGGCGCCAAAGTGGGCCATTTTTTTAAATAGAACCCCTTGTATTTCAATTTTTGAATTCTACGTGTAATTGTACGTCTTTTTATTATATAGTTAATATTCGAAAAACTAGTAGTTTTAAAGATAATTCGATTTGTAAGAAAAATTGGGCATTTGCAAGCGTCAGTATATTGTCAAAATTATTACTTAAATTTTGATTCCAGGTTTTATATCCTTTATCCTGGGTAAAGTGAAAGTCAAATAAATACATGTACTATGAAACATTAAAAAAATAGCTTACAGGGTGTTTTTTTGGTAGATCCAAAGTTGCAAAACTTCATATTTAAAAATCTCTTTTTTAAATGGAACACCCTGTATATTTTTCTGTCATCTTTTAGCTCTTCCAAAAACCTTCAACTTCTGATAATAATCTCTGTTATTTTTCAAAATATCTTGGTTTTCCTGGGAATTGGTTTCTAGTCTATAACTTTTGATTGAGAAGTCTGATCGAAAAAGTACGAATTGTTTTGGATTCTACGCCCCAAAATTAATAAGAAAAAGTGTTTTCCCGAGAAATTTTGGTGCAGTCAATTTTTGGCAAAAAAGGAAGGTTATACACTGCCTTTTTTTGAGGCCCCAAAAAAAAATTGTCTCAGATCGACCCGGAAAAAAAAATTTCTTATAGAATGTGGCCTGTAGAATCCATAATTTCAAACAGTTCCAAGATTGGGCTACTAGTTCAAAAGTTACAGCCCTTTGAATTTTCTTTCGAAATTGGTTTCTAGTCTATAACTTTTGATTGAGAAGTCTGATCGAAAAAGTACGAATTGTTTTGGATTCTACGCACCAAAATTAATAAGAAAAAGTGTTTTCCCGAGAAATTTTGGTGCAGTCGATTTTTGGTAAAAAAGGAAGGTTATACCTACCTATACACTGCCTTTTTTTGAGGCCCAAAAAAAAATTTGTTTCAGATCGAACCGAAAAAAAATTTTCTTATAGAATGTGGCCTGTAGAATCCATAATTTCAAACAGTTCCAAGATTCGGGTGCTAGTTCAAAAGTTACAGCCCTTTGAATTTTCTTTCGAAATTGGTTTCTAGTCTGTAAGTTTTGATTGAGAAGTCTGATCGAAAAAGTACGAATTGTTTTGGATTCTACGCCCCAAAATTAATACGAAAAAGTGTTTTCTCGAGAAATTTTGGTGCAGTCAATTTTTGGCAAAAAAGGAAGGTTATGCACTGCCTTTTTTTGAGGCCCCAAAAATAAATTGTCTCAGATCGACCCGGAAAAAAAATTTCTTATAGAATGTGGCCTGTAGAATCCATAATTTCAAACAGTTCCAAAATTGGGCTACTAGTTCAAAAGTTACAGCCCTTTGAATTTTCTTTCGAAATTGGTTTCCATGCAAAGAAAAGGCAATTTTTATCTATCTCGTCCAAAACGAAAATCATATCGATTAATTTATTTTTCAAACAATTTATTTTAAGTCCGAAAACTGGAGAATAAGTAAAAACATTTGGCTACAAAGCAAATTTAATTTAACTCCTAATGTCATCCAGTCAGTGATATTAGTTTCATTTTTATTTTTCGTATTCACCTCGTTATTATGTAAATTAGAACTTATTTCAGATTAAAATATAAAAACTAGGAAAACCAAGATATTTGTTTATGTTTTTACTATCAAATTTATTCTCGTTTTTAGACTTGAATGAATTATTCGAAAAATGAATTAATAAATATTATTTAAGCTTTGGAGGAGGCAGATAAAAATTGACTTTTTTGCATGGCCACCTCGTTATTACGGAAATTACATATAACTTATTTAGGATTATAATATAATAACCAGGAAAACCAAGATATTTTGAGAAATATAAGAGATAGGTATAGGACATTATTATCAAAAGTTGAAGGTTTTTGGAAGAGCTAAAAGATGACAGAAAATATACAGGGTGTTCCATTTAAAAAAAAGTGAGATTTTTTAATATGAACATTTTTTAATGTTTCATAGTAGATTTATTTGTTTGACTTTCACTTTACCCTGGATAAAAGATATAAAACCTAGAATCAAAATTTAAGTAATAATTTTGACAATATACTGACGCTTGCAAATGCCCTTTCTTACAAATCGAATTATCTATAAAACTGCCAGTTTTTCGGATATTAACCATATAATAAAAAAGACGTACAAATACACGTAGAATTCAAAAATGCATTCAAATACAGGGGGTTCGATTTAAAAAAATGTACCATTTAGGCGCCCTACTTTGTTGACGCACTCTGTATAATTCCAAATATTTTTAAAATGTGGAGAATATTCAACCATATCATAATACAAAAGCACTATCGAAAAATCTTATCTTCAAGGCATTAAGTTACTCTGCGCAATCGTTGACTCACTCTGTACATAGGTGTTATGACAAATTTTTTTAGAGTTGGATCTTCATGTTCTGAGGATCGCTCCGGCTTAGTCTCAAACTAAAATATTGAAAAAATGAGCCAAATCAATTAATATACAGGGTGTCTTTTTGCCGAACTCTACAAATTAGTTATGAGTAAACTGTCTTTATTTTAACAGATCTCACAAAAATGTATTAAAACAAGTTGTTTAGAATTAAAAGGTATGGAAGACTTTCAATATTCATACAAATTAGCCTGCTTTGATTTTTGTTACAAACATGAGTTCAAAAGCATTGGAAAAAATCAAAGTAGGCTGATTTGTATGAAAAAGGTCTTGAGCTTGAAACTAAGCAGAACTTGAGGACCAAACTCTAAAAAAAATTGCCATACATCTTATGGGCACTCAATCCGTGTACACACTGTATATACAAAAGCATGAACGTGACTTTAAATTCAAGAAAACTCCTTTACATTGCACAAATAATGAAAGTTCTATTGAATAATCCATTCCAAATGTAAATAAGGTGGTATGAGCAAAACCAATAACGTAACTAAAAATTGTAGATATCGGCTTCTCACAAAGTCTCGGCAACTTCAACAGCTAATTTACAAGGAACGGTACTAATATCTCAAATAAAACGGCTAATTTGAAGGATACAATGTAATCAAATTAACAGAAATTAATCTTCGTATTAATCAGAAAGTAACGTAAACCGAAGCGGGTCTCGATATCGGTAAAGTCAAATTTTCGGTAACGAAAAAAACGAAGTACGTAGTATCAGGTATATCGGATTTACAAGAGTAATGCTCTTCAACAGTTTTCTTAATACCTACGTGCGGAACAAGTAGATTCACATGGTTCATGTAGGTAGAATTACATGTTTGGTTTCACCGCAATGGCGGGGACTCTGCCGGTAATGTAGAAACTCATCTATCGCGTCGTTCGCTCTTGTTAATCTTGCTAAAATGGCGGGTCAAAGTACATACCTCGTACAAACGCTTTAATCGAGTCACAACCAGAGATTTAGAAGAAAGAGAAACCGCTCCAAAGATAAATGGTAAAGCCAATATAAGAAATTACTTCAAAGGTAAGACACAAAGTCAGTAAAGTTTGTATAGAAATACGACGGGCAGCGGGCTAAGCGACGAAACGGTGACCACGATAAACAAAAGGACAAACAGGTAGATTCGTTGTCTTAAATGTAAAAAACCAGGACACAAAGCAAACGCGTGTCCGAAAGAAAGAGAGCGCGACGGTGGTGGATGATGTCTGACAATACTGAGATAAACGACCCAAGCAGAAAATAATGCCTGTACAGTGGCGATTTCTACGAGTTCTAGGATCAGTGCTATTGAATATGAGCCGGATCAAAAGTCTGGTTTCCGAATGCGGGTGGCAAAAAATTCTCCTACTGAAAATGGTATTCGATTCTTCGTATATCTTATTTGAATGTTCATTCCATAGAAAGCAAGGTTTAGTACGCTTAAACTGTGAACTGGATAACTCGAGAATTTATGGCGAATTTCGGATGGAGGAGCGTGTTTCTATTTATCTTGTCTACATACGGCTGGATTTCCACAACCATCTAATAAATAAACCCACGCACTCGTACCTTTAATCTTTAGTTTTGTCAAAAGCAGTTATGGAACTAAGCTCTTTTCTTTTAGAGTAGGTACGTAACACCCGGCACTAAAATTAGATTTGATCTTCAATATGATTTAATAATTATGGCAATTGGGCTAAAATGGATTTCGTCCAGACTTTTTCGGCTTCCTCATTATATGCATGTCTCTAATATTTAATCAAAGTGAAATGTCTTTGTCAAATACACTCTCGTGTAGGTAAACTGAAGCCGTAATACTACTGAATGAACCGAAGCTACTGCGGCATTCTTAATGACAGCAGTTAAATATGCACGGCGAGTTGTCCAACAAAAAAAAACTTCGAAATAGAAGACGATCTACCCTTGTTACCTACATTGTAGCAAAGTGCATAACCTGTACTTATATAAATACGTGTAGGTACACGGCCGTCATCTGGCTACTGTGTATGTCCTTAATTATAAATTATTAAAAGGTCATCGCATATGTTTTGTTGAAGTTACCGGGCACTAGCAGCGTTCTTGCGTGAGCCACATTTGCTTAATGAAAGCTTAAACGTAATACAACTCCACACTTTTACGTGTTTAATTAAACCTACGCAGCCTGTTTAAATATTTCTAGGGGCCATTTTATTGCAAATGTTTAAATTAATTTTGCGAAATTACGAGCACTAAAACTATATATTTATGTACTTATCCACATTGTATAATGTAAATAAGACTAGTTCATTTTACGGCCGCGTTTGCGTGTTGAAGTTTTTTTTGAAGATTGACATCAGTGTACCAAATCTGTTTTCTGCCGAAATTACTTACTTTCAAGTTCCAGGTTTAAGATACAAGTCTCAGTAGGCTTTCAGTTTCATCTTGTCAACTGTAAAACGGGAAAACATGAAAAAAAGTTACAATTTTTCAAGGTTCAAAAGTTGTACAGTGAAAATATGATACATATGGTGCTGAATGAACCTTTCCTAAATACTTGCATCCTCTAATTACAACCCCTAAAATACTACGTTAGAGTAGTAAGAAAATATTTAATTTTGTCTTCTTAGTGCGGCGGAATTTCGTTGAGACTTCGCCAAAATTCGTTTCATTTTACGTCACGCGTTTCAGGACGAAAATTTAAATTGAAATCTTAACGATGCGTGTTATTTTATATTTAAAACACCATTCCGCAACATTTAGGACGCGCTAAATAATTGGCGATGATTACGCCCATCACCGGTAACCAATCTACGTTTTTTGTCGAATTTCGCGTTAAGAACTTGAAAGCTTTATTACACTTTTAATCTGAAGGTTCTTGTAATTCAAGTGGGAGGGGGGGTCACATATACCGTGGTTTGAACACACTACAAGCTATCCTGTGATAGGCACAAACTTTTACGTTATGTCACACTTAAGTTGGAATATATGCTGATGTGATGTTTTTGTTTACATTTTATTTAAACCTAGAAAGTTCCGGGAATTTTGTTTGGGTCTTTATCTGTTATCAAATGTAAATGCTTAATTTAATAGACAGGTAGATGCGATTTATTGCCTTTTCTGTGTAGGTAAGGGAGATGAAATTTTATTTTTTCGGAGAATTTAAATTTGGATTTATCCCTTAATGTCTGATAACAAATTGATTTAGAAATTTTATCGACGAAGGCTTCCTGGATTTAAGAAAAATTACAGTTATGGTATAGGACCTATGGTAATTAAGTCCTAAATTAGTAAGGTCAGGGACGGTTTATGTAAACAACTGGAATTCGTGCTACTTGAATGGATTTTCCTGATGAGTTAAAAAGTAAAAAAAAACAGTATAAATAAATACAAAAAAGACTTCGAAACCAAACGAGAGTCTCGGGACCCATCGTTAGTCTCGTCTCACGAGACGAGAACTCAACCTCGGTCTCGTCTCGGCTTGACCACTTTCTCGTATGGCACAATAACCTCCATTCAGTTACATAGACCAATGACAATTAATAAAATTTAATTTGAAAAATCAATAACACAAAAAGGAGACAGCCCTTGTCTATCTTAATTAGGATTTCCGAAAATTTCATCCGGCCGAACGAAATAAACACAGCATTTATCTCCCTTAATTTGAGCAATAAAAATAAATCTCATATACACCTCCCAACTACTACAAACAAAATTATTGGAATTACAGGTTTTTTTAATCAATATCTTACTAATCTGCCTCGAATAATTCAGGATTTGCATTTGGGGTTCGGACACGATCGCACAAAAACAATTCCCTAATCCAGAAATCAGAAATGCCCGAGAAAATAATCCTATCATCCCTAATCTAACATTAAACTAAAATCTATCATTCCTAAACTTTTTCCATTCGCGTTTTTCTTTTTCTCCCCCCTTCTCTAAATTAACCCATGGTTTCTCAATAAAAATCCCGCACGTAAAATAATCTCTTGAGTCCTCAATTACAAAAAATTGGTTACCCTTTTCACTTATAATCAAATTATTCAAATAATTAATTACTACTCCTTGCAAAAACTCAACACCCCTAAAACTTTGAATCTTATGCTGCTTCCTAAAATCCTGGTCCTTTTCTAAGCTACTCAAATCCCTTTTATTCTGGACCGCTAACTCCAATTGTACTTACTACATCCCTATTACAATAAAAATTCCTCGAAAAATTCGGACAAAAATTCTCCCTTATCTGGTTACCTAAAATCTCATAATTTGTTGCTATCTCCTTCCCTCCACCTATCCTTGATAAAACTTGCACAATTAAATTATTATTCCCTTTCATGTCGTACCTAATCTTAAACAAATTCTCCGGCAAATTCTACACCTACAATAAATCTTATTATCCGCAAAAATCTTGGCTATTAAATAATTCAAATCCCTATTCTCAACCTCTATTTCAAACTTCCTATAATTCCAACAATACAACTTTAACCTCACCTCTGCTTCCCTCACAATTCCTGGCATAAAATAACTGCCTATTTCATCTCTATTCTCAACTAAAATCCTTCTTTCTCTTGTACTACTTCTTCGTCTTACCTATAAACTTCTTCAATCCCGACTTCTTCCTTAACTTCAACATCTTCTTTAATTACCATCTCATTTGATCGCTTCTTTCTCAACAATTCTATTTCCTCATCTAATTTTTCATTCTGTGAATTAATCTTCTGATTCATCGAATCCATTTTCTTATTTATCCCCACCTCATTTCATTCTTTAAATCCCTAGTCTGAGAATCAATTATTATTTAATTTCTCCATTAATTCTTGATTTTGTTCCTTCATAAATGCGATAAGCGCCGCAAGCTGTTCATCGCGTATAAACATCTTGAATTGTAAACACCTTCTTTTTGACATACATTTCTTGCTTCTTGAAGCCGATTTTTGGAATTCCTTTTGTAAGAAAATATAAAAGTGGCAACGTCAAAATTTTATTTGTAACCATCTTGTAGTATGGGTTGTAAAATTCCTCCGTTAGATCTCGTGATTGTCGACCCCATCCTTTGAAATTAAATCCCTTCTCAATCTCTCACCTAGTTTGTGCTTCTCCTTGTCCCTATAAAATTGTGATTTTAAAGACACCCCTTACCGACCAGAAACCCCAACCTGGGTGCACACAGTTTCCATTAGGTGGTGAAACCTTCGTCCTTGCTCGGGCGCCAAATGCCTGTTTAATTAAGTAAAAAAAATTACAACAAATTTGATGTTATGCAACTGTTGATGCATCTCTTGTAAAACGGAGCCGGTGCAATGATGATGGGCTGGAGACACCGCCTCAACTTAAATTTCAGATCTTGACTGGACACCGACTCAGGTGCAAATAACCCAGACCCAAGTTCACTTAAACAGAATAGAATACTGCCTCTCTGGTTTCCCAATAAGGAAGGCAATGGCGACGCCCGCTTCTATCTTCGTTCAATCTTTGCTGTTTTTAAGCGTGCCTTGTGTATGGAGCAGTTCATATGAAATTTTAATCGGTCGCAATGTAACACAAATGAAAAATCGAAACAATCCGTAGCGGGTTTCCGTTATAGATGTTAAACATCGACATCTCCTAATGTATAGGCTTTACTACCTTACGATACAGGGCGAAACTCGGGGCGAAAGTGGTTTAAAATTAATTATTTAATTACTCCTCGTACACATCCGGGATGTGTTATACCTTACGATACAGGGCGAAAAGCGATCTTGGGGGCCAGTGGTCTCGATCAACTTACGCAAATTTCAAATAATTTATTGCGCAACCTTTGATTAACACCTGAAATAAATCTTGCACAAATCTGACATGAAATCTGGGTCGCACTTTGGATTCGAAGAAACACACTAATTAATTCATTGACAATGACACAATGAAACAATATTACTTCGCACGCAGGCGGTCGACAATTAAAATCTTAAAATTACATACAGTTTTGTGTAATAATCCAAAGTCGTACCAAGATTTGCTATACTAGGCGCACCAAAATTGATACAACACTCGCTGACAGTTTCAGGAAATTTGATTTGTTCTTGATAACACTGAACTTGATGACAAACAACCTTTATGAAACTTCCAATAACTCACCAATCATGGCGAATGCGCCAAACGTGCCCACTTCCGCCGACATGAAACGCGCAATTCTTCTTATCAGCTCCAGCTCAGCCTGATATATCTCCTTATCGCAGACGACCAGATGTAACCTTTTTCAAATAACGCAAATCTAAATTGAATAAATTACAAAAGCGAGTACAAAAGCGATAAAATTTACACAAGAATTATGCATTTACAAACAATTTTAAAAGTAAAAACAAACCTTAAGACACAAACTTAAATGAAACGAACCAATTCTGTGCTTATTTCGTAAATAATTCCTCAGATTTACTTAATAAATTGAAATATTCTCTCCCGCCATTATTTTTGGCGTTTAGACCGAAATCTACATGACGTTGTTTACTCAACAATATATTATGGATTATTTGCGTGTAATTTTCACCGAACAATATGTGCAGTGCAAGCAAATTTAAGAACATTTGTTACATGTGTTTGATAAACCACGAAATCACTCTATACAACGCCTTAAAACTATTTCAGCAATAAATACCGCGAAAGATAGTGCTAAACCAACACAAAATATTAAAAACACGCTAGAGAGGTGTTCCAAAGATATCATTGCCTCTTTCTCTTTGTCTTTATATTCGAGCATTGCATTTCTGGCAATCTCTTCATTTTGTCTTTGCATCCTATCTATTTTATCGTATAGTCCACCTTCCATTAGCGTATCAATGACTACGTTGAGACTGTCGAGAAAGTAACTAGTGGTTGAGGGAATAAACAGTTTAACAAGCAAAGGCGACACCTGATGGTCAATAAAATAATCGGGGGTGGGCATTCGAAAATGCAATGCCAGTAAGCGCATGGTATTACCGAAAAGTACGAGAGAAAAATTTTTTTGATTATACCACTTCGCTAGCAAATTCGTGGAATCGTAAATTTTATGAGGACATTTCCTTTCCATTATCTTTCTGTGCGTTTCGTGCTTTTCAGAGTTTTGGTAGGTGGCTAACGTCACTGATGATGACATATCTAAACAAATAGGGATATTTGCTTTAAACAGTTCATTTAAATTTCGAATAGGTTTCCCCTTTGGTGGTGAGATCTACCATGAATCGCAACATTGAAGCATTGGGCATGCGGGTCGTGCTACTAAACAGCGTCAGTGATGTTGTATTTAAGCAAATTCCGCATAGACTCACTTTATATCGATTAAGGCAGTACAAAACTGCGGTGAACAATACAAAAACCACAGTAGCTGATATCCAAAGATTCTGGTCAAATGTGATTATCAAAATCTTCAAACTAGATGCTCCATCTACCGGTGGTACAATCCAAACCAGGGTGTCCCACTCATACGCATGACTGATTTGATCATGTACAAAAGCATTGTGATGCAAAAACGAATCCATAAACGTAATGACTCCAAAAGGCTGATCGTGTTCTATTGATTCATCCAAGGTCATCACAGAGACGTTTAACATTTGTTCGACGGCCCTAAATGTCAAACTCCTTCGATTAATTCTGGCATTCATCGGATTACCAGTCATTTACTGTTGCAGAACATCCATTATAGTTTCTCAAAATCTTAGGAATGGTGTCTGTAGTTGAATTATCACAAGTCTGATTCTGAAGTACATTCGGCGTTACTCCCCAGTCGTTCTCCTCCACATTTGGATTCGTCGTAAATATGAGTGGTTCAGTTTTTGCACTTTTGTCAATTACTAACACTGCGACGTAAATAATGTCGTACCTTCGCCAGAGTATAGTAAAAATCCATTGCACAAGCGAAATGTTATCGGTTACCATTAGAAATCTTCCCCTGGTGAAATAAAACGTAAGTATTCAAAAAGATACTGAGCCGCAAATAGTTCATAGCTAATTCCATGTTTCTAAGATTTTGTATTTCAATTACATAATTGTAGTAAATTATTCCATTCCCGCCCTCAAACTGTGTTCTGGGTTAATAATCGTCTTCGGATTTTTTATATGATATGGCAAAAGATCGCTATGTTTACCAGAGTAAACATAGTAAAGGTGTTCCTCCTTAAAAAGCTTCTTAATAACATTTTCGGTACATACCTGCCACGGCGTATCATCGATTTTTAGTTGTAGGGTACTTACAGAACACAGAAAAGACGCAACAAGAACACAGCATAACACCGCTGCCTTCATTCCTACAACTGTTTGTCGAACATCTAAGTACTTCGACCAGCTATGACCTGGTGTTATGGAAACGTTTGGATACAAACAAGTTTTTAAGCTTATTGAGGAACGTAGGTACCTACACCTAATAATTTTCGTGTGTTTGTTTCGTATTTTCTATGGAACTAATGTATAATAAAGAAGTAGTAGAAAATTATAAGGTATCTACTTGAAATATAAAAATACTGATAGAGCATCGGTATCTAATAATATAAATACGATTCAAACAAATATTTTCTACATTCTTCATTTAAGTTACAGGTTAAGGTAGGTGAATAGCGTAATTTTATACGTTGTCGTCGTCGCCTCGTTTTTAATACATACTACCCTTTAATTTTCTAATGTTTACTAATTTGTACCTAACAGAACGCATTAGTTATTTCGTGTTATAAGTAAACCACTAGCAAACGTCCTAGTAAGCTTTGATTTCACCCGCGGCGCTTCATTTCCGGTGGTAGCTGGATCCAAGATGGCGACACTTCTTCAAATGGAGGCCAACATTTTGGATTATCTTAAAACTTAAGTCCAAGTTATCGTTTCTGCACGTAATTCTTACCACTGATTATACATATGATAACGGTTTTGTAGTACAATAACTTTACTTTTAACAATAGTGGAGTCCAATTTGGTTAATTTAGGTCGTAATAGTGCATGTTTGGTTTTCAAAGCATAATAAAATGACTATTTTATTGTCTAGAATTTTGTAGTCTGCCAGGGTCGCGTAGATAACTGGACACTAGCATTTTGTCCGTCCTGCAAATAAGACAACTTTTCCGTGTGCTCTCGTACAATCTTTAACATCTCTTATACGTGACAATCAATTAAAATTCGCTCAGTGTGATTTGCAAAAAGGCGAATAACGAACATGGAAGTTCAACAATGGGGGTTTACAGTATAGTTGAATTCCGCAGTTCTAATTTAATAAGCGTATACCTGACACCATAAAACATTTTTTTGGACAGTAAAAGTTTATTTAAAAATAGAAGCTGATTAGCAAAAAAATAATGAACATGTGCGGTTCTAAGGGTTTATTCAAAACGATATGATTGTGGCGGGATCTGTGACGTAATAAGCCCGACCAATCAGCTCCTAGAACCATTCAGATGACATAACGACTTGGCAATATTGCAGGAGAATGTCATTTGTAACTTGCGTCACCTGTCACAGGCACTTGTCACTTGTCGTTCACTTTCGCGTTAGATGCCTTTTAAAATGTCAAATCCGACAAACGTCAGACCCTCGCGTAAGGTTGCCGGCTCACTTCTACGTGATTGGTTGTAGGTTTATGACGTATTTAAACTGAAGTGTTTCAAATTTGGACTAAAAACACAGCTTTTCAATAATTTATTTTGGGTTTATTTTACTCGCAAATAAAAATTGAGGACACACGGGTCTTTTTATTTTTAATGTACTTTGCAGATCAGAAATAATAAATGAAGCCGGGATGCCCCCATTGTTCAAGATGTGCATTTACCTTCACATCCTCCTTTATCTTATTTCGTTTCCTTATCCTTTTCGGCGAAGGAAGTAAGTGCAAAATTAAGCAGAATTTACAGACCATTTCAATATACAACAGTGCATATAGTAATTTATCCTTACTACCTACGAGTATATAAATAAAAATGAATGTTTGTGTGTACATACATCGGCAATGAAGTTCATAGGGAACCCAAAAAATGGCGCTACTAATACTACGCTATTTTTAGAAATAACATGAGATATCGAATAACATTTTCAAAGTCATACAACGTGCTACTTCAATTTCAGTTTATAAGAAGAATTTCATTTCAATGCTTTTCTAAATAAGAAAGTTTGAACTGCGCATGCGCAAAACCAAATTTTGAAACTGGCGTTTGATTTTCCTTTATTCCAAGTGCCTATGTATCAAATTTCGTTTAAATGCTTCCATAAATAAAAAAAAGTTGGCACTGGACATGCGCAAAACCAAATGTATCAAATTTCATTCAAATACTTTTATAAATAAAAAAGTTCAATTCGGTTTATAAATGGTCGAGATGCGAAAAGGGCACTGTGAATTTTGAATCGATTCGACTCAACTTTTGGCATTGCGTTTTATTTGGCTAAAGCTATGCCCATATTGAATTTCATGCAATTCAGTTCATAACTAACGGAGATGTCAAAGCGATCGGACATTTCTAAACAAAGTTATCGTTCACACGGACAGATAGAGGAACAGACAGACAAAGCAACATACAGACGACAGACAGCAATACAAAATTATAAACGATCTCTAGGATCGTTAATAAACGGCAAAAGTGTAAAATTATGGAACATGTAAAAAACGATTTTTTTACAATAGCAATAAACGCAGAAAAAATTCCTTCCTTTGTGCAAGCCTCGACACCATAACGAACCAAATAGCGAAAAAAGTAGAATAGCTCTCAGGATAAAGAACTAGTAGCGTCTCAACGAACGAGCGGACGGACGGACGGACAAAGTGGCCACAATAGCGCATTTTTTTTTATTTTTGTGGAAATGCGCTAAAAATGTTTTCGTGCGAGACTTTGAATCCATTAAGCAGGCGCGGATTTAAAGGGGGTCGCGCGCCCCCTCCTAGACACTCCTAGATAGTGGTAGTTAGGCAGGTGGTCACCTAGTGACTATTGGAAGAGAGTTACATAACTTCAAATTCTTGATCATATAACTGACCTAAAAAATCGTTTTAGTGAAAAAAATATCAAATTTAAACTGAAAATTAGAGACAAGAAATTTGCCGATTTCGTTTTTATTTTTTTCTGATGTTATTTGAACAGATACAAAAAAAATCATTTTCTCATTGCCACTTATTGAGTTTTACAAGACACCCTCGAGACGTTTCATTTCGTTAAAATCATTATCAACTTTAGGTATGTATGGCCAGTAAACAAAGTAGATACTATATTAATTTTTTTAGTACGAAGAAAACTATGTACGGCACACAAAACAAAAGTCGAAAACTGTTGGTTTCAACAAGATGGTGTACCCGTGCACAATGCCCTAATCGTGCAATAATGCGTATTGGACAAATTTCGTGGAAAGTGGAAAAAAAATCGATTTGCACATAAAAAAAGAAAGCTCGATTTTGTCATTTAGATATTTTCTTATTCGTTTTTTTTTTAGTTTATTAAGGATTAGTTACTCGTTCAATATATTATGTATTATACCAAAAATGCTCTAGTTTTATGATTATAATAACTGTTTTTTAAAAATATATTCACTTTAAAAATTGTATGCGCCCCTCCCTAGATCAAATTTTAAATCCGCCACTGCCATTAAGTAAACTTTCTGGCAACTATGGACTGAAGCGCTTTAGTGAAATAGTTATTAATAATACTGTACGTTAGATCAGTGTTTCTCAACCTTTTTTACTGGTGGCCTACTTGTGAATGTTATTTATCTCTGGGCCCCCCCCCCTCCACGTTAGACGCGTGGGTATGGAATCTCCCCTGGAGGGGAGGGGGTTATACCCCGAGAAATTTTTGAAATTTTAGTAGCTTTATAGGTACGTGTTTTTAGACTCATTTACGTCTTTCCCAGACTGCACAAAAATGTATAGATTGACATTTCAATATTTTAACATTTTAGATTAAATCAAAATTAATTTGAGTTATTTAGGACAAATTAACAATGGTTTTGGTGCTGGTCATTGGAAGGCTGCTAAGCGGTCCTGCGGCACCCGTTTAGCGCATTTTTTAAGAATTAAAAAATGTGCTATTGTTTGCGTTTTGTCCGTCAGTCCGTACCCACTTCTGCCGCTTCGAGCTACTTCTAGGGGTATGGTCCTGGAATTTTTTGCAGTAGGTTCAGTAGGCCATCAAATTTCGATGTCTAAAAGGAGGGCCTCCCACGAATTATCTCTTATCAAAGTTCGAGGAAGAGGGGGAGGAGTGAACTAGTTGTATCGGAAGAGGGTACTCACAAAGGGCGATTGAGACGTCTGCAAGAAATATATCTATTGGTGATGTCCAAACAAAAGCTATTTCAGTTAAAAAAATGCGCTTTATCTGCACAAGAGTTCTGCACAATTTATACTTGTTTTGTATTAAAATGGATAAAATCTCAAGCTATTAAATTAGTCGTAGATAAAGTAGAGTATATTACTCGCAATAATGGCTATTATACCCTCGGAATTTTACTCCCTCGTAAATATTCCTCGAGAATAATAGCTATCATTATTGACTCGTGATATAAACTACTATTATAGTAGAATGGTCATATAGTCCTACAAATTTAGTGGCACGTTTTCTCAGTCCTATGCCTGGGAAGTTTTTTACACCTGCGCAGATCATTAGCTACCTCTATCGAGAACTTTCACAGGGGAAAAACTTATTTTCTCCATTACAAAGCATTATTACTTGTTGAAGGATCCCCGTAACTTTTGAGGCGATTTTGATTGATGGAATTTAATCGCGCAGTGGTTGTAGATTGTCACCTTCCTTTCATTCACACGCCGTATCGAGGTGCACGTCGTTTAATAAAAAAATAAGCCAAAATCGTGAGGTAGAACGCATGGAATCTTAATTGCCATGTTCCGTATGTATTGATCTCTGGCGATTGGATTCATACTTTGGGGATTCCAAAGTAATTAATGGACGGAATTTAGCTATACTTCTAGAGAGGATATACATTTGCGTTCTTCCTTTCTTATCGTAAGTATACCGCTATTTGCATTTCGTTGATTTAGAGTGGATCTTCTTTAGGAGCGATACTCAAAAGGGACAACTCTTTAGCGTCTTAGTTGATAACCATTTTACCCCTGTGCAACACTGCGCGTTTACCGAACCACCAAGTTCGCAGAAGTGGTTGGTCGTGGAAACAGATGTCACTTAATGGATATGTAAGTAGACCGAACGGTGCCTTATTCCAACAAAAATGATGGTGCAAAGTACCTTTTGAAATTTTCATCATGCCTGCGTAAAAGCGGACATCAAATGCTCGGATCTCGAATTTTGCTCCGGTATCTCTTGTTATAACGTTGCTGAGCTTCAAATTGGCGATGAAATCCATTGACAGATGGATCAAACTGTCAAACTTTTGTTTACAGCAAAAGAACGTTTTGTTTTTCCAAAGCACTCTATTCAAAAAATTAAAAATTGTATTTTTAGCAAAAATGTGATACTGAACCACCTTGTGCGATATATCGTTGTAAAAAGAAAAAAAACGTAATCCCAAAATGTCAAAATTCAGTATGGTGCCCATAAGAAAAACTAAAATTGCCACGTGTTTCTCGGTCATCTTGAAAGTTATTAAAAACAGGATGCCATATTTGAAATCTCCATTAGAAAGTGTCCGAATAATGTGTTCATTAGAAATGTCTTCTACGATTAGTTTATCATAAAAAAATTAAAAACGAAAATCTCTTATCTTCAAAACTATTGAAGATATTTCAAATTTCTTATTCAGCACGAGAATTGGCAACTTTGCCCCCATTTAACCAACTTTCTATCTCTTAAGATAAGTGAGATCCCAATAGTGGCACTCGAAAAATGGACACCGTGCATATACGAGTAGTGCGGGCGACAAATTCAGTAAAGGGCATTGTAAAGGTTCAAACGGTAAATCGTGAGAGAAAGAATTTTATTTAATGTGTTTTTAGGGACACTGCTGAATCCGATTTTGCCGGTCACCACCTCGAATTCCGGCTGGTAAGGCCTCAAATCAAGATGGCGATCAAAATGGCGACAAAAACTCTTTTTAACATTTTTAACAAGAATGTCAATGATTTTTATGTAATACGTACGTTTTCCACTTACTATTTTATGAAAAATTTTGAAGTCAATTAAAATTAGGATGGTGGCTGAAATGGCGTTCCAAACACCGAGTTTTGTAGATTCCATGTGTGCGCAGGCGTTCGATAGAGCAGTACGAACTATCAAATTTCAAATTAAGATATTGATTTGTCAGGTTACTCAATTTACTCGAACCAAGTAGAACCAATTTGATCCAAATAGGTACCAACAAATAAATAGACTCTCAATAAATACTTAAAATGTAATTATTAATTTTTTTAGAAGTGTTAAAAGTTACCATTTTTGTAGAAAATTACTCTATAATATACATCACATTCGTTTAATTGGCTTCCTGGCTTCGACATGAGGAAACTTTTAAGTTGACCTTGATCTCATCATCTGAATATAATCGTCACCTTGACAAGCAAAGTTTAAACGTTCAACAAACTGTGGACTTTGATGTTAACTTTTGTACTTTACACTAACCTTTGGACTTGAATGCCGAGGAATGGACTTTGACCGTTCGGTAACTTTTAGACTTTACACGAATCCTTCAACTTTGACCGGAAACCAATCTTTAGACTTTGAACAGCTGCGCATGGACTTTGATCGACTTAGAACAGGTGTGTAATGGACTTTGCCCGGTCAGCAACCTTTGGACTTTGCCCGATGAACAACCTTTGAACTTGAACAGCGGGTGGACTTTGATCGATAGATTGACCTACTTTTACAATGGACTTTGGCCGGTCAGCAGCAACCTCTGGGTTTTGAACAGCGGCGAATGGACTTTGTCCCGATCCTCCTTGAAATGTGCGCATGCGTCATTTTAACGCACAACCTTAATCAGTAAGTTGGACTTTGAACGTTTTAGAACAGGTGTGTAATGGAATTTGATCGGTTAGCAACCTTTGTACCTTGAACAGCGGAGAATGGACTTTGAACGATTTGAACTTTGAACAATGTGGACAGTATGGCGCTTAGTTTGACTGTTTGTATACGATATATAGGGTAGTATTAAAATAATCATTATTCGTTTAAATTTATACTATTTATTACCGTGTACAAATTATGCATAAAAAAATAAATCGAAAACAAAACAAAATTAAAAAAATTAGAAATGAGCAAAAACATCAAGACGATTGATAATTTTTATAGCACGATCGGTGATATACCAACGACTGTTTTTCAAACCTCAAAATTGATACGAATTCGTCAAAATTCGTTTCGTGCTACGTACTTCACGCGATTTAAGGACGAAGATTTAAATTGAAATCTTGACGATGCGTGTTATTTTATATTTAAAACACAATTTGGCAACATTTAGAACGCGCTAAATAATTGGTGACGATTACATCCCTCTCCGTTAACCAATCTGCGTTTTTTTTTGCGAATTTCGCATTAAGAGCTTGACAGTATTGTAAAACTTTTTATGAGTTCTTTTTATAAAATTACATTAATACTGGTAAAAAGGAGGAAGAGATTTTTATTTCGAATGTATTGTTATGAGCACTTGAAATTCAAATACTTTTCTTCTTCATTTTCTCCTAGATCTCGAGATTACGGATTTAAATTAAAAGAATTTTAAGTATAACCCGAAGGGGAAATCCCAGTTTCATTAAAATATATAAAGCAATTTAAAGTCAGTTTTTACATTTATATTTTAAACTTACACAAAATACTTTCTCGGCGAAGTACGGAATTAACTTCGGGAAGGGAAAGTATGTTTTAATTGCATTAAAATATTGTATATTTTTCAAATTCAAGTTTAGGGGGGAATTGGAATTGCTTTCTGTGTTTTTTGGCCGTTTGTCGTCGCCTTTAATTTTTTTGCGTTATTGTGTAAGTGTAATAAGGACGGAAAAGTTGCACGTTTATCGTTTTAAGTGATTTCGCAGCGGCGAAGCTTAAATTTTTTATTTACATTGAAGGAAAAGGCCATTAGTTTTAAAATTAAAATATACATCACTCGGCCAGTTTTATAAATCGCAAACACCGAAGCAAAAACAAATGGCACCCCCGTTCGTTCTCTTGCAATATTACACTATGAAATTTATGGTGAGTTATAAAGAACGCAGCTACACTTGCCATTAGCGAGAGCAGTTTGGCTTTTTATGGTGGACCACAATGTTGAATGTTATAAAGACGTGTTGACTTTTACTGATTTATATTTTTACTATGTTCACATTTTCGCTAATATTAAAATTCCGAACGTTCGGCCCTTTCAAAAAAATTGAATGGTAGTAACGTATGCTTTTGTTACGTATTACGTATTTGAATCGTTAGTTCAATTCAATAGCGCAAAAGGCAATAAAAAATGTAATAATATTACATTGTTTTCGCACAGAAATGATGATAAAATACCAGAAACGAACTTTGCAACTGTAAAAATGTAATTTTAATAGAAATACGGGTTATTACATTGCAGATGCGATTTATTTTTTCATCGTACGAACGGCTTCAAAATGTACGAGTATGTTATAAAAGAAATGGAAACAATGTAATCAAAACTATAAAATATCCAAAAGCGCTATTTTATCTTTTATGCCCTTTTGTTGCAGGTATACCAGGCTCTCGTTATTTCGAAAGGGTGTACGCTAGGAACGGAGAAACGATCTGGATTGAAGGACTGCATGCTGCCGCCTTCTTTATTTCTCTAACTAGTAAGTAGCTATTATTATACTTTTTTTCAGGGTGGTCACTATTACATTTAAATCGTTTTGTTTATTTTTGAAAATTTGTGCCATTTGTCAGCTTAATTGATGAAAAATATATTGAAAATGGCGGCACTTTGATTCCTGTGCATATCCAACGTTTATGACTTAATTTATATTAACTTTTATGAAAGGAAATGGCGGTGACAGCAACAATTGAATATCTTTTATATTTTGGAGTCTGTAACTTTAGTGACCTTTTGACATACAATTTAATAGGGTTCCTACATTTCTGAGTATGCAATTGTCCCCGTTGATTCCGGAACCTCGAGCGCCACCAGGAGATCCTCACATCTTGCTCCTGGTCAAGGGTGGTCGGTGCCGGTTGCGGCAATTCTGAAGCCACAGGTAAATCAGTTGTTGAAAACGGCGAATCCAGGGGTATTACGGGTAAACGGCTGGCGGTCGGTCATTGGAGAATACTCTAAAACAGAATTACGGCACATAGTCCAGGCTAAATAGCTCTAAAATAATTTATTTTCAAAAAAAATTAGTTAGGTACCGGGCGAAACCGGGTTTTTCAGGCAGATGAAATGAATAGAAATTAGGAAAAAATATTTAAAACAGCTGAATTTTTCTGCGGGTAAAATCCCGAGGGCTGAAAGGGGGTGGAAAGTGGTGTTTTGCAAATTGTGGCAAAACTATTAATTTTAGACGAAAGTGTTCAGTGTAAAAGTTATAGAGATTAAAAAAATGAGCAACTTTTGTATGTGCACTATTTTCAGATAACCTCAAATTTTCCTAGGAAAACCGGAAAAACTGTTTTTTTCGTTTTTTATTCTTATTTTTGCGGAAAAAAGTCGCACGGGTTTTAAATTTGGAGGAAATATAGCTTGTTTTATGATAAAAAAGAAGATAAGTTTTTGGGCCCATAAAGTTGAACCGTTTCCAAGATCTCACGAT
Organism: Photinus pyralis; assembly: GCF_008802855.1. Classification (NCBI taxonomy): domain Eukaryota; kingdom Metazoa; phylum Arthropoda; class Insecta; order Coleoptera; family Lampyridae; genus Photinus; species Photinus pyralis. The sequence continues at coordinate 45,405,738 of NW_022170663.1, forward strand.
TTCTGAAAAACCACCTCTTTTTCAAGGGGATGAAAAACGATTTCTGAAAAACCACCTCTTTTTCAAGGGGATGAAAAATCTATTTTTTTTCATCGTACAGAGGTACGCGAGGTAGTAAAATTTTCGTAAAGACTTACATTTTAATAATCAAAAATAAGAAATATTATTCCAATAGAAAAATGTTAAGAAAAGCGGCAAAATATACCGTTTTTGACAGTAGGTAAATAGTTTTTTTTGCAACTAAATTAACGCAATTAAGCAAACATTAAAGAGAAGGAAGAAAACAGATTTCGAAAAAATTTATTATTAACATCCAACATGTTGATTTATCATGTCAAAAACCGTGTATCTCTTAAAACTGTTTTTCCATTTTTTGGCGATTTTCTCGAATTTTTCTTTAGGAATAATATTTTTTATTTTTGTTTATTAAAATATGTCTTCCCAAAAATTTTTCTACCCCGCGCACCTCTGTACGATGAAAAAAAATAGATTTTTCATCCCGTTGAAAAAGAGGTGTTTTTTTCAGAAATCGTGAGATCTTGGAAACGGTTCAACTTTACAGGTCCAAAAAATTATCTTCTTTTTTATCATAAAACAAGCTGATTCCTCCAAATTTCAAACCCCTACGACTTTTTTTCGCAAAAATAAGAATAAAAAACGAAAAACAACAGTTTTTCCGGTTTGTCTAGGAAAATTGGAGGTTAATTGAAAATAGTGTAGATACAAAAGTTGCTCATTTTTTTAATCTCTATAACTTTTACGTTGAACATTTTCGTCTAATATTAATAGTTTTGCCACAATTTGCAAAACACCACTTCTCACCCCTTTCAACCCCCGTGATTTAACCCGCGGAAAAATTCAGCTGTTTTAATTATTTTTTCCCAATTTCTATTCATTTCACCTGCCTGAAAAACCCGGTTTCGCTCGGTAACTAATTTTTTTTGTAAAAAAAATATATAGCCTGGACTAACACGGTAAAACATTTAATTAACCATGCTAGAAAAGCGAAAACAAGGAAAGAGACCCCTTTTTAACAATGGTAATAAAAAGTGTCAAACACCTTGAAATTACACGGTACAGTTGGATAAATAAAAAAAAAATTCGATAAAGCCTAAATGCACACGTTGCCACGAAGCAAATGCTACATCGCCCTCTTCCCTTTTATAAAATTCGATAATTTCGAGAAGGAAAAGCTGGGTTTCCCAAGCAGTACGGTAAACTCGGTTCATAATGCTCAAAATTAAAACTTTAACTAATTGCTCGGTCATCCTAAGAACCTGGGAAGCGGTTTGAACATCTTGATAAATTAGAGCGCTTCCAATGATACTAAACAACCTAAGCAGACGAGGTTTGCTGCGACACGCTTGATTGGAAACCGGTAATTATACTTACTCAATTGGCCGGGTTGAAATTCGGAAATTCGGTAGTACAGTCCCATTGTTACTTAAAATAATCGGGTCAAATGAGATGTGTGCGTGTCTATCGTACTACGGCGACTTTTATCGTTGTAATCCTGGCAATTGGGGGCTTTAAAATCGGTTATTAATTAATAAATGGAACGAAAATCACAAAGTTATTAAATAAACAAACGTTTGTAACGAGTTCGTTGCAATTGGTTCAGAAGTGGGATTCAATAAATAAATTAAGTAAAATGGAAGAAATAAAGCTCCAGCTACTTCAAGAAGTGAAGAGTGGCAAACAATAAATTCAATTAAGGATTTCTGACATTTAAGACCGAATTACCGATGCGGACGGCCAGGTAGAAATGGTAAAAACTCAAGTAAATGAGAAGATTTGCTACATCGAATATGAAGAACTGCGTCGGGAATTCCTGCTGTTGACCACAGATGGCCAAAGTGACCACAGCGAGTCACGCCATGCTGTGAGTGGGGAAGAATCACTATTACCCCCTCATTGGACTGTTGTCGAGGAGGTCAGCAGTGTCGAAGAAGTTGCTGTTCCGCAGAAGATGCTGGTTAAACCT